>NC_045559.1:4821404-5126839 GCF_009819795.1 Aythya fuligula
ACTTTTCCATGCAAGGTGATCTACCCATTTATGCCACTGCTGTTTACTTACACCTTCTTTTCTGAGAAAAAGTCATGCCCTTCAGATTTCTAAGAAAGCATTTTAGCAATGCTTCCCTCTGTCCTCAGAGCTGCACAGTACCGGTCTGTTACCAACAGCTGGAGAAATCATATTTTAATAATAATATCACAGTGACCTCTGTGAGACCTTTGTTCCAAAGATTTCTGAGGCTTAACTGTTATCAGTGATGTTAGGCAAATCTGCCTACATATTCCCTTTGAGGCTTTTACTCATTAATGGTTACAAATTCTATGGTACCTACAATGGAAATAAGTTTTTTAAGAGACCTTAAGTGCACTTGTCTACACAGAGTTCATAAAAATGCTCTGAAATAGAGTGTAAATTAAGGTTCATTTGCTATTTTGAATGAAGCCCTTATTTGGAAAATCATTCATCAGTAATGCCTATGTTCATCCTATGTGAGTGTAAGAATCTGCCCATAGTGTCTAGGACCTTTAGGTTACACACCATGAGGATGAGTGTAAGGGATTTTTTCCCCTCTATGAGTAAATATCAAATATCTTATTAATATACTGGAAGAAATCCAACGGAGGATCACTAAAATGGCTTGTACCAGAATGTATGGCATAACAGGGGAGGCTGCGAATCCTGGATTTACTCAATTTCAAAAAGAGAAAACTCAAGACACAAGATTACGTATCTTAAGTGAATAGGTAGTGCAGCTACCTTGTGGGAGTATGTAGGGGAGACAGAGCCAAATGCTTCTCAGAGCTGCACAGCCAAAGGACTAAAAAAGACACAGGAAAACTCTAATAAAGGTATTAGGATTTTTTTTTTTTCCATCTTGAGGTTGGTCAAACAGTGGACAAAAAGCCCACAGACACTGAAATCTGCGCCCTTGGAACTATTCAGTCAGATGAGGTACTGAACAATTTAATATAAATTCAAGGATGGTTCTGCTATGAGTGAAGGAATGGAACAAATGATCTCCAGACATCAGTTTTTTCCAGACCCAAATCACAATTGCATGGTTTAACAACAATAGGAAGCTTTCTTGGCTCTCTGTAAAGAGCACCCTATCGTCCTCATTAAAGTATCTCAGGTATCTGTGTGTAATGGCCTTGATATGTCTGTCTCTCTGTTGACTATGAGGACTCTAGACAGTGCCTTCGCTTATTAGTTGTGTAAAGTTAGTTGACATGTAATATATTCCTAATCAGCCAAGGCTCACTCTGTAGTGAACAGAAGAGCATGTTTCTCTGTTACCTATAGCAGAAGCCAAAGGCTTTCACATTCCTAACACCTTGATTAAACCCAGGGCTTTCTTAGTTGCCTACACATAGGCATCCTGTGCTTCTGGAGACACCTTGGGTATCTGACACATCCCCAGACACTTGGAAAATATGACACAGGGCTTCTCAAGGGGCACTTGACACCCAGCAGTGGGCAGTGAAGTCAATCCTTTGCTGTTAGATTGAATAAATCCATGCCCAAGTGTTTTCCTAGCAAAGAAAATGTATTCATCCCTACCTATTTTCCAGTGGCTATTTGGACCTTTGCTTCAGGCAGACAGGATCCTAGTCACCTGAATAAAGACAGACATTAATATACTATTAGGTACATTATAAAATAATAGTGCCCTGCAGCTCCCATTGTGATATGTGTAATTGAATTTTCTCAGGAATTGGGTTGGTTTTTATTGCCATGTCTGATAAGAAAAACGGTGCTTCTGTTGTAAAAAATGGGAAAAAAAAAAGATGAAAATGGAAAGTTTGGGGTTTTAGATGAAATACTTTCAGAATTTGTGGTGGAAACTTGAAGGTTTTCAAGTTCTTGACAAAAATTTCCTGTTTTGTACAGAAAATGTGTGCCTCTTCTTGTCAAATACATACAAATCCACAATTTTCAGTTTAGAGATGGTCAGGACGGAAATGTTTGAACACACAAAAGGAGATACCTCTGTAATAAAACCTGTTCATTTTGGCCTTAGAAATCCTCATTCTTCACAAAATGCTCCAGAATGGCTAAAGATTCAGGGAGATGTAAATAGCTAAAGTTTAGGCCTATAATTCACAGCATGGAGAAAATTAACATTTGCTGGCAATGCTGGGCTTGTCACGGGTAAGAATAAGGTGATGTGTGACTGCTGTAACTCAATTTACAAACTAACTTGGGCAAAAACTGTGCTTGGATAAGATCTTCAAAAAATGTTGCTGGTTTAGCTCTCCTGGTTACAGAGCATGAGCAACAAAACACAACCAAACAAACATTTCTAACAAAGAGGGATGTACCAGTGATGCTCTCCTCTCTGCTACCATTTCAAGGGCGTCTTTGATTGTGCACATTGCTGTTACTGTAGTATGATGGTGTCTTCAATGTGTGAAGTGGTGTCAGCTCAGGTTTAGTGACATAGGTGACAAAAGCAAAAGAGAGTTGTGCTGCAGCTATGAACACACCTCCCAGGAGACTTCCTCTGCCTTGGGGTCTCACTGGCAGCAGGGCCATGGAATGATCAGCTGTGGCCTTTCTCTGGAGCTGAAACTCCCTGGCTTTATTCATTTTGGCATATGCAGTCACAGGGATGTGAATGGAGGCAATACACACTTCCAAATGCAAGGGAAAAAAATAAAAATAAGGACAGGACTGAATGCTATCAACCTCACTCTCAAAATGCAATACCTGATGGGACTGTCTCCACCTGTTTCTCAGTGCCAGCAAAGATTTGGCTGTATAAATCAGCTTTGATTTTTCCCAGGTTGCTAAGGCTGGAATAACCTGTGACACTGATTAGGCCGTGGGTGCTTTGGAGCCTCCTAATATATACAGGGAGGGGTAATCACCCCCTTTTCATAGCCGGGTAAACTGAGGCACAGGGAGGAGATGCTAACCAAAGAGCGTTTCACTGCTACAGCCTGTGAAAGAAGCGAGCTCTCCTGATTCTCCAGTGTTTGCCTTTTAACTACTAGACCATGAATCCTGTTTGCTTTGTTTTCTTGGGTTTTGTGCATGTTTGTTTTCCTCTTTCATGTTCCTAATGATGCTGGTCCATAGCAGGCAGCGGACAGCTGACAGATTACAGGGAGTGCCTGGCTGAAATGGGAGGCAGGACGCTTCACCAGCTCCGGGGCTATTTAACTTTTTCCTACCGTGTGGATCTGGGTCCCTCCCACTCGTGCTCATATAACATCCCTGGGGCAAGGACAACAATCACCTAAATGGAAAAAGGAAACATTTCCTGTGTCTTTAACTACTTTTAGTGCAGTTTGGCAGCTTCAAAGAAAGCAGCATGCTTAGCTAAGAGTCAGCCAGCACTCTGTAAGTCTTCAGAAACTTGTGATTTCCATGGACAAATCCATCAGAAGCTGAACTGCAGGGGCATAACTCATTACCAGGGAGCTAGGAAATATTTGTTGACCTCCCTGATACCCACAAGCTTGAGCTCCAAAACAAAGTGGTTTTAAACAGAACATCCCACTTGGGTTAGCTTTCACTCTCACTTCACATAACTTCATTTTAGGCTCCCTCTTCTTTGTCTATTATAATCTAAGTGCACAGGCTCTGGTGAATCATCTTCACTTTCATACTTCTTCGTCCTTCCACGGAAGGCTCCTGTTAGCAGATCAGAGAAAAAGAGAGACAGAGAGAGATGAGGCCACCAGTGTGAGAGCCGTAGGAGCTGCTTGCTCTTTCTCTTTACCTCACAGCTTCTGCAAAACTGTTAAACCACAGTCCTGCCTAGTTTACTGGCAGGGAGGATTGGCCTAAGCCAGTGCGACAAAGCTTTTCTGCAGCTGCTTAAAGTCAGTCTCTGTAGGCACTCTTATTTGATTGTTATATTTCCCCCCTTTTTTCTCCAGCTGGATATCTTTTTTTTTTTTTTTTTCCTTCCAGTCTTATTATATCAATCAATAAATAAATAAAATCTGTTCATAGGAAGGTGGCTCTGATAGTATTGAAAGATGCTTTAAATCCTCACAGAAAATCATTTTCCTGCTTTGATGTCATATGCAACTACATATCCACAACTGGCCTTAGTGACAGTTTGATTTCCACTGATACACACTACACTGAAAATTAGAACTGGAACTACTCTTTGGTGCAAAAAGCTAAAATGCCCTAGGATCTGTAGTTAAAGACATCAGCCCCAAGAAAAAGCCTCAATACATGTTAAACATCCCAGAAGCACTTTCAGGGCAGCAGAGGATGACTGATTCTTACTGGTGTTGTCAGGGTGTCTCCTATGGGACAAATTGGTGTCCAAAACTCCACTGTCCTCAGTGTTGCACAAAACCAACTCAGAGATAGGTCCTGCTGCAAAAAGCTGAGAACAGAAGCTGCTTTGACAGATAACCGTCCTCTCCTTGGAGATCAGTACCCCACTGCCATGCACTGCTCATCCCTAAGTCAGATGTCCAGGCAATTCACACAGTCCACAGAGCTTTCTTCCCTGATCCATCCCCTGCACATTTCCTTAAATGTAGGCAATGAGATATACATGTATACCTGTGAATATATACCCTCTTCAGGGCAATAAGCATCTCTTACCATGCTTATTTGTGGGCCTTTTTTCTTTCAGCTTTACAGACCTGTAGCTGATGCTGTAGCATAAAAAAGAATAATAAATAAATACAGAACAGGGAACACCTGAAACGTCAGTATTATTTTTGGATGGCAGTGGCAAAGCACTTGCTGTGTTTTTTCTCATATTATTTTACCATTAGAGATTTCTAATTAAAATACAAGACCTGACTGAGCTGGGTATTGCTAACATACAAAACATTGAGAAAAGCTGTGCGTTTACGCCCTGCTGTGTAAAGGAGGCTTGTGATGGCTTTGAGTATTGAAATGAGGATGAAAAAAAGAGACAAAAACTGGTTATGGGTGCTGAAGAGCCTTATTTATCTGGTCCACCTTCCTCAAATGAAGCAAGATACTGTATGAAACATTCTATCTCCTTTCCTTTTTCCTTTTCCTGGGGGAGGAGAAGAGTCAAAGCAGCACTTGGTGGCAAGAGATTTCATCTTCCCCAAAGCAGGGAACTTTTGCTGGCCCTGGGAATGATGCAGTGTCCTGACATGAAGCATGTGAATAAAGTTGCATGGTAAATATCACAGGAGCTGTGAGTCTGCTCAGCGGTGGGTGCGAAAGAGCAAAAGTGAGGACAGTCGTGCTGAAAGGAGATCCTGTGAATGAGGTGTTACTGAAGCCCACGGTGGACTTGTGGCAGCCTCCTGCTATTTAATGGGCAACCAGGAAGGTGCACATGACTTTTAGCAGCAGAGTGGCATTTCAATACTTTCACAGGCTCAGGAGGGAAGGAAAAATCTGTGGGTTACTTTGCCTCTTGAATTTTAGTGGTAAACATTTTTTTCAGGCCTTTGCTCCTAAAGCTGGTTTTGATGACCTCCTATAGCCATCATTCCAGACAATTTATTGGTCTGCTGACAAATAAAGAACTGGCATGTCCACTAACCCACTAATCTTATTTGAAGCTGTTCTTGGTGCCTATCTCATCAAAATCTGATTTTTCTTTTTCTATTTTTTTTTTTTCCCACTGATATTAGTGAAAATGACATGTTTGAAAAAATCACATATTTTTCCTAAATGTTGTACTCTTGCAGAATAATAGGAAGAGCCCTTGTTCAAGGAAAGTTTCTTCAGACATAACCTGTCCTGTCTTTTGCCAGGACTGTCTGGTGTCTAGGGCACCAGACTCAGCATCCCACCTATTATATGTTCTATGTCTGCTATATGGAGAGTTTCATACACCTCTGACTGTTTCAGCTCTGAATCTGAATAAGAGCCAGTGAGAAATTTCAGACTTAGAGTTTGTTTGGAGAACACGTATTCATACTGAGATGTTCAATGAAAAGAAAAACAAAACCAAACCAAACCAAAATAAAGACAACACAAAGAAACAAACAGAAAACCTTACTTGTTTGGTTGAATTTCCCACTTTAAATTTTAAAATAAAAGTTCTCAATAGAAATTATTCTGATCTTTCATTTTTAAAAAGCACGTTAAAATGAAAGCACTTTTTGGTTGATTTTTTTAACCCCAGTAATTCCTAAATACCTCAACCATTTCTGAAAATGAATCCAGATCCTCGAAAGGACATGAGATTCTCTGTGTTTTAGAAGACTATGACTCCTGACTTCACTAAGACTTACTCACACCCAGCACAACCCCCCCTTAACACAGCAGAACCTAAACCCACAGTTTTTCTCAATTGGAGTTTGTATGTTAGCAATGCTTAGCTCATCCAGGGCTTGCATTTTTATTAGAATCTCTAATGGCAAAATGATATGAGAATAATCCCAGTACGTGCATGCGGCTGCTGTCTAGCAGGGTTTCAGGGATGTCTGCCTGTGGCAGGAGGTCACTAAAGTCACCCTGTGTAGGGTCCCCAACAAAGATGGATCTGTCTATGTCATGGGTTGCGTCTGATGCAATCTGACACGTGGGCAGAAGAGAGATTCTAGCATGGTAGTAGATGAGATGTCAGAGCAGGAGATGGATCAGGGGACAAGGACTTGAAGCACTTGTGGTGTCCGAGGTTTAGCAGGGCTCCCTTAGGGTAAGAATATCCTAAAGCTGATACAAAATGGTGTAGTATTTTCCAGAGACAGGAATCCCATGCTTGTTTTCAGAGAATGACCCATGACTGAGTTGTGAAGTAGTACTCCTCTGCTCTCCTATATCATGGGGATGTCTGAAACTTCTGTTCATGATTTTTTTTTTCTGTTTTGTTTAGCTTTTCAGATTTTAGAAATGCAAGAACAAAACAGAGTTGCTCCAATACATATTTACTCTGTCTTATTAAAAGCAAACCCAGCAATCAATTCTAGGAATAAATAAGGCAGCTTTTACGAAATGACTGAGAAAGGGTCAGGCTGCAGTCAGCTATGGAAAGCAGTAGTGGTGGGAGAGTCTGATAAGGTGGAGTCTGGGGGTGGAAGCTGTAGTAGAAGAGAAGGTCATTTTGTCGAGGCAGGGGAGCTATGACTATTTACACCAGTTGAGGATCTGGCAGTCTATAAACAGACATGTTGGTGTTGATAAAGGTCACAAAGGACACTTATGAGGCCTGCTGGATGGAAACACTTTTCTTTCCACTACTTATAGAAGTAGAAAGTAAAAAAAAAAGAAATCAAGTGTGTTTTCTGTTGAATCACTAAGTACACTGCACTCCCCATCTTCCTTGAGCCCTGTGCTCTGACAATCCCCTCATGACCTGTGATCTCTTATTTTGCTCATGTTGAACATATGAAGGGTGTGTTATGAGGAGCAGTTTGAAATGGATGCTCACTAAACATGTTGGCTTGCCTCTCAAATGGAGGAGGTAGCATTTGGGAAGTGTTTGGAGAAAGGAACTCTGTACTCTCCTCTGCAGCTCTGTGGTAGAGCTGAGAGATGGGGAGGAAATATTTTAATGTGAAGATTGGCAGGCTTTATTAGCTTGGGCTCAAGTGCACTAATGCCAGGCAACTTTCTGCTGCAGGAGGCTGATTTCATCTGTACATTTCTAAGAAGGCCATCCAGATGAGCTTTTTCACTCATGTGGGAGAAAGTTAAAACCCTGGCTGTGAGCACAGCCGGGACTCACAGGTGTGAGTTTACAAGGAGAGGGGAAAGAAGGGGGTTTTAGGTCCTCATTAGCCTGCATCTCCTTTCTTTTATAGCCACAGCTCTTGTACTTCCACCTTGGCTGTGAGACTTTTTTCCTCAAAGTGGCTAAACTACGGTCTCAGCACTGCTGTGGGAAGAAAGGAGCAGTAAGCTGAGCACCAACATGGGGGCAACCCTCTCCACTGACCATGGGGCTCCTTCTTTCCCCTCTTATTAGAACACCATGGCCTGAGATATGATCCCCCCTCAAAAATAATGCTTTCCTGGGATCCTTTGGCATTTATTTTATTTTATTTTATTTTATTTTATTTTATTTTATTTTATTTTATTTTATTTTATTTTATTTATTTTATTTTATTTTACTTTATTTATTTATTTTTCTGTATATCCCCCCACCTTCCCACAACAGCTTCTGTCCCCATCTCCTGGAAGTACCAGCTGCAGTCATGTCCCTTGCTCAACATTTCATCTTCCCTGTTGGCACAGCATCTCTGCTGCTGGGAGCAACTAGTACTGTACTACCAATATATGGGGTCCAGCATTAAAAGAGAAGCTTTTGGCAGGTCTGTTTTTGTTTACCTTTTTTGCCTTGCCATAAGTAATATCTCTTCCTTTCTTGTCCTTCTCCAACATGCACATAACCATGCACATAACATAAAGGAAGTCAACACCTGGATGCAAGTTCATCAAAATAATGAGCCATCTAAGCCTTCTTCAATTCTTTTTGAGGTTTCTGAGCTACTACCTGCTTTACATTGCAGTTTTGTAGTGTTGCACCTTATTATGTCTGAGAACTTGGATTGATTTCTGTGATTCCTTAGAAAGATGCCTTTTTTATTATTATTTTTATTACTTTTTTTTTGCGTTTGGATGAGATATAGAGGACAGAATGAAGACTGAGCCTCTTGCTTCACTGAAGTGGGGAGAAAAGCTGTGGGCAACACCTTCTAACTGAACAGGGAGTTTGCTTTTTTCTGTCCTGCCCTTTGCATAGCCATTCCCACTGAAGGAATATTTTGTGTAGATACAGGAGAAACAGACAGGTACTACAGGAGATGTAGCACAAACCCTGTCACTATTCAGTATGCTATGTTTCACAGAATCACAGGATGGCTGAGGTGGGAAGAAACCTCTGGAGGCCATCTGGTCCAAATCCTGCTCCATCAGGGCCACCCAGAACGGGGTGTCCAGGTGGCATTTGAACATCTCTGAGAAGGAGACTCCACAGCCTCTCTAGGTGACCCGTCCCACTGCTACATTTCCTCCTGAGATCTTTCAGGACGACTCCAGTGTACATAACTATCAAAGGTGACTCAAAGCATAGAGCTGGGAGAGATGAGCTGGGGAAGGGACTTGTGTTTGGCCCTCCACTTTCTTGCTCATTGGCATGAGCAACACATTGAGACCACTCAACAGGCTGCTTTAGGCAATGGTTATTTCTATGCTTTATCAGCATAGAATTGAATTTTCTCTGTGCATTGACTTCATTCTCTCACATTTTACTTCACACTAAAGAAAACTGCCCATGCCCTGTCTGCTCTGTGCACAAGACTTGGCTTATTACTTATGAGCATGGGGAAAAAAATAAGGAAATAAAATGTACTTCTTTTCTTTGGCTAGCATTATCACTGAAAAATGTGCTGCTGCTTATTTTTCTGTGTTTTTTTTTTTTTTTTTTTTCTTTTTCTTTTTCTTTTTTTCTTTTTCTTTTTTAGGTTAGAGAGTGATTTCTGTCTTATGATGGAGTCAGTTCACAGTACTAAGTGCCAGAGTTGTGGTTAATTAGTAGCCAGTTTAGGAAATTATGTTATCATTACCTCATCCTTTCTTAGCTTAGCAGCTTTCTCCTCTTCCACATCCCCCCTTCCATCCCCTGCAACCTTCCTCTGCCCAAGGATATAATTTTTCTTAATGACATCCATGTCGCATGTACAAACTCAAATCTCCTAAACAAACCTCAGCACCTTGGCTCTCCAGTAGTTTGAGATCCCACTTAAATTAACTTTTTTTTTTTTTTTTTTTTTTTTTTTTTTTTTGAACAGCCTCTGACCAAAGAAAAACAAACCCAAACAAAAATTACGTTGTTCTTTGCTTTCCCCTCACCAACCTGGTTTTATGCTGGCTTTTGCACGTGCAGCTCCATACCAGGCACAAAGGCTGACACTGGGCTGACCTCTGCTTGCCCTGTGTTTGTTGATGATGAGCACGCTTGCTTCCACCCATGGCCATCCTCCCCCATGTGGAAAGCAAAGGGGAAAACAAACAGAAAGGAGCAAACAAGTGCATCCTCACAACAAGTGGGGGCTATATGCATAATTAAAAAAATAACAAACACAACAACATGGAGAGGGAGACAGAAACTACAAGATAAAAGGGGATTTTATAGTGGCATACTTCGAAAACAGAAACTTGCTATTCATGGCAGAGGAAGAAGGGGAGTGGGAATTCTGAGATGGAGAGATTGGTTTTTTTGGTTTTCTGTTCAACTTTACACTAAGCCAGGCTTTGTCTGGATCTACCAAATGTCTGAGGATGAAATCCCAGAGTAAATGCATGGGAGAAGCACTCCTCTACTAAATTTTGACACAGAATAATTTTAAATCATTCTTCTTTTACTTTTCTCAGGATAAAGTCTCCACTTTTGAATAACAGCTCCATCAGTTGCAGAATTATTTTCCTTCTGTGTCCTCCTTAGCCCCTTAGAGCTCTTTGTGGTGAGACCTGGCCCACCTTGAGGAAGGGTGATTGATGTGAAAGCCTCTGGAGCACAAAGCCCCGAGCTGCCAAGGCCAGAACCAAAGATCTGAACTGTTCTAATTGGTGTGGTCACAGACACAGACGCAGTAAACAGGCACAGAGAAACATTTGCATCACCCACCTGCTGCTAGGTTGCTCTTGCTGTGCAATACATAAGCATTTCACCGATCATTTTTTTTTTGTCCTACTTTTCTACTTAATTTTGTTTTCAATTCCCCCTATCCTGGCTTCTCAATGAGCATATTTGACTAGATTATTTCTGTTTTCTCATGTAAAAGGGATTAGATAGGGATTGCCACCTTCAGGATAGCACCCCACACATTGTCTCTACTTCTTTTTTTTTTCCACTTTTATATGCCAGTTCCCCCTTTTCCTCAACTTTCACACCTTTCAGGCATTTGTAGACTGTGTGGGGCTGACTTGCATGTTAGTCATTTCTTCACCAAGCTGCTTATATGTTTTTGTGGCTTTAGCCAGCCCTAAAAACTCGCATTGCTCTCCTCTGCACCCTCCCACTCTACATGAACATGAGGGGCCTGAAAATGCGTGTGATAATCCACATGCAGTGTCCCTGCAGCTCAGGGAGAAGCACTTTTACTTCCCAATGGTTATCACAATATTGAAACTGGCCAAAATTACCCAGGCTTTTGCCATATCACATTTTAAGGCAGAACTATCTGTTGCCTCTCAGGCAGTCTTTAGGCTAGGGAAATAGGTTGTGTCTGAAAGTAAATAAATGCGTTACTGAATTTTAAACAGGACTTTGCACCGAGAATAAATAAAACTTCAATTCGTATGAGCTGGCTGTAGCCAACACCAGCAGTGGGGTGTGTGGGGAAGGTTAATATATGAATTTCTTCCATACACTCAGCACTAATTCCCATTGAAAATTGCATAAGTTGAAACATGCTAAAATTTTTCTAGAGGTGTTATGTGTCTCATCGAACATCTTCTCTCCCCAGGTCTGTTCTTACTAAACAGTGTATTTCAAAGACTTTTATCAGTAAATGTGTTTATTTCTGTTTTCCCAGGAGGAATCTCCTATCAGTCTCTGCTGCTCAGGTACTCCATCTCCCAGGGCACTTTTCTGCTTTGTCTCTGCTGCCACTGGTCAGACCTATGATGGACCCAGAAAGGGGACCTGTGGGATACCATAGAGGGAAATAGAAAGGTCAATATTTCCAGGAGACTCACACTGTTATGCTTGTCCAGAATGATGCATTTGGACCCTCCATTCAGCTCCTGCAAGCACCCAACATTTTATTTCATGTAACTATCAGGTTTCTCATGTTCCTTGCTGCCAAAAGGGGACAAGACTTCATCCTCATTGTCTTCATGGTAGTTTTCAGCATTTCTCAAGCATCAGGGTGGGATGGTGAGAGCCAAAGACAGTACATAAGCTACAGAGTAAGTGACCTTAATCAAGGGGAGGACCTACTCCTTTCCTTGTTCACTGAGAAGAGAGAACCTATAGGAATTTCTGCCAGGCCAGAGGCACAGCAAGGTGCCTGCTGGGACCCAGCCTGGAGCCAGCTCTGAAGCATGGCAGTAGCTAGTGGCAGTGTATGGGCATGTAGGCATCTTCTGCTAACACACACCCCTAGCTCTGCCATGCCCAACGTGCCCCGGGGACACAGCTGCAAGCCATGATGAGTTCCTGGTACAGATATTTTGACAAAGACTTGTTTGAAAAGGCTTAATTTGGTAAGATAGGTTGCTCAATAAAATTTGGATGATATTTGTTCCTGTCTCAATCCATTAGAAAAAAAAATAAAATTATATCTATATCTATATCTATATCTATATCTATATCTATATCTATATCTATATCTATATCTATATCTATATCTATATCTATATCTAATCTATATCTATATCTATATATTATATATATATATTGCATATATATTATATATATTATATATATATATATATATATATATATATATCTGCTTGTCACCTTCAGTGAGGGTAAACTGGCACAGCTTTTCCGCTGTATATCAACCTCCATGCCTCCCTACCCTCCTGTCTGAATCCTCTCTCTGTGGAAAGCTTCAAATGCTTTAAACTGGTATCCTGATGGAAAGCTATATATATTTTTTAATATTCAATACAGGAATTTCTTCTGGGGGTAGCTATCTTTCAAGACTTAGATTCAAGGGATGCTGCACTGTGGTCTCAGCTTATTTCTCACACAGCTGGATGCATTTCAGGCATGGTGTGCATCAGTGCTTTGAACAACACTTGACTCCTCAGATAGCCACCCTGAAGTCAAAGGGCATCTTTGCTGAGCAAGGTGTTATTTCCGGGGGGAAAGACACATCTACATCCTGGCTCAGACTATTTTGTTTTGAATCTGTTATAAACATCCAGTTTTCCAGTTTCTGGGATGAAGTTATTGCCTGAGAATCTACCTTTCTTTTTTTTTTTTTTTTTTTTTTTTTTTCTGTTTAATTTTAATGTAAGTTGTTTTTAGTCTTCATGGCAGTGTGCAAACTAGAAAAAAAATAACCCTAGTCACAGAAGGCAAATTAAAAGACCTTTGAATTTTATATTTTACCCTAGGACCTCTAGGTAAGCTTGCAATTTTTAACTTCTGACATTTACACCTTGCAGACATACAGCCCAAAACACTGATACTACTGATACCCAGTCCCCTCTAAGTGAGTCTAAGGCCTGGGGTTTGCAATGATTAGTTCTTTTCTACCCTTACTCTGAGGGCTGATTATAAATGACTTGAGTTAAATCAGAGAAAAGTCTCCCCTTCTGGACACATTCGTAATCTGAAGTAAGTGTCTGAACTGACTTTGTCTCATTCATTTAATTGAACCTCTTGATAAGATGTCTGACATGGGGAAATGGTGCAAAGACCATCCCTTAAGTTGCTTCTTGCTGTTTTCCTGGTGCCACCATTGGTCAAATATAAATTTGACATAACTTGCTTGCCTTTATCAGCTAATATTATTACCAGATTGTTAAAAAAAAAAAAAAAAAAAAAAAAAGAGGGAAAAGAAAAAAGAAGGTGACATTAAACCAGCTAAAAAAATCTCAAGAGACCTGTCAATCAAGAAAGATATTTACTGAAGCTTCTATTGACCCATATATGCTCTTATCTAGAAACCTTTATCTTCTAAGACAATGTTGACTAACAGCTTTTCCTTTACTCTTGTTTCTATCTTAAAAGAATAACAAATAAGCTTAATTCTTCACAAAATCTTTAGCAAATGCCTTTTAAGCCTAACACAATAGTAGTTATTTTAAGAAGGACGGCTAAGCACTGCAACACTTTTCTATTTTTCTGTCTTCGTTTTTCATATTGGAGCACTTAATCACAGTTAATCTTTGCGCACAAGGAAGGCACATTAACTTTGTTTGCACAGGACTGATATAAAAGCTTTCAACTCCTCTGTTCCCTTATTCATCTCCCTGGTAAGCCTTACCATTTTAAATAACAGATAAAGGAAATGCTGCAGATTCAATGATACAGTCTATCCTTGCTCAAATAACTGCAGGGACTTGACTCTGTGAGCAAAGTTACAGCCTAGCAGATGAGCCAACGGAAGCTGAGCATCTGCAAATCCCACTGAAAGGTTTGAGCAAAGAGAAGGGCCCAGCTGAAAGTGCGTATCAAAGCAGTTACTGAGATGATGCCAATACTCAAGATAGGTGAAAGGAGACCACCTCCCTGTGCAGTGGTGGTGTTCAGATGTCTCTGCTCTCTGCAGACACAAACAAGCTTCATTGCCAGTGCTGCAGCCACCTCCTGACATTTGTCTGAGTGTCCCCTCTCTGTTGTGCTTCAAAGGCTATAGCAATAGCTTGCTTAAGAGCCTTGTTTTAATAGGGTTATATTCTCCAAGGCTGTGAAATGAAGGGCTAAATCTCAGCTTCACTGAAGTCAGTGAGCCTGAAATGAATAGAATTTCTTTTGGACTGACTCCGAATTTCACTGTGGAGGGTAATGGTAATTTAAATGTCTTTCATGGCTTCTTTACACTGTCAGAGCAATAAAAGGGGGCTTAGTCTTTGGTTACACCCAAAAGTTGACCTGCTTAATTATCTTCAAATGGTTAAAGTAATAAAACTCTTTGCTTGCTCCTTGTCTCCTCCCTCACACCTACTGGAGCAGATCTGCTGGTAAAAATGTACTGATGTGGGGCATGAAGGGAATTAGACTACAGTGGCTTGGGGGTGTTGGCTGGAAGGAGACAGCTGTATGTTAATTCATTCAATGAGACATTGCTCCTGGATTTTCATTTATTTATTTA
This sequence comes from Aythya fuligula, assembly GCF_009819795.1. Lineage (NCBI taxonomy): Eukaryota > Metazoa > Chordata > Aves > Anseriformes > Anatidae > Aythya > Aythya fuligula. The sequence goes on from NC_045559.1 coordinate 4,836,080, forward strand.
TTTATTTTTCTATCTGATTGTATAGGTATGCATCTAAACTTCAGAAGTCAGTACAAATTCTGGGCTCTTGCAAATGGATGCATGTCTTGGCCACACTGTGATCCCAGATCAGGGGAAGACTGAGATGTGCATGGAAACATACGTGCCTTTGCTTGCATGAGAAAAAAAGTTTGGCTTTGTGGAGCAAAGGAAGTGATAGAGTAATAGTCCCTGTTGTGGGCATGTGGGAATCAAGGCTTTGGAGTATAGTATAGTGTACATCCTTGCTTTTTCTACAAAAATCAGCAGGAAAAAAGAAACGAGGACTGGAGAGAAGACATCCCATGGCAGCCTCTGTAGATGCTAAGACACAATTAGAAATCCTCCTTTACTGACTCTTGCCAATTCTGCATCCTCTTTTGTGTTTGCTAGTAGTAGGTGTTGTTCCAAACTTTTTCTGTCTCTGTCCAGACATTTCTGGGAGTATTCACAGAGACCAAACTGAAAAACATTTTGCATTCTTTGTCCAGGAAACATTTTAGCTTTCTATGAAGTGCTGTAATATAAATAAATATATATATGCAAACAAATGCATAAAGACTAGTTGTTTGGTGGTCAGAAGAAGCAAAGATGTCCTTGCCCTTTCATCCCAAGATGAGAGGACATTAGATCAGACTGATAACCATCTAGACTGACTTTTTTTTTTTTTTTTTTTTAAATAAAAAACGAATACACTTTCTTTCTGTTATGTTTCAGTTATACTATTTTGTTGTAACAGTAGTTAGGTACAAGAGGGCTATGCAACCAATACAGTAACCAGCCATCCAGAAGACTCAGAGGCCTCACATTAAAAGGTTACACTCAAAGTATATGTCTATGGCAATAAATAGACCATGACCCTTGGGCTGAGCAGCGCAATATGACTTACATTCACAAAAACTGCCTCTGTCCCCTTTTAAACAGTTTTGACTGTTCACTGCACTGTTCACTCCACTGTTCACTTTACGCCCTTATGCACTCAATGTTCTTTGAAGTGCTCTAAGGCACATTGTCATGCCTCCTGATGCTGCTCCAGAAGAGTGTAGGCCTTCCACAGAACCCAGCTCATATCTGACAATCTGGTGCAAATATTAAGGATACTTTAAGGTGTCACTTCTGGTACCAGATATTGGTGTTTGGCCAACTGGACGAAGTTCCTAGGCAGTATGGTCACTAGTGACAAGATAGTTGAGCAGTGGGCTAAATTAAAGTGTCTGCTTTAAGGTGAGCTCAGTACATTTTTGTAGGCCACTTACAACATTGCTGGTTCCCCGTCAACAGTGGAGGTTCACAGGTTGACATGTAAACATCTAATTTTAGATATTTTAATATGGGAAAAAAATCTCATCCCAAACTCTTTAACTTAATATCTAAATGCCACTTGAAATGCATGAGCTTGTTTGTGGGTCTGACCCTGAGTATTTAAGACTCTGTATCTCACCCTCCTTGTACTAATGAAAGAGTAAATAAAAAAAAGTACTTAGAATTAGGCTTGTGAAGCAGCTTCATGTATAATACAGATAAGGCAAAGGAATCCTTTCTTTCTATATTCCTCTTTATAAAGTGCCCTGCTCTGCTCCTGCACAACAGGCAACTTTCTATCCTGGGGAAGTAGGTAGGTGTAAAGAGATTGTTATTGTAGATATGCTCATTTCTAGCTCTATGTCCTAATGATTGCAGTGTGTGTGTCAATTCGTTCTCATTGGCTGTTTAAAAAAAAAAAAGCAAAAAACTGCGACCAAAAAAAAAAAAAAAAAAAAAAAAAAAAAAAAAAAAAAAAAAAGAAGAAAGCTTCTTGGGTTTCTTCAGATTCCCAAAGGAAGTTTTATTTCATTGGCTCTGGGTATCATCCTACAGTGTCTGAATACTGGTGCTACTGGTTGGGTCTTGGAAGGGATTCAAAGACAGTACTGTACAAGAAAACTTCACAGGTCTTGGCATGTTAGATAGTGGTGGGTAGTGGGGTTGCTTAATAAAGAAGTTCAGTTCAAAGTGAAGGTAGAGGGAGTGTAGGCTCATAGATCATAGCACACATGCTAGCCCAGAAATGCCAGGGTATTTCAGTTGTCATTAAAACATGCAGGTACATGAATTATTGGTAGAACTAACCATCCTGTGATGCCTGAGCATGGATCCAATAGAGGCAAAACATTTCCAATTTTTAGCAAGTTTGAATTTTTTGGCAAATTGTTTAGCTTGGAAGTTACTAAAAGTCATATTCATTTAATTAGCCTTCCAGTGTACTGGCAACAGGTCTAGGAGTTTATCTGTGCTCAGACCATGATAGGTGTTTTTCAGGTCCCACACACTGAATTTTGGAAGCAACTTCATGAATTGTGAATGTGAAGGATGGATGGTACTTGTCTTAGTCGTGCAAGATGTGGGTGGGCTCTTCCTCACCTAACTAGCTCAGCCAATGCTTGACAGTATCCTTTGCAACCCACCTGTCAGCCCAGGGCTGGGTTTTCAGTATGGCATGATAAGGTTTTTGACATAAATCTGTATGTCTTGGATTCAGAATATCTTTTAAAGAGTCTCAGCTTTTAGGGGATATGTTCAACAAAGGACAGACAGAGACTCTGGAGGCCATACTCAAAACAACGTCTATTAGTGGATGTATACCTCAGGACAAGAAACCAGTGAGAGCTTCACATTACCCTGATCTCCACAACCTGAACCATCTATACTATGAAATACCTGAAGTTACCCAAATTAGGCACTCCATTAAACAATTTGGAGATAAATAGAACTACATTCCAGTTCTGCACTCCATTAAACACTTTGGAGATAAATAGAACTATATTCCAGTTCTATGACACTTGAAAATGGGGACCATGATTAAAAGAACTGATTTGCTTTTCAGAGGGAAACTGGGAGGACTTGACCTTTTCCCTGACACAATAATCTCCCAATAATCTCCTTTCCCTACTTTAGGATGCTCATGAGATAGAAACTTTTTTTTTTTTTTACATGGTAAGAAACTTCTTCCAATGAAAAATATTTAATCTTTCATCATTGTTCATTTACATCTATCTCACTACCAGCCCAGGAATGCTGGTCTAAATAGAGACAATCTCGAAAAACAGACAGGGAGACAGGGGGAGTACCAATGTGGACTTCATTTTAGACATCAAAGCAGTTGTTAACTGAGCAGTCCTATTTATAATGTTGGTAAAGTTTCAATGCACTTTCACAGAATGAGATAGACAATTAAAGACTGGAGGTTTTATGTCGATGAGTAAGTAAACGTTTCATTTCTAAAATGATTTGTCTTAAATGAGTTGCTTAAGGTTCTGTTTATAGTCCTGGAGTGCTGGAGCACTGTCACACCTTGCTTGGGTAACATCTGCCCTCAGGGGTTCCAGGGAACAGCATCTGGCCCTGGCTTTTTTTTTTTTTTTTTTTTTCCATCCAATAACTTGCTAGCACCCTTTGCTTCCCAAAGCAGTAAAATGCTTCCTCTGAGGTTCATGTTAAAAACAGCAACATAAATTCCCATATCTTTAGGCCCTCTTGTCCATAAAACACAATCCTGACTGACATGATTAAACATTTATTTATTTATACACTTAACATTCACAGGATTTTCTTTTCACTGAATATTGAGGCTAGCATTTGTGGAGTAACTCAAGACTGGGAAAGTATGGAGATTGGGCTATCTTGGTCCAGGTATTGCCCAAACGGGGAGATGGAGAATGTAGGATATGATGGAGAGAAAGAGGAGCTGCTCTTGGCAAGGCAGGTGAGTGCTCTTTTGGACAACAGGGTTTTGCCACAGGGTTTCTGTGAGGCACCTTTCCCTCCTGGGGAACATAACTAGCCTCATCTGGGACTAATTAGTTCTGGTGAAGAAGAACAGTAACTATGAACTGATTTAAGAGTCCAGCCCTCTTTTGCTGTAGCATTAATCCAGCAATGACTTCAGTCCCACTATGGAAAAAGAGAAGAACTGCTTGCAAGAAACACTTTTGCCTTTGTTGGCCTTGGTGGCCTCAAGGAATGGATAAGACCAGCCTGGGGCATAAATCCAGGCTTCCCTTTTCCTCCCTGATGCTCATTTCTGTCAATACAAGTATTCTGCATCTCTCATGTCATTCAGTCCCCTGAATGTCACATGAGACAATTCCAGAGCACCAACTTCTATGATTCCTGAAGAAAAGCCTCTTTATTTTTATTTTTATTTTTATTTTTATTTTTATTTTTATTTTTATTTTTATTTTTATTTTTATTTTTATTTTTATTTTTATTTTTATTTTTTTTTATTTTTTAAGAGCCCATGTTCATCTCTGTGTGGTAAAGATGAAGCTAATGATGTGGATGCCCTAATTGCTCTGAAAGAAGATAAAAGAGAACATAGGTTTGCTGTTTAGTAAAATCTCATGTTTTCCTTTTTTTTTTTTTAAGGTTGTCTCAGAGTTTGCAGAGCTGGATTCCCTCATTTTTAATGTTTGACATCATCGCCGTACTTTCAAAGACTTTTTGTTTGAAATTGTAACCCAGTACTGAGCTGGGCCGGCCAGAAAGGAACTCAGGTCACACTTACTGGGCCTCATACATTGAACCCAAGACTCACAATATGTCATGCTTCCTGTAGCTGAGAAGAATGGGTACTTAGGGGAAGAGGAGTGTGTTATGGTTAACCGTGGCAAACCATAGATATCTTGGAAAAAAAAAAGTTGAGAATAATCATGTAGTGATACTTCCTCAAGCACCCTCCCAGGTGTCACTGATTTGCATTTTCAGGACTTCCTGAGCCAGAGAAGCTGCCTTTATATTCAGTAGCCTTTTTCTTTTTTTCTTTTTCTTTTTCTTTTTCTTTTTCTTTTTCTTTTTCTTTTTCTTTTTCTTTTTCTTTTTCTTTTTCTTTTTCTTTTTCTTTTTCTTTTTCTTTTTCTTTTTCTTTTTCTTTTTCGTCTTCTTTTTCGTCTTCTTTTTCTTTTTCTTTTTCTTTTTCGTCTTCTTTTTCGTCTTCTTTTTCTTTTTCGTCTTCTTTTTCGTCTTCTTTTTCTTTTTCGTCTTCTTTTTCGTCTTCTTTTTCGTCTTCTTTTTCTGCTTTCTCTGCAGCTCATTGGACCTAAGTATGCTATTAGCAATGGCCTCTCACAGTTGGCTTCACCAATACTGAAGCTTCTGTCCTGCTGTGTATTTTCACCTACTAGGTGTTGCTGGTATGGATGGGCTAGTGTGCATCAAACAGCAGGCTCAGCTTACAGGAATCACGGCGGTCAGAGAGACTGCTGTGCTTTTCTGTAAATGGGGTATGGCACCTGGCAGGGCCCTTGGCTCAGAAGAGTTCTGGTTGAAGGTATGCTCCCAATGACATCCTGATGTGATGCAAGTAGGGGAGACCTGGCCCATAGGATGTCTCTCTGGTGGCCAGCAGCACAGCACCAGTTACCGAGTTTAACATGAAATTCATTTCCCACTGTTGTTTGGGTGGACAAGACGAAGCTTGATAAAAGAGGCATGATTCCTGGGTGAAGTCTCTGCAGGTGGTGACAAAGGAACTCTCATCCTTTCTCCTCCTTCTTCTCCTAATGCTAACCCAGCTGTGCCAGTGCAGCTCCCTGTGCAGATGCAATGAGAACTAGACAGCAAACTGGACTCTGCCTAAAACAAACAAACAAAAAACAAGCACTTGTCCCACTTCTCGTTTCAAGAGCAGCACCAAAGTGGGCATGAGGGACCTAGATACAGATAAGGGCGGGTGTTGCCCCTAAAAAATGTATGTGTAATCACAGTTATTTGTTTAAAGTCTTTCTGAATTCAGGCAGTGCTCCCAAAACTGTCTCTCCATGCAACCCCGCACCTCCCTTTCATCTCACTCTTCACATATGCCTAAGAGAATGTTGATGTTGACCCTCCTGATGCACAAGCCTGCATGGGATTATAATATTAGGGGAATATTTTTAACCCAGCCAAGACCTTTCTTGTATGTGTGTGTGCCTGGCCATGCCCTTCCATGTCACAACCAAAACAGGCTCAAGATCTCAGCCCATATCTATAGGCATTCCCACCTCCTCTCCCAGCTCCCCACTGCCATCAGGGAAATGAGCCAAAATGCCACCAGGAAGGCTCTGCACCGATCTGCCCCCTTGCAAAAACAAATGAAAGGCAGGATGCATCCTAAAACAGCCTCCGAGAAGAATGGGTTAACCTGGGAGGTAGTGAAAGCCACATGAGAACTGCACAGGTGCAGCAACAGTTTTTATTTGGTAAATATCACCTCCACAGCCCAAGAGGAGTCTCATGAAAGAATATGCCTCTTCTGCAACTAGGAAGAGTGTGGTTAGGAGCACTTGCTGAGCTAATAAAGGCTGTTGAAGCTTCAGCTTCCGTTGGTGGTTAACCCCGTGACATCGCTCAGCTCCTCTGAAAACAGCACCTGACTGATACACAGCTTAATTGTGTACGATATAAACACGTTTTTATCACATTAGCCGGCCTCCGAGCGTGCAACCGAAAGGCACTGCTTAATCGAGCAGGGGGTAATTTGTACATAACAAGCCAGGGTTACGCACTGCTGAATAATTTAGTGCTCGAGTTGGCACGGGTAATCAGGGCTGCCCCTGCCTGGTGAGTAACTGCTGGAGCGGGTGCAGGGCAGGCAGCCGTGATGTGATAGGAAAATGATCACCCTTGTGGTTGAAAACCAAAGCTTGCCGACCTATTTCCTAGTAAATGTATTCATTTTTTCACTTTGGTGCTTTTGTCCATCTGTCAGGGAGGGGTGTTTGGATCTACTGGCTGAGAGCTGCAGAGCTGTCCATCTGCTTGAGATGAGGGCTGGCCCGTGGCTTTGCACCACTGCCACCTCTGTCTGCAACACTGACGCTTCCTCCAGGTCAGGGTTTTGCTGGGAAATGCAAGCTGCAGAGCAGGATGGAGCCCTCAGCACTGAGCTGACTTGTGCATTAGGAGCTTTTTGCATCACCAGTCCAGGGCCCTTTTGCATCTACAAGGTGATGCTGGAGCAGACAGAAATACATGAGCAACAATCTCCCCACACATTGTGTCCCTGCTCAAAAGCTGCTTCACAATCTCAAATGTTTTTTTTTTTTTTTTTTTTTTTTTTTTTTTTCTTGTTTCCCTCCATGACTAAATAATGTCAAAATTGTAGGAGGTTATATGGACCTGGGTTCACTCTACACCATGGTAATGTCCAAAATCACCATCACATCCTGAGCTGGGAATGTCTGTAGCTGTTTAAGTGGTTTTGCCAGGTTCTCAGTCCATAAATATACGTGCGTTTTCTCCATTCGTAAGCACTACTAATCTGTATTTAAGACACTGAGGAAGATGAGCAAAAAGAGTCTGCAATGACAGCCAAGTTCACAAGTAGAATCTGCAGTCCAAGAGATTCTCCCCTGTAAACATTGGCTTCCATGAAAGTATTTTATTTAGGGTAAAACACATATGCTTTTTCCTTTAGAATTTTGTTTGTCTGCAAAGCATCACACACACACCCATGGCTCTGTAGGCATACTATGATTTTAATATTGCTTTGGTTCATGTTTCACTCACTCCATATCAGCACAGTGGCATGTACAGAGTTGCAGCCCACTTCCAGGCTGGTAAACAGCTCCCTGGAGGTCCTCCTTCATCTGGTCCAGCTCTGTTCTGCAGAAGTCGAATACAAAATGATGGGGTTTAACACTTACCCCCAAGGAAACCCAGCGGAAATTTTCTGTTTGCTTCACAGAGGCAGGATAGGGCTAATGCTGTTGCATGCTGCTGTGGGTAGAGGCCGATCCTACTTGACTTTCATTCCTCACACCTTCACCACAAGGCCTCCATCCATATAGGTGGTGGCAAACATCATTTCCCCACCCTTTCTTCCTCTCTCCCCCATCCTCCTCTCCTAGCCGCCCTACTTTGCACAGCTGGGCTTGTCACAGTGCTGATTTCTTCAGGCATTAATTTATGAATGGTACAGGCAGAGTTTTGGAAATTTACCCCTTCATGCCAACTTCCTGCTATGTGGAACACCTGCATTTTACAGCAGAGAAAGAAAACAACCACCACAGTAAACCTTGGGTAAAACTGGCTTCAATTAGGAGCCTTAATTGCAATGAAACTGAAGGGAAACAGAATGGGATATTTTCTTATTTGAGCTCTCCTTCTTCTGACTGACTTTTTTGTACCCTCCAGCCTGGGTGAAGCACCACATCTCTTCAATTCGCACCCAGGTACCCAGCATCTTCAAAAGTGGTCCTAGTCCCCAGATCTGTGCCATCTTTCTCATTTACCCTTCTCAGAGGATGAGGCAAAATCTCAGCTGTTGATTCCTACAGCTGCAATGAACCTTCAGACCATTTGGGGCAACTTCTATATCCCATGTATTTAATGGGATATAAAAACATGTATTTTTCAACCTCATGTTGACCCAGTAACTTGTTTTAAGCTGAATGAAAGACCCAGAGACCTCAAATTCTCTCCTTTCTTCCCCTCATCACTACTCCCCAGGGTCTGGGATGCTGGCCATCACATCTAGTGTAGCTGATTTCTTGACTAAATGAAGCTCAGCAGGAGGCTATGAACTTCCACATGTGTTTTTCCCTCCCCCTGTTGCAAATATTCCTCATGCAAGAAGCCTGAAAGGTGCAACTTCCCTGTTTTAACCCAGATCCGCCCAAGGTGCAACTGTTTTCATATTTCAATCAACGCGGTTTCATGTCTCTTGGCAGAGGGAGCCTGGTGCCATATGGGGTATCATGTCCGCAGGTGTTATGGCCACGGCCACACTAAGGAGGTGAGAGGAGATGGTTTGGACCTGTTACTCCTATATTTCATCATAAAAACATTAATGGATCATTCCAGAAAGTCACTGCAATCTTTTCAGTTGCTTTTACTAGATGTCAATTTGGACATTCTTGGCACCAGCACAGCTCATTTGTACCTAACTGCTGCCCCTGGAGAACCAAAGGTGGGGTACGTACAGCACTTGCTCTCAACTGCAAGGGTGTGCAGACTCCCATTTCCCCTGTTATTAAATTTGGGACTCAAAAGCATGGTGTTGCAGCCCTGAGCTGGCAGCACAGGACATAAAACTTCCCTCTACTAGCAGGATATCCTGGTGATGATGTCTGTGATGGAAACGGGGTCTACAGCTCTCCCCCCCCAGCTCTCTGCATAATGATTCTTAGACCCAGGTGGCAATTGGTCTTCCCACCCATGCAGCTGTTAGAGGTTCAAACCCCAGTGATGCCATCAGCGTGGGTGACCCCGGGATGCCTTGGTTTGTTTATCCCAACATTGTTTCTGATGTTGTTGTACTATATGCAAAGATAAATGTATGTTAACCTGACATGAAAAAATACTACGTGATTGCCCTTGCGGGTGTTATTGTGGGGTTGTGTGGTTTGCTCAGCAGTCACATTGCTTTGTGTTTTCTTTTGGCAGGAACTGCTTCATGTTGTGCCCTGTGATGTTGTTTATTGGCATGACCTGGTGACAGCAACACTGAAGACAGGTATTTACCCTGATGGACATTGTAGGGCCTTGAAAACAGATGGAAGAGCTCAGGTCCCATTCAGGATGGAGCAATTTTAGCAAAATTCAAGCACCTAGAGAAGGATGGCTGGTTTCCTGTGGAGTTGAGGAGACAGCAAGGAGCATCCCAGGATTGATGGAGACTAAGTCGACTGAAGAACTCCTTTCTCTGCCTGCACGAATGGAGCTGACCCCTGGGTAATTCATGTGCTGCAGGTGGACATTTAAATCTATGGGATGGAGCTGTATTTCCTTTCCAGCAAACAATTCCTAGCTCTATTTCTTTAGGCCTATCCCACCATCACCCAGAGAAAAGTGCTTGATCCTTTCCATGCCAGTGACCATTGTTTTTAAGGAGGGAAAAACAATCCCGTGTGAGGTAACCAGGATGAGAGTGCCACCTTTCTTGCAGCAAAGCCTCCTGTCAGAACCTTCCTGCTCATGCCATGGGCTCAAAGGCAATGCAGAGAGCGCTCAGCAGAGCACTCACCCAGGCAGAAGGGTTTATCTGCCATTCTCTCGCAGTGTTGGGCACGTGTGGTAAAACTGAAATCTTTCTCAGCGCAGCTGAAGGACGTAACTGTGGTTGTTCTGCAGCAAAGGAAGGGATTGGGGTGTGTTTGATCTGGGGGACGTCCCAGTTTGCCTTGCACCATCATTGAGGCTCCCATCCCTGTTGTGGCCAGGACGAGCTGAGCATGGGTGCACACTGAGCGGCACGAACCTTCCTTGCTGTGATGAGCCCCGACCATGGGGAACTGTCTCTGTTCCTGGCGTGGTTAAAGCCGTTACCCATCTTTGCTCTGATATGGCTCTGACTGCTGACTCCTCCTTCCTTTCTTGCAGTTAATTTCTTCATTTTCTTTTGCAAAAATGTGACGGGTCATGCTGGTTTTCAAGCAGAGCCATGCTGGAGACCTGGGAAATAGCCTGGCAAAAGGCTTCTTTGTGTGATTTGTTGTAAGAGGGATGTGGCAATTCAGTGGTGGGCACAGAGAAAGAAAAAAAATAAGCTTTTCTCCCAGCCCTGTTGCAGCTTTTTGTGAGAGCTTCATTCTATCTCTTCTTGCTTAGTGCCTCAGTTTCTCCGCCTGCAAAATGAGGAGAGATGCTAGTGTTTTGGCTAACCTACAGGCTGTCGCTCACTACTGTGACTATGGTTAAGATGAAAATGTGTGTGTCATAGGAATGGAGGAGAAATAGGGATTGTTCTTCTCACTGAGTGAGTGGGCATTAACAATCATGTTTTTCATGCACCAAAACCAACAATGTATTTGCAGTGTGCGTACCTTTCCTGCAAGGTTAAGTGCAAGGGACTGGCAAGGAACTTTTGGGTCATCAAATTCAGTCCCTTGTTGTGTTTGCCCATCATCACACCTTCTCCCTCCTCCAAAAACTCTTCAGATTTTCACCAACACACTTTACTCTAACCCAAAACTTCTCCAGACCCACAGTACATTGAAAATTAGCCACCTTTTCTCATAGTGACTTAGGAGCAGTATCAAAGAAAAGCAAGACAAGAAAGGCTGAAGGTCAAATCTTCATGGGTCTTCTTGGGAGTGAGATGTTTTATACCTGGACAGAGGCAGCTGCACTATGAGAAACAGAACAATGCAACACTCAGGAAGCAAAGTCAGAAAAGCCACATCAGCTTCACTACAGGACAGTGGAGGAATCGCTTTGGAGTGCAAAGCCCAACACGTCTGGTTACATGAGCAAACAGTTGCATGTATGTTGCCACCAGGTCACATACAACCACTTGGGATGAAATTGCTTCCTACAGCCAGGCTTGCAACCTGAAAAGAATATCAGCTACAGGACTGGCTTCAGCCTGGGCCCAACCCTGCTCTCCACATCAGTGGCAGCTTGGCTTCCCACTTTGCTTGCCCCTTGGCAGTCAAGTGTTCCCTGGCCATGTGTTTGCAAGGGCCCTCAGGAAGGTGAATGAGCAAAGGTGTGAAGTCAACGTGCACCAACTAAAGACCTTTAAGCATTTGTGGGGATGCTCTCATTCAGGAATAAAGTGGCCTTACATTGCTGAAGCTTAATCCTCCTCTGAGGATTAAACACTAGAGGTATTTTAATCCTAAATGAGAACATGCACATATGCTTTAATTTACAGGCACTGACTTCACACCTGTAGTTAGTTGAGTTGCCTTCGCTCTCCTGCATGTCCCTCTATAGGAAAGCTCTAATGAGATGCAACTGGAATTTGGGTGATGCTGTGGTTATTAGTTCTCTCTTTGAGGTTTCTGTGGTTTGGGTTTCAGTGCATTCCTTGTTTTTTTTTTTTTTTTTTTTTTTTTTTTTTTCTTCTCCCTTTATTTGCCTGTTTTTTTTATACCCTTTCAGTTTTGGTATATATGTATGTTTGATTAGAAGAATCTCAGATGATACAATTTTATCCCTTGAGAAACATATGCTTTTTGGACATTAAGGACATTTTGAATCCTGTTGGGGTATGAGACAGCCCCCAGGTGTGGCTTGGATTAATTCTTTGAATGTGAGGGGACTCTTCCTTTAAACACATGCTTCCCCTCCATAGAGACTCATAACTCTCAACACTCAGCTGAGCTACTTAAGTTACCTCGTTGGTCTCCCAAGGCTCTATAAACGTTGCAAAAAATAATTTTCTCTGGGGTGGTTCAGTTTAGAAACATTGTTTTGGAGAAGTCTCTCTCTGTTGGCTAGGTGCAAGGTATGGAGACTAGGCAAGTCAGACAGATGTTTAAATTTTGGTAGTGTAACAGTTTTCCACTGTGCTGGCCTGTTTTTTTTTTTTTTGCTTCCAAAAGGGAGCTCACTCATAGTACATGTAAAGGGGAACCAAGACCATCTACGCTATTTTTTTTCATCAGCCATAGCCCTTCTGCTCTATGGTGGCTACACAGATTGAACATGGGAAGAATTGCAACATGCAACAATAGCTTTCCAGGATGGGTAATTCTGCATTAGCCTTCTAAGAATATCTAAGAACCCCCACTACCTTGAAATTTAATGTCTGTGGAGAGAGGGACTCATTTTGTTGCCATGATGAATTTATCAAAAGACAGTTGCTTCTTCAGATGTAGTGGTGCTCAATGGACAGGGTATTAGTTTAGGACACTGGAACTGGGAACAAAGGCAAACTCCCTCATCCTACTGTGCTTTGGTTTTCCCATTTGTATAAAATAACACCTATCTTCTTTACTTTGAATCTGCTGGGGATAATTTAAGTGTCTAAAGTCCTTCCTTCAGCAGTGATTTGAAACAGTCACTCACTTTGGAGTTCAAGAAGCATTTGGACAAAGCTCCCAGAAGTATGGTTTGATTTTTGGATGGTCTTGTGTGCAGCTGGGAGTTAGACTTTATGATCTTTGTTGGTCCCTTCCAAATTGGGATATTCTATGATTTTATGATTCATCTCTTTGACAAGCTTTTCTTGCTCCATTGACTAAACGGTGGGCCTACCTTCCCTAGTTAAACATGATCTTTGGGTAGTACTAGGCCCTTATTAGGGCTCTAGGTGAAAAAAAAAAAGAAAAAAAAAAAAAGATACCAAACAAAAACAAAAGGATGGTAGGATGGTGCATTAAGCTGATGCTACTATAATGACAGTAATGTTGCTGCTCTAGCATATGCTCAACCTGATATGTCATTCTCCCTGTAAGGTGTGTAGATACCCTCTCCCATTTTTGATTAGCATTATTTACTAATTATTCCTTTAGCCAAAGGTTTTTATTGCTTTATGAAACTAAAGAAAAAGAAAAGGGGCTTAGGTTGAAACTGCCTTTCACTCATAAGCACTTTCATCCACTAAAAGGGGGGGAAAAAAGCCAAGTTTCTTAGCTCAAAGGACTGTTCATTTTTGATTTTGTTGTTGTTGTTGTTGTTGTTGCTGTTGATTACTCTGTGTCTTTACAGCAAATAAAATATAAAATGCCCTCACCTACATCCTTGGAGCTGGAAATCAGTACAATCCTAGTGACTATTCTGAACTTTTCCAAACCTCTTTGAAGGATATGAGCTCATGCCAGATTTTAAATACCTGAGTGATACCGCCAGAAACAGTAGGCTCTAAAAAAGAGGTGCACACCTTCAAGACTGTTTTTAGAATGTGGTTTTCTAATGAATCAGAAAATGTGAATCATATTTTTAATTAAGAATTCTCAAAAAACTTTCAAAAAGTACTGGAAATACTTAATTTCCACATTAATTTTTCTTGATGACACACCAAAGAATCAGAAGGACAAATGACCTTTAAACCATCACAAGATGTATAAAAGTGTTTCCTTCATTAAGAGGTGCCAACTGACCCTTAATCTTTACAGATGAAAACTTTCCTAGGCCTTTAGACATCTATGTACAGAATTCCCCTGACTTGAAATGTCTAGTGCTTTCATTTTAAAGTAATAATTAAATTAATATTTAGAGTGCATTTTAAAGTGACAAGTTGTTATATTGCAGGACAAGCTTCAGTACTGTAAGCAAATGAGAACATGCTGTTGCAAGTATCATTTTCTATCCTATCTTGTGTCAAATATATTCACCTCGAGTACTGTGTTCAGTTTTGGGCCCCTCGCTACAAGAAGGACATCGAGGTGCTTGAGCGGGTGCAGAGAAGGGCGACGAAGCTGGTGAGGGGCCTGGAGAACAAGTCCTACGAGGAGCGGCTGAGGGAGCTGGGCTTGTTCAGCCTGGAGAAGAGGAGGCTCAGGGGCGACCTTATCGCTCTTTTTAGGTACCTCAAGGGAGGCTGTAGCGAGGTGGGGGTTGGCCTGTTCTCCCATGTGCCTGGTGACAGGACGAGGGGGAATGGGTTTAAGTTGAGCCAGGGGAGTTTTAGGCTAGATGTTAGGAAGAACTTCTTCACTGAAAGGGTTGTGAGGCACTGGAACAGGCTGCCCAGGGAAGTGGTGGAGTCACCATCCCTGGAAGTCTTCAAAAGACGTTTAGATGTAGAGCTTAGGGATATGGTTTAGTGGGGACTGTTAGCGTTAGGTCAGAGGTTGGACTCGATGACCTTGAGGTCTCTTCCAACCTAGAAAATTCTGTGATTCTGTGATATCCTTCGTTCATTTAAATCATAGAACTCAGAAGATCTTAAAACAATTTACAAAGGAATATCAATAAATTACACCTATACCTTTTTCACAGTGAAGGAAACTGAGGCAAAGAGAAATGAAGTATCTTGGCAAGCTTATGTAACAGCTTTGTTACAGAGGAAGGGAGAGTTCAGCTCTTTGCGCTAGTCACAGGTGCCACAGAATATTGTGCAATGCTACGTGTAAAATATATATTCTGTCATTGTTACAGACTAAATCCTAAGCAAATAACAAAATACTTTGATTCAAATTAATTGTACACCTTGCCTTTTTTAAGCAATATGGGAACTACTCTGAGACCTTCTTCTCACACTGAAATAAGAAAGATGTTGCATAGTCAACCCCGAACATCTAAAACCTGAAGGTAAATTCTTCCCAATCCATAAAGTCATGACATTCAAGATTTGAAAAGCAAGACAACATTTAATTAATTAATTAATTATTTTTATTATTATTATTTTTTATTTTCTAGTTCTTTTAGCACTGTGACTTTACAGCATTTTCCTGCAACCACGGGGCTAGCAGTGTGCTGTCTTTTGTCTTGTCTGAGGCCAAGGTTTCATATACCCCTAGGACTCCCAGTCAGTTTTATACACTCCTGGGACTACCAGTCCCTGGGAGAAACCAAGAGATTCATGCTGTCATAAGTCTGCAGGATACAGAATAAAGTTGCTTTCAGCAGAGCCAACAATAATACTTCTAATTTAGAAAACAAATGCAATTTTTCAGTCCTGGACCAAATAAACCCACTGACAGTGTGAGGAAAAAAAAAAAAAAAAAAGACAACTGTCGCATCCATGCTCTCTCTTTATGCCATCTTAATGCCTTTAAGGGGATGAATTCTGCCCTAGCTTGCATAGATATGTTCCATGGGGTAAAGATGAGTTTAAATGAAAGATCATTCTTTTATGCCCTGGTGAATTTGGCCTCCAGGTAGCAAGTTCTTCCCTCTGTTATTTCAGTACAAGCTCATGTACTTTCTGGGGCAGGGAATGTTTTTTTTTTTGTTCATTGCATGTAAAGGGTTGGGTGCACTGCGGTTCTGGGCCACGGTTTGGGGCTCCTAGGCACTACCACACATTGCATAATTAATATTAGTAAATAATAATAATAATAACAATAATAATAATAATAATAGCTAAATATGAGTGAACCCTGTAACCTTGCCCGTGGGTGCCTGAGCAGGAAACACAAGCCAAGACAATTCAAGAGAGACACCAACAACAGAGCTACTTACAGCAGTCCCAGCTTTTGGGTTTCCTAATAAGCATTATACATGTGGCTGGGAGGGGGAGGCAGTGTACAGCAATTTCACATTGCTAGGCTCCATGTACAGGGCAGTGTACCATCACCGATGGAGTTATTTCAGTTTCGACTGGAAAGCCAGTGGGAATTACTGCTCCGGAACATTTTTCATTGAAGGGAGAACAGCCCCAGAAGCAACCTGTGTGAGTGGCACTGGGGTGTAAAATGAATTACAAACCACTATTGCTGTTAAGTCTTCTATACAAATGCTCGGGTGATGAGATTCGAGCTATTATGGAAGGTTGCTTTGTGGTGCCAGCCAGTTGGCTTTCATTGGAATGATTAGCAGCTTTACCTGTTGCCTCTTTATTCCAGGGAAAGAGATCTATTTTGCTTCTGGCAGGTTCCTACTGACCCTTAATTTGTTGAGGGATACATCCTGAGAGGGTGCGGAGCCTCTCCACCTTCCTGTGATGACTGCATTTCTCTGAAATTCTTGAGAATTTATAATAAATGAACAATTACAGTTTGTATTTCTTAGTCCAGTGTTACTATTGCAAATTTGACTTCGTACCCAGGACTCTTAATGTGGCTTCAGTGACTATTCTGTACTTGGAGAGGAGGAACATGGTCTTCATGTCACTCCTGCAGCATGGTATTCCCAGTCTTAGCTTTTTGCTAGAAAAACTTGTCCTTCCATGGCAAAGCCCAGGACATAACACTGGGGGGCCTAGGAAATATTTAAGTCCCCTGGTAAATAAGAATTTATTTGTCCTCAGGGAAAAAAAAAATAAAAAAAATGTTTGGCTACATTTGCCAGTGCCAAAGTTCCTCATTGTTTCCCTTTAGCCTGATGTTTTTGTCTCTCTGAGGAAGACCCTTGAGCAGTGGTAGCAAAATAATCATCAGGATAAGCAAATACTACATGGATAAAAGGCTTCACCATGCCAAACCAAATGCAGCTCACTTCCAGTGTGCTACAATCTTCAACAAAACTCTCTTGACTTCAGTGGTCTTGTGCTGAATGCAAAGCCCAGCTCTGCAGGGACCTTCCTAGTTGTTCCTGGAAGGGAGAGCCTCTGCTTTTAAATCCACCACACCCCTGCTCTTGCCAGCAACTAATTCTTAGGTCACAGCCATTAACCTACTGCCAGTGCCTTTCAATTAGCTTTTTTTTTTTTTTTCTTTCTTTTTTTTTTTTTTTTTTTTTCTCCTCCATCTCCTCCCCCCTGGAAGGCTTTTCCTGAACTTTGCTGCTCTGGTGTTTAGAAATCTTCGAATTTCCAGCCTTACGGCCAGTTTGTTCTTCTGCCAACATTGTCCTTTTGCTTAAATAGCTCATTTCCCTTTGTGGCTCTTGCCCACCTTCCCCTCCCTGCCGTGTATTTATAGAGTGCAGTCGTAGCCCTCCCTAGCTGGTGCATGCTCAGCACCTTCCAGTATAGGTCCTTGGCATCCGTCTTGTAGACACGGCTTAAAGTGCTTCCTCTGCGTCTGAACACAAATAGAGTTCCCACCCTGTTCCAAACATGGTGCTTGCACACGCTGGCCCTGGTCCAAACGGCCTCAGGATTGCCTATATCCTTCATTTAAATGGCAACAAAAATAAATCTCAGCCCAAGAGGCCTCGTGGGATGGGCTCTTTGTAGAAAGGGAGAGCTGTGCCCTTCTCCCAGCTCCCTCTGTCCAAGAAAAAGGACATGTACAGATGCTGAGGCTGGATTCTCTTCTCGCCCCATTGCTCCCCTCTGCCCTGTTATTGGGGTCCCATGGGGAGGGGTGGGGGAGCCCCTGCAGTGGAGCTGATAGGACAGGAGTTGTCTGGATGCCAGGGTGAATCAGAACAGCTCCGTCTCTAGCATCCTGCCGCCTGTTAATTAATGCATTAATGAATTGCCTTCTAATTCCTATAATCGTTCTGAATTTTTTTTGGGGGGGTGAACAGGCTTCCAAGGTTGTTTAGCTTGCCCAAGGCCATGCAAGAAGTCAGTGGCAGAGCCAAGGAAGAAACCCAGGTGCCCTGCTGCCTGGGCTGGGCTGTGCTCACCAGGCAATAATGTTCCCTACATGGCCGGGCCAAATTGCTCTCCTTTTGGTAAAACATCCCACGCACCTTTTCCTTAGCTCCAGCAAATGTGCTTGGTGCAGCGATGCACCTTTTTTTTTTGCCTTACAGCAAGACAACGGAAAAGCACGTAGCAAACTGAGATTTGAAGCTGCCTTCAGCAGTTCCTAATCTCTGCAAATGTGATACTCTTTCTGGTAAGGAGCTTGGGAAGAGCTCCCTGCCTCCTTTGTGAAGGCTGATATGTTCAACCGGCAGAGTATTGTTTTCACTTCTGAGTTGAGCTTGCTTTCTGTACGCAGATAAAACTTCCTTCAAAGTCAATAACAGTTTTGCCGAAGTGCATAAGCCTGATTTGTTTTTAGCTTATATGTTACTTCACTGACATAAACAAGTTCAAACTAGTGCTAACACTATACACAGCCAGTACAGCTGCTGCAGACGAGGCTGCATTGTGATCTGGTTAGTACATCGCTGGGAGAACTGTTCAGTTCTGATGGATAAATGTCTGTTTTTCTGCAATTAATAAGAAATGGACTTTTTTTCTTCATTTTTCACACCAATATATGTTTATCTGCACATCTTAGTTAAAAATAACCTCCCAGAACTGCCTGTGTTAACATGAGTGGGATTCTCAGAACAGCTGATATTATCGTTATTATTTATTGTTATTTTACTATCACTGTTATTCAGAGTTCATCACAGAGGTAATATTTCAAGACAAATTAGGCAGAGTTTATACTGACCAAATTAATCCTAGAGCTATTCCACGGTCTTTGAATTGACTCATCTTGAGATGGTTTCATGGACTTTGTATATAAAGTGTCAATTACCTTCTTTTCAATTTCCTGTGTAGTTGTTGAAAGGCTGTAGCACAGCCTTTCTACTCACCAAACAAGAATCTAACTAACAAAAATATGCATGTAGTTTATTATATGTATTCATTCTTCTAACACATTAATGTTTCCTGTGAGAGGTGGAGGATGTTGAATTTACATTGATGATTATGGCTTTTGGGTGGGAAATTTTCTCCCAGAAAAAGAACCCTTTCTGGAAATAACCTGTATATTTTAATAATTTTTCTATTTTTCTTTGAAAATCTGTAAAAATCTGGAGTGACACTAACATTTCTAAGGGGTTTGCCTGCTCTCTGCTTATGACTAAAACTGAAAGTGATCTCAATTTTATATTAAAATTTATAAAATACACAGAACTTTGACTGGGTTCATCTTTGTATTGCGTAAGTGGGACTTCAAGTGTCTTATAATCAAGAGAAAAAAAACAAACCTGTAAAGTCTTACCACACAAATACAGAGATTTTAATTGCTTTAACAGCTGCTCTACCCACAGCCTCCTGTCCAGAGAAGCACCATTCTAGGGTGATGGGCTGAAAAGTGCTGTTCTCACTGCTTGTACTGCTTGCGTGAGAGGAGGCATAAAAGGGCTGGTGAGGATTTATGGAGAAGAGGCTGTGGAAGTCCTAAAGAAAGAGATCAGAGGAGGAGGCAGAAGGGAGGCTCCTGCCTGGTGGTATGAAGACTGCTGATTCAGGGCTGCAGCCCTTGCAGGAGTTAGTGTGCTCTGCGGTGCAAAGGGAGCCAAGCCACTTATGCAATATTAATATTAATAACTGCTTTGCACTTCTATAGTGCCTTTCATCCGAGGATTTCAAAGCGCTTTACAAACATTAATTAATTAAGGCCCATAACACCCTGTGAGGTAATGCAAGTAGATATTACAGCTCATGCAGAGGCCAGAATTGCCAGCATTACAGGTATAATGCTCTAGCAAGAGTTAACTTATTCTTGAGCAAGCTTTCTTACTTATAGGCATAAACAGGCTTCCCTTTAACACTGTGTCTTTTTTTTTTTTTTCCTCCCCCTTGATCCATCAGTCTTAGAACAAGCAAAACTCCCACTATGAGGCAGCCAAATGAGGTGAATGTGCAGTACTTCCATCTCCCTGGTCGTTGCTTCCTCTTTGATCATCTGATAAAATTGTAGGATCGAGAGGCTGCAGAGTTGTGTCACCTATAAGTGTCCAGCTTCTATGGGGTTTCCCTGCTCTTAATATACTTTGCACCAGGGAGGTTAAAAAAGGAAGTGAACTAAAATATGTTTTATGGCACCTGCTTATCAAAGCATGTGCCTCTAAACAACCTGCAGACATTAGCTAACCTTGCTCTTATAGCAGCTGGTCATAAATGCCATTAGTGCCATTTTAGCCAGAGGTTTTAGCTGTTCCTAGCTCCTGTATATCAAGGTTGAGGTGGGAGCTGGTGGGGAAAAGGCAGACCTGCCAAATCTGCCTCTCTGTTGATTGAAGTGCTCATTTAAGTCTTGTCCTTTTTTCTTTGGCCTCGGCATTTGCTCCTGTCCCATTTTCAGCCTGCCTTTCCCTGCACAGGAAGGTGCAGGTGGAGGAGTGATGGTGTGCTTTGTCATCTAGCCCTGCCTGCCCCGTACAGCTCTGTGTGCACCACGAAGGGGTCTTGTGCCCAAAAGCAGCACCAAATGCATGCCAAGTCCTGCATTGACACTGCTGAGTCACCTCTTGCAGTTAAATACACTGGCACGTGTCCTTTGGTGCATCCAAGGAGGAGCAAGCCTGTCCAAGAGGAAGCCAGGAGTTCAGAAAGTCCATGTTTGCACTCTTATAATCCTGGTCTACAAGGCTGTCATGTACACCATGGTCTGCAGCATGCAGAAAGTTGCTGTTTATTGCAAGAAATACCAATTGCACCTCTCCCACCCATGAAGACAAAGCCTCTTTTATGGGACTGAAGGCAGTAAGTAAACTGGGCTGGAGCAGAGCTCTTATGCCCTGACCTCCACATGCAAGGAGAGAGTTGACCATCCTGCATAGCCATTTTGGTAACCACTCAGCACAGCTGGAGAGAAGCAAAGAGACCTTGGGGTGAATTAGTCCAGAGCACGGCTTTGCCAGGATTTGCCCATTCAATTGCATTCTGAAACTGCACAGACATTAGCTAATTAATGTGGTGAGTTCATTAAACCAATTAATTGCATTTCTTTCTGTGAGTGGGCTGGGCCTATCAGTCATCTTCATAGAGTGCAGTTTAGGGCGTTAAAAATATTCTCTTCATCAAATTAAACTTTATTAAATAATAACTCCTTCCAAATTCTAGGCTAGGAATGAACAACGTCACTCTAACCACAAGAGCTGTTTATTGCGCATAAACTTCGTTTACTGCCCTGCCAGCTGTGATAAAACCAATTCAGATGCATATTCTCAGTACAGTAAGCACTTTTTCCCTTTTCAGAGTCTTGCATTAACCCAAAGACTCCGTCCTTTTGTGCAGAACTCCCACTGAAATCAACGAGAATTTTGTGTGTGGAAAGAATGCAAGGTTGAGAAGTTATATGTCCGCATGTTGGCCAGCAAAGACATTGTGCTTTCCACAAGGGGCTTTTTGGCAGGCAGCAGAATGTTTTGCATTTTTCAAAGATATACAGAACTGAAGAAACACTTTAAAGCAAAAAAGAAGAAGAAAAAAAGGAAAAAAAAAAAAAAGAAATGATTGGTATTTTGCACTTTTTTTTTTTTTTTTTTTTTTTCATAATTCTAAAGTGAACCTGAATGTCTTTTCATTTTAAAAGAAAAACTTTATTTTATTTTATTTTATTTTTTTGTAAGGCAAAACAATATCTTCCTTGATTTTGTTGAACATCTCAACACTCATAGGTTTATTTGTCAGGAGTCTTTAAGAAGGATTTTTTTTTTCTCAATGTTTATTAGACAATTAAAGGGGCTATGCAAAAAGGACATTTTTTTTTTTTTTTAATTGACAAAAGATCTTTTATTTTTGATATAAAATTTTGTCTTTCTAGCTTAATTAAAAAGAAATTTTCTTGGTAGCCTGGTTTATGGCTAGCAGCACCCCAGAAATTTTCTACTTTAAGATACATTGTACACCATGCAATGCAAACCAGGTCTGTTTATTGGCACAGAAAATGAAGACACTCAAAAATCATTAAATTTTAGTCATTTTCCACCTTTCATTTTGTTCTGGAAGATCTGTTTGATTTGGTCTGTGGCTGCCCAGAAACAAGAAAAAACAGCATTTTCCTAGATTTAGTAAGAATGAAGTATGTGGGTGTCGAAATGGCACTGCAGTTGCCTTCATCTGAAGGACTGCCCGCTTCAGTCCCTATTCAGTACCTGCTTCTGCTGTCTAGTCTCTGTTGCACCTTCTGATTGGTTTTGCGTCCAAGAGTGTCTCCAAGAAGGACCAAGTGGCTCTCAGGTGTCCCTTTTAGGACGTCACCTCACAGAGGGTCAAAGAAGGAAAGACGTAATATCTTTTTTAGTTGAGGAAGGTCAAAACCCTTGGCCTATCTCCTCATCAGCTGTATAACACTGTACTCAACTCCATGTGCACCTACCCATTAGGAAAATATTTTGACTTTTTGGAGTCTTTAAAAGATCTTAGGAGAAGAAAACTGTTTGAGAATTGCATCTTTCCTTCCTCTTATTCCCTTCTTTTCCACAACACATTCCATGTTACTACAAGGAAGATTAAAACTGATCAGTGAATCATTTTTCTTGACTCATCTGTCTTCAGCCAAAAGTGTTTGACCTCACCAGTGAGAGTGTAGCAGCAGAATTCCAGGTTTTGGATTTCTTTTCTTCTTGGTCTCAAACACCTAAAACATAGACATTACAGTGCCTAACTCATACATATCTGAGTCCTTTTATGAGATGTTGTTCTTAGCTATGCAGCACTTTCAGAAGCACCAGCCTTACACCTAAGGGATCTGCCCTACTACATCTAGGATGTTTACAGCAAAGTTTGGTAACATAAAGATCTGGATTCCCAGCTTCTTCAACTCATCATTCCAGTTATTAATTAAATCAGGGCAATTCATATCAAACATTCTAAGAGTAAATTGGAGACTCTTGGAAGAACTCCAGCCAATTAGAATGATAGTTAAAAATAAATTCATATCTAAAAGAGAAAGAAACCTGAAAGACCACAGCAGGCCACAAAACACTGCAAGAACTTGAAAATAAAGCTTCAGGGAAAAAAAAAATCAATTGCATTGTGGCCAATATTAATCTACCATCAATAAATACCATATCTTTCACTTCTTATGGTAATTGCCCCAGTGATTCCCCTTAAAGTGGTTCTTGAGTACTTAGAGGGCCCATTGATAGCATCTTATCAGGTCTCAAAGCAATAGTGTGAAAGCACAAATAGGAACTGCGGCCTAGTCAGAGAAAAAATGTGGTCTTTAGAATGTGCTGATTTGACAAAAGGTTGTTGTTTGTCACAGACATTAGTTTTTATCTGCTTAGCGGATAATTCTTCCAGAGGGAACTCTTCAGCCTCTCTCTGACGCTGCTGCTCACTTCTACGTGAGGCGGATTTTACAGTAAAAAAAGAGTATTGAAGCCAAATGGGCCCAGACTCTGACTACTGCTTGAAATGGGCTTTTTTTTTGGAATCTCAGTCTGGATGTTTCAGGCTGGCGTGACTTAGCATGGATTCCTGCCTCAAGGCTGGTGCTTTCTTCAGCCTGAAAAATGACAGGAAGGAGTTCATGCTACCGTGAAAGTAAAGTGTTGCCATAAAAATAGTTGTTGCACCGAGGGGAAGTGGGCTTATTTTTTTTTTTTTTCCCTCTTGGAAAGTGTTTTGAGTCAGAACTAATGTCCATGAAAGCTGATTGCTGACCTTAATTGGCTCTTGGAAAGTGGGCACAATGTCACATTTGTTGTGTGCACAACAGCATTCACAGTCTCCATTTGTTACAAGGTTCATCAACTCTCTTGCACAGAGTTTAGGTTGACTTTCTTTTCATCCTAACTCTTTTAACATCTTGTTTGGATTCCTCTCATTTGAAGTGCACTTTGGTCCTTCAGAGATATATGCATGCTCACAAGGTAACAAATTGTTATGGCTTTAGAAACTATATGCTAACTGCATCCAAAGCAACTCAGTACACCCCAGGTCAGTTTGGAGGTGAATTAATTTGGAGCAATTAATAAGCTGCCCCAGCTGCATGCATTGAGCATAATCCTGTGAATATTACTAACACATGTAAGTATTACTCCTTGGAGACCACATGCAGAGTTTGATGTCCTCATGTTCTTTCAGCAGTAGGTGTTACATTTTGCTTATTATTTAGATTTCCTTAGGCTTCAGTGGTCTTTTCTAGATTTTACAGAAATGTTCCAGAATTTATCCCTTCCAAAGTGGCATGTGCTATTTGAAATTAAACTAAAAGACATTTCTTTGATGTTACTTTTTTATTCTAAACTTAGCCACTGTATGTTAAAGCCCCATTTTTGATTGAAGACAGCTTTCTTCATTTTTTTGCAAGTTTTTTATTTTTATTTTATTTTATTTATTTATTTATTTATTTATTTTTAAGTAAAGATCTTATTAAAAAATATATTTTCATTGGCCTGCAATTTATCAGCAAGATTATACAGCTCTGATTTACTGTTAGGATCGGAAATTAACTTCAAAAGACAAGAAATAGAAAGTGGTGGCTTATTCTCCCATGGCACATTATAGCAATAAGACAGAGTGATATAGTGATATGCTTTTCCTTTGAATGAAGAAATGAATATCTATTAATTCCTTACCTACATATTTACTTGCATTTCAGGACATTTTTCTACTGCAAGTAAACATCTGGGACAAATCACAAGCTGATATTGCTAAAAAATTCCTAGCAGATAAGAAGGTTCACTTTTCTGCTACCTGTGATGGTACCTGCTACCCTATTATATACATGTATTTTTAAGCTAAATTATGCAAAGTATTTTGTTCTGGTCTGCATCCAGCTGTGTATTTAGACCCCTTTGACTATAAGTGCAAGTGGTCCCACTGAACCTGGTTATAAGCTGTAATGGAAAAACAAGCTGAATTGCCCTGTTGGGTTAGGGCCAGGGTGCAGAGCACTTTGAGGATCCAGGCCATCCCACAGTCATCTCTATGGTTTCTGAGTATCTGCCTAAAGTCATTAAATTTTTTGAAATGGCATCTCTGTTGTGGTATGTTATTCCTCCTTCCTTTATAAAACCTTTATTGAAGTTTCAACTCTGTCCTTAAGGCCTGATTCAGACCAGGATAGGAGGCACTATGTTCTTAGCACTTGTCAGAGCTGGCTGAAGTCATCCATGTGGGCTGAGATATCTTGCTGGAAGAGTATTACTCTCTAGCTGGAAGAGACCCTACTCTAACACAGTTTTAGCTCTGTAGGCTTTTTTTTTTTTTTTTTTTTTTTTTCCACTTACAGAAGAAACAGGGTTTTCAGTGCTTGTTCTGGCAGGGACAACTCATGGCAATACCTAACTCTCAGGCACGTGCACCCCAAAATCAGTGTTAGAAGCTCAGGTTCAGCATGTGAAGAACATTTGATGCCTTAGAAATCTCAGCCCAAACCTCCACAGTAAGGAGGAAGAGGTGAAGGAAGAAAACATAAAGTGAAAATGCTTAAATCAGTGCTACAAAAAAAAAGTATCGATGGGACACATAAGCCACAGGCTTCTCCCTTCAAAGGGCTGAGGAAAACCAGCTTCGTTTTGCTCCTGTAAAAAATTGTAGTCACCAAAGGAAAAGGAGGATCCTCTCACCATTTAGTTTGTAGTCCAGTGGTTAAAACCACTTGCCCAAGAAAAGCAAGACGAGTTCTTGGTTTGCCTCTGCCTGGGAGGTTTAAACCTACATCTCCCAATTGCCATGGGAGTACCCCAACCACAAGACTGCAGGTGATGCTGGGTGGAGAAAGCATTTCTGCATTCCTTGGTCAAGCTGTGGGACTGCACAGGAAAGACTTATGAAATTCCCACGACCCTTTGTGAGGAAAAAAGGATGACTGGATCCTGGGGCATTTCCCCTTTTCTTTTCAATCTGATGTCTGTTTATCTAGACAGAATATGAGATTCAGATTTGGGAAGGGGGAGTGGCAATTTTGGGACTGAGTCAAGCAAGCATTTAATAAGTAAAGGATACAGATTTATACCCTCTACATCCTTCAAATCTCAGTCTAGCTCTGTAGTGCAAAATACCCATACAGCTATATCCAAAACTTATGACAATCCTCTTTTTAATCATTAGGCCACAGACTCATATTCTCCTTGTAAAGTCACCTTGAGGGACCACGGATCTTTCATTTCTTTCTCTCTACTCATTGGAGTAGCTTGAATGAGGAAATGAATGCTTTCTTCTCTCCACCTCCCTGTGCCCGACATCTCACCCTCACCTGATAACTGGAGGTTTAGGTTGGTTTCATGGGAAATGGAAACTCTGAACCCCTGAGGCTGAGGAGGGCCCAGAGCCCACTGTTCCACTTCCTGGGTGAGTGCTTTCATCCTGGGGTTATTACAGGAGCGGAGGGCACTGGCACTGCCGTCTCCTCCTCCGCCAGCTGCATTTTAAAGAAGAAAGCAACTATGACTGCATTCTTGAAGGGTGTGATCCTGCGAGCAAGAGGTAGGTGTGTTCCCAGCATACCTCCAGGATTGGGCCCCTCGGGGGACTACGGTGCCACTCTGCCTCGCCATGCCGGCTTGCAGTGGGGCTGTCAGGGCCAAGCCAAGAGGCACCGAACAAGCTGAGGCACCTCCAGGCTTACATGACAGAAAGAGGGTCTTTGGGATTGTGATATATATATATATATATAAATATATATATATATATATTAGGATGTTGAAATTCCCCCATGTTTCTTCTTTCATCTGTAAGCACTGAGGCCCTTCAGAAAGGGCAGCCTCTATGAGGTCTCTCGATGGAAAGGTAGGTACCACCAGGGAGGTGTTGATTCCACCTAACACCATAATCCCCTTCCAGGATAAGCTCTTCTGTTCATGAAGCACAGAGAAAAGCTACAGATGTACCTTAAAGCAGGGCCCTGACTGGAATGGAATAAATGTTGATCTGAACATATGCTTATTCACTTAAAATGATGTGTGGGCTTCAGCACTTTGCGTTGGGCTAGAGTATATGCTTAAATGATTTGCTGAATTGGACCTACGACAAGACCACCAACAAGCTCTCATTCTCAGCTCACTCTTTAGAGGTTTATTACTGAGTGAGATACACCTAATGAAGGGGCTGCAGCAGTACACCAGTCAAGGTGAAAGCAGTGTCCTTTGCAAAAAGGAATTACCTCTTGGGGGACTGGGCATTACTGCTGTTTCTTTCCTTCTCTTTACTCTACATGAAATTAAAATGTTTTGGTAAAAATGTTCTCTGCATGTGCTAAGGCAATATGGAACATTAATCTGGAAAATAAGGCCATGTCTTCACTGGGATAACACACCATCCTTTTTGGCTCTTGTTTTGTCCACCTTTGTGAATTCCCAGTTTTCGAAATGGAAATAGCTTTCTTGTGACTGAAGGTGTCTTTCACACACTGTTTCTTTAAATTATCATTTGCAATCCCTCAAAGAGAAAGAGGCAAAGGAACTGGGTGGGAATTAGTTGCTTCTTCATGTACATTGCACTAGTTACTGTGTGGGAGGATCATTATTTCTAATGATGATGGATGGTTTGTATATGAAAGGGTTTCTTGCCTCTGTTGTTACCCGCGTTGGAGCAAGAAAGGGTTACTATTTTAATGAGAGAAGTTGAAATACAATTTATTGAGAGGGATGAAAAAGAAGAAGCATAAGAGCTGAATCAAAACAAATGGAATGCTTTACCTGATCACTTTTATGGCGTTGCTGCTTTCATAATACACACACATGCAAGCACACATGCTGCTACCGAGCTTTGACTTAAACTATTTTGTTCAATCTCTTTTTTCCCCCATATCTTCAGAAAAGACAGTTTCCCCAAATAAATATTATTTTTCCCTCAAAATACAAAGAGGGGAAAATTTGTCTACAAAAGCTTATACATTGACAATTTGTTCTTTTTTAATATCCCATAATGACAGAAACCTGAAATGTTATCATACCAGTATGCTACTATTATTCAGAGCAATGAAGGTGCTATCCAAAACAATAGCAAAGAATCTGCTAAATGGGGACCTTCATATAAATACAAAATTACCAGAATAAAATTTTCAGTTTACTCTGGTCCAAACTCAGCTGATTAAACTGAGGAGTTGTCAGAAAGATAGATAGATAAATAGATTGATCATATCATATTTTTTTTTTAATAATTGCAGCCTTCAAACTTAACATATTTTGACAGGGGAGTATATTAAAAACCATTAAAACAGCTGTTTTGCTGTAGGGAATATTACTTGTGGGTTGAACGCAGAGATATGTGTAGGTATTTATTCAGTAATCAATCATAGAGAGAAAAGACCTCGAATTTCAGTTGGAAGTTTTTATTTTTATCCTTTTCCTTACTACTGGTCTTTAAACCTGCTCTGAGGAAAGCTATACATGCCCGGCTGGTGCTCATCAAAAGCAAGCAATCACAGCTAAATCAGCATGCAAAATGCCACTCAACCTTGGGCCTTTATTAAAATTTGCTGGGACTCAATTTGAGATAGCGATCGTTCTTATTAAAAAGCAAAATGTAAGATAGTTTTTTTATATAAATCTCTGGATGGAATGGAATTGTTAATCAGCATAGGCTGATGTGATTTCTCTGTTGCAAATCCTGCCGAGGGCTCAGAAGTGGCACATTACCATAATTCCTAGGCTAGAGCTGGCAGCTTGAAAAAGACCTGCAAGAATCTTTAAAATGCTTAAGCAAAGCTGTAAGTCACAGCAAACAACACACACTGAGGATGGTTACCACAGGTTCTTCGCGTTATATAACAAAGTTTCTTCCTTTGGTCTATTTGCTCTCGCCAAAATTGCTGTTTTGCTGGGTAATTGTTTATGTTTTCTTGAGAAAAAGAGCTGCAACAACAAAATCCCAAATGTAACCAAAGCTCTACTATTTCCCCTAAAAAAAAAAAAGCTCTACTATTTTCCCTAAAAAAAAAACACAACTGTTTTTAATATAACCCCCTCTGCTATACTGTGAATCCAGTGACTATGTATATATATAATGTAAAACTAGTACCAGCTAATTCAGGATCAGTTTAGCATATTTCCTTTTTGCTTGTCCTCCACTGCTTTTCCACTGGGGCATTTCAGCCTGGAAGTGGTTGCGGGTCGGCAGCAAATAGATATTTTGTATATACATTTTCAAATATCGTTGATCTATTTGTTATCCTGGGCACTAATAACATTAGGCTATTGTTATTTCTAATAATGAATGCTAAGTGATGCAAATTACAATTGTTTTGTACCATGGAAGACAATGCTTATCTTTGCATATAGAACACTCCTCAGCTGAACTATGCATTGCCAGTATATTTATGATTTATCATTAATATTACTGGAACACTCAAAGTCTGCTGTTGTACTTGCATTAGACACTGCAAAAATGCAGAGCAAAAAAAAGAAAAAAAAAAAGCAACAGTTTATCTATACGTGTTTTATTCTATCTGTATAAAAGCACAGCTAGGTTAAACAATGAGCAAATCTCAGTCTACGCAAATGTCATACCACTGGTAATACATTTTGGAGGCTGTGGCATCAATAGGAAGTGTTTTCATTGACTTGAACACTTTTGGCTCAGGATCCAAGACAGACGGTTGGCTGCTTTCTTCTTGTCTTTAATCAGGAATGCACAAGAAGCAAAGGAAACAAAGAACCTTTTAATGAGGTACTTCTACCTTGATATTGCTGCTCCAAATCTAGTCTAGGCCAATAACAGACAGAAGTTATTTTGTTTTCTGTTTTGCTTTGGTTAAAGGTCTAGGAAATGAAGATGTTACTCATAGTCCAGTTCTCAAGTGAGACGTGTTCACCCAAGAAATGCACCACCTGCCAGGGGTTTGTTGAGGTGTTCTTTGTTAAGACACCCAAAACTCATGGCACAAGAAATGAGCTACCTGTTGACCTACAGAGAAGCCTTTGCAAACTGATGCATATGGAAAGAGAAACTTGTTCTGATGTTGATTCTTCTGTACCTGCCTTGAAGATTGTGAGAACAAATCGGTCATAGATTGCTGCCTGATAGTCGTGAGCAAATTTTAATTCCAGAATGCAGGCACTCCCTTTGGAAGGGAAAGACAGACTCAATTGCACATGGAGAGACAGGATTGCAACCTTGCAAAAATCAGAGACTTTGTTTTGAGAGCCAAACAAAATTGAATGTGTTCCCCCCACACACATACACATACTATCATCAAATATTATCAATTTAATTGCTCAGCTCCTGCAGCTGTGAGCACAATATATCAGCTTGGCTGGAATGGAATTTGTAATTCTGTAAGACACATTCAAAAATAAAATACTGAGCTCAATTCTCAGCTAATGAGAATCAGCATAGTTCCACTAACCTCAGATAAGCTACTGAGAAAGTAGGAATCGTTTGAGTTCCTCTGACTTAGTTGGAATGTCTTCACTCAGTTCAGCAGAAGAATATAAATTTACTCCAGGAATTTGTGTTTCTTTGCCTTTTTGGGATCTGATATAGAACTGGTATTTGGAATTAACCAACACAATGTGATATACCATAGCAAATTTTCATTAAACATCATCAGCTCTGCCACCTCGTTTTACGGGGGAACTCACTGTTATGGGACATTGTGAGTACTTAAAATCTACATGGTTTAGGGGACCACTGGAGAAGTTAATGGAAGAGGAGGCAATTTGATGTTGTTAAATACAAGGACATGATCTCTGGCTCAGAAATTCTTGATCTGCAAATTGCTGGCATATTTGGGAAGTACCGTCATGTGCTTTCCCTTTTCTTATATTCTTTTCCATGCATTTGCTTTCGGCCATTCTTAAAGAATGATCCAAAGCTGGGAGGTCTTCTTCTCTGGCCAAGTATCACTGTTTTTATGTTCCCTGAAAGTGGATTATGAAGCACAACATTTTTTCTTCCTTGTCAGAGCTTTCGTCTCCTCTTCCCCACTCTAACACACACTTTCTCCTTTATTTTGAGCATATAAATAGAAAAAGACAGTTAAGACATTGAATAGAAAATCAGAAATGCTACATACTCCCTTTCAGCTATTCTAGGAACAAGACAAAAATGGGATTTTTTACCCTGGGTAAATTTCCTTCTCTGCACAATGCTCACAAAATTGCAGTAATGGGAATTTTACAAATTGAGTAGAGTATTCCTAAGTTTTAGTGAAAGTATTATTGTTAAAGACAAGGTCTAAATTATCTATACATGTCATATAGATACACACATACACGTATATGTATATGTGTACAAATATGTGTATATATATATGTTACTAGAAAAATGAATTGTTTGTTTCAGTCAAAGTTAGAAATCTGTGCTTGCACAAAGCAGATGAAAATAATAGCACCTTTCACTTGTTTTGCTCTGTTGTATACTGATTTCCTTAGGTGCAAAGCCATGGAGAATTGGGCCCTTTGCATTTAATTCTTTGTGTCTCCCAACTATTGCCATGTGGCCTATTTGAGCAAAAGTTTAGCATTCTTGAAGGGTTATGTAAATGTATACGTTAGTGAATAAACAGATGGTCTTTAATGAAAAACATCTTCTTTTCATGAGCTGTGTCACACTGATTTGATTCTTCATTTGTAGTACCAGATCTTTGATGTAATGTAAAAATGCATAGAGCTGAGTTTACATAGTCTAAATTAGTTCAAGTATGAGTGGACATCCCTTAGAAATGTAGGAAAATTTACACTACATCAACTATTGGTAGGTGAACTAGTGCATCTGATTTTTAATTGTTACTGTTTAAGAACAAAAAGATGCAGATTCTGATCCAACAGATCTGTTTTCTGGGCATCAGAAGTGCCCAGACACATTCAGAAAATGTGCTGCATATTTTCTATTTCAAACAGCAATCAGATTGGAAGAGACAGAAATTCTTTTTCAGAAAAAGAAAAAAAAAAAAAGAAAACAAAAACAAAAACAAAAGCTAAAGGCAAAACCCGAACAACCCACAAATTAAAAATGTAAAGATATTCTTTGTTTATTTCTCTGTGTGTCCAGTCAAAATGGAACGGGAGTTTAGATGCCTGTGCTGCATTTATTTATTTATTTATTGAATGACTCGATTTTTTAGAATCAGGTTACGCAGCTGGACTTCACATTGCATTTGCTGCGGCTGCTTCATCAGAAATGCTGGTAGTATTTGTCAGCCTGGAAGTGTCTTGAGGCTGCTTCTGAGAGATACAAGGAGGCAACTGATAAGGAGAGCATCAGAAGGGCAGTTAATTGCCTCCAGTCTCTCGGTGCCGGGGAATATTTAAAATCTATGGGATTAAAGGCAGATTAAAAACTGTGGAAGCAGGAGCCCAATAGCGCTGAAAGATCATAATCAGCAAGGGTAATGGCAGAGCAAAAATGAATGTGGCAAATAAAATGACAGATAGGAAATTCAGATCCGCTTCTAATGCTCGAAGTTCCATCTTGTAAGCACAATTCATCTACGTGTAAATCATTTTTTGGCTTCAAGCTTATCAGCCAATCGGTGAATTAAAAATGCTCTTTCCTTGGAGGATTAAAGAGGTTGATTGAAGTCAGTGTGAAAACTGGCTAATAAGTCTGGAAATGTCAGGAGGGTGCTTCATAGGAACTCAGTGTACTTTTTCTATCAGTGCTATGAAACAGGAAGTTTGAAAAGCTCTGTAGTTCTGTTACTTTCAGAAACGCTTTTGTGTTATTATTTTTTTTTTATTATTATTATTATTTTCTCTCCTGTGTGTCAGAGTGTCATGCAGAAATATTTTAATTTGCAAGATGAATGGTGATAGATGCAAATGTTGAAAAATGAGATTGAGAGAATTTGCTAAAATATGCAGAGAAGTAAGAAAAATTGCATTTCAGAAAGCATAGCGAAAGTGTATCATGGTCATGCAAAGTTCTAGGTTCCAGGCCGTGAACTGCTTAGACATGTTCCACCTTGAAGGGGATGTTTAAACTTTGCTCCTTTACCGTGCCTAAAAATCTAGCGTAGGTGGCAAGGACAGAGATTGTATTAAGACAGTCTCCCTCCTAAATATGAGAGCTTTCAGGGCATCTCTGGATAAGGTGCATATGCAAAAAACACAAACTCCTGTGTGACACAAGAGCTTTCAATCACTGCTATTAAAAATAAAACAAGCGTTTCAGAGCTATACATGCACAAACTATGCTGCTAAGGTTTCCACAGCAAATATTTCCATCTGCAATGCTCACGCAGGTAAGTGCAAATAGACTTACATGGATATCTTCACAGAATTCAACAACACTTGTTAGAAATGGTTGCTCAGGTTGGCTGGACTACAAATACCCTTTCTTTTTTTTCAGTACAAAATCATAAAGGAGACTAAAACATGTCTGCAAGCAAATGAAAGAATTTTCCTGAGGGAAAGCTGCTACCTGCAGCTGTATGATGTCTGGTTCTGGGCATGAAAGATTCTCTTTCCTTGGAATCAAGGGATATGTTCGTGGTACAACCCCCTTTATTAATCCTATATTTCATTAGTATAGAGACTACTAGCTCACTGGGGCTTTTAGAACCCTGAAAAGCAATGAATGAATGAGGATGCTTATGAAGTAAGAGAGGAATTAGTCATTCAAGGATTGGTCCTCTCACTTCCTAAAAACACCACTTTCACCTTTGTCTCATACAAAATCAGGCTGCTATCCTGCATGTTGGCAATTTAGCACTGCACTTTCACAGCTGCCTCAACAGCCAGATAAGGCTGGTTGGAATCTTACTGGGAGCTACAAGCTTCAGTAGCAGTTCTGGGTTGGGGTCCTACCCTTTGCCCCAAGTACATGGCCCACTGCATGATCCCAGAGAACCAGATGCTCCCAGCAAGTCCTCCCTCTCTTGTTCAATTCTGAATAGATGTGTCTCATGCAGAAAAAGAGAAAAATAGAGTTCACTGGAAAGAAACCTAATGGTTAGGTTGTAAGGCCCAGAAAATGCCCAAAGTGATGTGCATGGATGTTTACCTGCTTCTAGACTGTAATGATGTTTACAATGTCTTATTCCTGGGCTTGAAACAGCAAATTGGCAAGCTGACCTGTGTTTTCGTTTGCCACTTTGTTCAGAACCACAACCAAAGAAAGGACAAAGATGCCCACAGATACACATAACCTCTACTGAAAACTCTCTGCAACTGCCTGCTCCCAGAGTCTTTGATACAGGCACCTCCAGTGGGGAGAAGCAATAAGAGATAGGAGATTCCTCTCCCTGCTGTGAGGAGAGGTTCTGTTCTTTCTGTCCAATGCCTGCTTTCCATGTAAAAGACGCTAAGTAGTGCAACTCCAACCCAGAGCTCATGTTGGCCGGCTGAGAGCCCAACTGCTAGACTGCCGAGCGGTGGTCTATGTGTGTCTGGGTTACAGGAGGTTTCTTTGATCTCCTCATGCCCCCCGGAACACATTTCTGGGCAGCTTCAAGAAGAGGCGGCTGCATGTTCTATCTCCCCAATCTCAACCTCACTTTACCCCCATTGGTTCGGGCCCTCTCTTGGGAGGTGGGAAATGTGGTTTGGATCCCTCCAGGCTGAAGAAGAGGCTGAAGCCAGATTTCTCACTTCATGGGCCAGTGCTTTTGCTAACTTCTCTCCTGATAAAAAAAAAAAAAAGAAAAAAAAAAAAAAAAAAAAAAGGTGTGTGCACCCCTGTCTTAGTCCGCGTTTCAAAAACAGCGAGCAAAGCTCAGTTCTGAGTGCTTCCAGATGTCTCCCCTCAGGAGTGGGCTCGGCCCTCTGGAACCTAAGTGGAGGGAGATATTTTGCTTTGCAGACCTGATTTGTGTACCTCAAGATGGGTTGGAGTTCAGGCACACCCTGTGTGCTCAGCATTTCCAAATTGGCTTGCTTTCAGTGGCTTCCGAGATGCACCACATGGAGTCTCACCCCAGGGCTGCTCCCTGTTGTGGCAGACTTCCTGGTTTTAAGCCTCCAGGCTTGAGGCTGTAGCAGGACCAGAGAGGAGGTGTATGGAAGTGCTCCACTCTCTTAGATAACTAACTTTCCTTATGCATTAGGTAGGGAGATCCCAGGGGCCTCACACTGCTCTTTGGGTTTCCGTTTTGGGGCCAGTCAACGAGAAAAAAAAAAAAAAAAAAAAAAAAAAAGCACCTAACTCCTTTCTTTGGATCTAGTATTTAGTTTTCAATTTGGGAGAACCCAGCTCAATACCTTGTTGAGCCATATATTTTCTCTGACTTCTGTGGCTAGGTTACTGGAGATATTTAAACTTAAATTGGAGAAGAGAGTCTGGAAGTCTTCAAAATCTAATGGATGTAGTCAATAAGTCCCAAATCTTCAGTAGTACTGAAATCATCAAGACTTTATGTACCTAAATACATCTTTGCAGTCACTTCTGCAAACCCCAGTGGGTGCTTACATACAGCTGAAGGCACACAAATATCTTTAAAAATATGGCCTCAGAGACCCTGTTTACACGTTTGGTGAATTTTGTGTAGAGCCTTGGGTTAACATGTGCTTTAACCAAAATGCACTTTGTGTTCAGGTCTGTGCTAAATTTAGGGCATGAACTTGACCCTGTACAATGTCTGACAGGACTGTATGGGATATTGTATAACCTTGTGTCGGCATCTGTCATGTTGGATTTCTCCTTTGAACAGTCTTGGGTTTACCATCCTTAAGGGCAGATGGGATTTGCAGAAAATGTCTGTCTTGGCATTCCCTTCAATGTGGATGTCCACAGATAAACAATGGGCTTCTTACAGACAGCAGACCCCTGAAAAGAGGTATAAATACATTAACGATTTCTT
Organism: Aythya fuligula; assembly: GCF_009819795.1. Taxonomy (NCBI): domain Eukaryota; kingdom Metazoa; phylum Chordata; class Aves; order Anseriformes; family Anatidae; genus Aythya; species Aythya fuligula. The sequence goes on from NC_045559.1 coordinate 4,871,707, forward strand.
CAAATGTAGCTATTTCAGTTTGGAAATGGCCTGTAACCACATCACAGATGTGCAGGCATGGAAGCAAGAACATGCCTCTATGGTCTGCTAAACCAATGCTGAGTTTTGGTTTATGTGGGTCTGTTTCTTTATCTGCCAAAACAGAGACATCTGAAAATACCTTAAATGTGCTTTCTTCCCAGCCCTAGCATCACTGTGCTGTATTGTATCACCGTTGCTGATCATAGATGACTCACCTTTGCTGTATAGATGACTCTTGACTGTGTCTTGATGGTGCTAAGGGACGTTGTTGAACAGGAGAAATCTTGCAGGAATGATTAAAATTTGTGGGAAAGGGAGATGCTGTTGGCACAATTAACTAATTAGCACAGGGGTCAAATTCTTCTTTCAGACAACACTTTCCTTTAAAAAATATTTTGCCTAGCAGCATAAGAAAGGTAGCTGAGTGGTTGGAGCCATTCTTTAAATACATGTAAAAAGAAAACATGGTGTTTTTACTACCACTCTTTTCCAGTGGGACACCTGCTGAGTTTTTAATGGTAAAGAATTTTAGAAGGCAAAATCAGAAACATTAAGGACTGTTAAAATGAAGATAAGTAGCTTATGTTTGGTGTGACAGGACTGGAGACAGGATGCACCAAGATGGCCAAAGTCCCACACAAAGGGTCTGTGTTTGCATTTAAGGACTGGGGTAGGAATGTGTGGCTGGGAGAGCCTTTTCCATTCTTCATTTGCACAGAATGTAGCAAAGTGAATGTCAGTTTACAAGAGTTATGATCAAGAGACGAAGGCCTACTTCACTGCAAAAAATGTGGTCCGTAAGTGCAAAGTGTGAATTCTTTGCCTTTAGAGCATGTGAGATTGTATTTCTTCAGTTGTGGACAAAGTTAAATCAAATTACCTCTACTGACCACTGACTGCAAATGCACACAAACATCTACAGTACATATCTATATAGCTTTTGCTAGATATAACTTGATTTGTACCATGAGAAGCAACCTTAAGGTACCTCAAGCTTAACCTCAGGATGCTTGTGACCTTAAAATATGCTGAGCTCCACGATTTATAAATAATAATAATAATAATAATTGCAACTCTCTGAATTTAGTTTGACTTATGTGTCAGGAATCATCCTTAATAATGACATGTATTAACAAAATTATCTGATAACAGTGGTTCTCCATGTAACTATTATAGTAGATAATCACAAAAAAACAGAAGGCTGAGGTTTCCAAGTCCACCTGACAAACAGGAACATCTCACCCTATCTGTGTAATCACAGCTCCGTAACCAGCTCTCTGGGTCTGGCTTTTCAAAGAGGACTACTGATCTATGGAAGACTGTAAGAACTTCCATGGGATGGATAGTTTGACTGATGTTATCCTAACCAGAGTATGCTCATAAAGCTGAAATACACCCACTGGTACCACGAATGTGCATTGAGGGTAGAGTCTGGACAATAGCTTATAGTTTCTGTCTTGCTGTCTGAGAAGGAGATAAGATGATGTAGCTTTCAGGTGGATGACTTGTACATGTCTCTGAGCTTCCTGGGTTTTGGTAGGGTGGTTGGCCAAGTGTTTCATAGGTTGCTTAGTAAACATGGTAAGTCTTTCTGTAGCAAATGTTCAGTGCCACAGCCCTCAGATTCCTTTGATTAGCTTTCTGGCTTCTCTGTAAATACGAGACTGTTAATATATTTATACTTTATTTTTCTTGCTCATAATCCCCCTGCATTATGGCATGAATGTGTCACTCTGGCATGAAGGTGGGAATGAACTACTGAGGTATGCAGTATTGCAGGTGAATTATGCACCCTTGTACTTTGGCTTTGTACTTCCCATCCTCCTGCCTCTCCTCTTCCTTCAGGCCTTCCTCCTCACTGTGGGGAGATGCTCTTCTTCTGAGCCCTGGGTCTGTGTCTCAGTCTCCATTCACCTGCATCTCTCTGAAGAGATTGATTCCAGAGTACAGTGTAGCTGACTGCAACAGCAAAACCTGTAAAGAGATTCCCCTTCTCCTCTTGTGAGGGCTTTCCTCATTCAGTCTGTCCCAGGGGGATTGAATGTCTTCTGCCACCTCACTCTTGAGACATTAAGACCTTGAAATTTGAAAGAGGAGTGGCAGAGACTGGAGAAAAATGGACCTGTGTTCTAACCCATGCAGCTTGTGATACGCACATTGTCGGGTGATAACAAAGGATTTACATAGGATTTACATTTTTCTTAGGGGACGTTTAGTGGAAAGGGAGCAATCAGTAGCAATGACAGATGAATCCATTTAGTGGCAAAGGCTGCCTCTTTCACACAAATAACAGGCTTTTTCTTAATCTACAATTTGTCACTGTTTATTCAGCAGTGCAAGCCTTTTAATTGCCCTGCAGCATCATGGGTTTGTGCTCCCTGGGAAGCAAGGGAGTTGTCTGGGGGAGTTAGAGGGCATTTCTGCCTCTTGCATAAACCTAGAAACCTGAACAGTGCTTTCCGGTGATCAGGCAGTTTCTCTGGGCAAGAATACAGGTGGAACGTGACTTGATGTGTCATGACTCAGCCAGGGGCATGGTGCAGAAGGAAGCAGCCAGGCTCCCATCAGCAGTCAGCAGGTCGGCATTAGTGCCCTTGCTGCTCAGTGCTTGCCTTGCCAAGACTCATGCTGAAGGGGATTTGCAACTTTTTGTTAGTTTTCTCAGCTTCTATTTAGTTTCTGACATGAGAACTATGAAAATCTGACTAGTTAGCTCTGTTGCTCCAGGAAGACAGGTGTGTGGAAGCAGAGAGAATCTTCAAGTAGACAGCTCCCCATCAGATTTTATACAGTCCTTCTTGACCCGGCATCATTTGTGCTCCCTGGTGTTTGGGATGCATGTTTGGGATACAGGTGGGGATACAGAGGAATTGTGAATATCCCATCCCCTGGCAGTGTTCAAGACATCTATGTAGCTGTGGATGTTAATGTCAGTCTTCTCAGAGCCAAGTCAACATAAAGCACAGTTTGTCTTAAAATACTCCACTCAAACCATAAATCAGTATAAGAGCAATATCTCTTGTAGTTTTATTTTACTGACCACTGCTTGGCTTAGGCCATTTGCTGCTCCTCTGTTAGCTTGCTTATATAATCCTCTTTCGGGGTATCTCTGGCAGATGCCAAATATTATTCAGGAAAAGGTGCCTAATGAAATCAATATACCCAGTTGTGCTTCCACATGGCAGCTGATATTTATTCTAAGCAAGTAACCAGCTTCAACATGGTTCAGGCTGGGTGGCCAAGCACTCAGAAAGCAAGAAATGCAATATTAAGGTTGGAAAGTCGTATGCTTGATAATCCAGCTGGATCTTTGACCTCCTACTCTGTATATGCCTGAAAGTGTCTTATAATATGACTGCAGAGTCTTTGACCCAGAGTACAACATTGACTATAATCTGAGCATAAGTATAAGTTTATCATTAGATACAAATGTGTTTTCAAGCTCAATAGGGTTCTTGAGTCTCAATCAAATTTATGTATCAAGGTAAATTAGGAGAAATAATTGTTTTCTTTTTTAAAACAAACAAACAAATAAACAAAACAACAATGAAATTAGATAAACTTTTTGCTTTATTCTGAATTAAAACAATTTCTGGGAGGTTAGTATATTTCAGAGAGATATGAATTGAAAATTACCTTCAGAGCTGAACTTAATTCTGTGATACAAAAGCCCACTTGTATATGTACAAAGGAAACTCAGCTGCAAGCTCTGTATTAACCTGAGTAGTTGTCAGTGTCTGCAATGGACTACAAATTCTTGTCTTATCTAATGTCTTGGCCAGAATATACATCAGTCACTGTAGTGGATATAGTTGATTGTAGTCAAAGTGATTAATTGTCTAGACAAAATCTGTAATATCATCAACTTTGTCAAAACTTGTATGTGACTGAAAATCATCCATAGAATTGGTAGTAATGACCCAATATATTTCATTGCCACTGACAGGGTCAGATTAAGGCCTTTTCTTTTTCTCTTAAAAAGCAAAACAAAAAAAAAACAAAACACACACACACAAACAAAGACCACTTTTCACCAGGATCTTTGGCTCAGAAAGAAGGTCTCAGAATCCTCTGCTTTAGGGATGTTTCAGGTTAGTGACCTATCTCCTGTAAGATCACATTTGCTTCAGAAATTTGAAGGTATATACAGAAAAAGAAGAGGATTTCCAGGAATGGAAAGGAGAGTTTTATAGGAGAGGCCCTTGTAGAGGTTAGCAAATTCTGACAGTCTCTCTCTCTCTCTCTCTCTTTTTTTTTTTTTTTTTTTTAATCCTATAGGAGCTCTGTTTGGGACTCTAGCTTGTTTTGCAGCTCTTATTGTAACAATCAGAGTTGATGGGATCTATATGTTTGGAACATAGAAAACTTTCTACAGTGCTAAGGTCTTGGAAAAGTCCTGCCCTTGAGATCTCAAATGAAGCTTCTAAAATCAGCAGACATTCTTGGTATTCATGTGCTCTGACTTAAATTTGTCATTCTCAAATACACAGTGGGAATAGTAACAGCCTTGTTCTTGACCCAGTCAATTAAAATAGGAAACATTTCAGGTTTTCTTGCCTGAGAACTTCTCCTACAATTTGACTATATCATTTTCTATTACCTCTAGATGGTAGTGGAATGCAGATTCAACTATTACTATTTTTACTACCATTACCATTGCTTTTATTTAAAAATATCATTATTGTTACTCTCATTATTTATAATTTTAATATGATTGTTATTAATTAATATCACCACTACTGCTATGAATTTGTGAAGTTAAGGCTTTGCAGGACATCTTGTGTAGGTTATTCTATGCATGGTTACTGGTGATGGTCTCAGCTAAGTAAGGGACAGGAGCAAATGATCATTTTTCTTTGGAGTGAGTAATCTCTTGGTCAGGCAGAGCACTGTGCATGAAGTTTGCTCTTTTCTTTCTTTATTCCTTATTTTTTTTTATTTTTTTTTTTTTTTTTTTTTTTTTCTTCTCTGTTTCCTGCTATATTCAAATTAAATCATAGTAGTAATATGAAAAACAAAGAACAAAAACACAAAAATACTTCCTAGATGTGGATGAGGACAAATGTTCACAGAGAGGATTGAAGCCCTGCTACCCATACCAAGGACCTTTGTACTGTTTTGCTGGGACTCCAAAGGGAGTTGAGGTCAGGCTAGGACTTCTCATATGTCACGTGGAGAACTGCATACAGCTTTGTAGAGGCTCTTCCTCTGGCTTTGGGGACATAAGGAGAAGCTGTGACACTGGGCAGGGCAGTTGCTGAGCCTTTGTGAATCACTGAACACCTTGGGGGCAGAGGAGGGACCTAACGGTGGCAACCAAATCTTCCTCAGTGAAAGTGCACCTGAGTAAGATGGATAAGGAAATATTGGGCTTTTTTTTTTTTTTTTTTTTTTTTTTTTTTTTTTTTTTTTTGATTACTTTTGGTCATAGGCTAAGTTTGCTGTGAAATGCAGTTTCAGCTGTTGTGAAATTACTTGCCCCCTTCAGGTCAAATCTGCTTGTAGCTTCATCTGGGAGAGACATTTACATTGTACACCAAAAACTGAAGGAGCAAAAGGAATACAACACACACCAGGTTTCATAAGTGGTTTCTCAGTAGCTGACATTCTTTCTGCAGGATATGACAAACTCAGCTTCAGCTTTTCTTCTTTCCTGGAGAATGTCCATGCTACTAGTATACAAAGAAGGGTGAATGTACTCAACTGCTCCTGTCCAGAACAACTTATTTCATGTGATTATGCAGTCACGAGAACCCACAGACAATGTGTTAAACATCCTCGGGAATTAGTCCACTTACTTTCTGCACCAATTAATATTTTAATATTTTTTTTTGAGATTGGTATAGGTCCAAGGGGAGAAATTAAGGGCACCAGACTCCCATAGGGAGCAATCTACAGGGAGTAGGATATTCATCAAGGAGGCAGCTGAATCAGGAAGAAAGTTGGATTTGAGCAGGCATTTCCCACCCAGCTGGTGAGTGTCCTAGCCTCTGGGCTGGAGTGTATCCGAGGGCAACGTGATCTGGGATGGCTCTGGAGCTATTCTACTTGGCAGGCAATAATTCAGAGCTCACGCAAACAAAGAGCCAGGATGAGTCACCAGTCTGCTGATTAGGCTGCTCTCCTGGGAGGGAGGCACCTGGATCCCAGATCCACGTTGAGCTGTGAAGTGGAACAGCATCAACTGGGAGGGATTGGCAATACTTAATACTGCCTGGTTAGGAGGCTCTTCATGCGTGGGAGGCATGAGTTTGAATCCACTTGGAGAGGAGAGAGAGTTTAATTCAGGTCTCCTAAAACCTAAGGAGCGCTCTTATCACTACCTTGTAATTATGGGGATAGGATGGCTCTTCAGCCACAGGGTGCTGAGGTGGACGTTAGATCTTGCTTTCTTAAAAGAGCTGGAAAATTAACATTTGGGTTTTGATCCACTGGGACATTCTGCGGAGAACAGAACAAACCAACCAACTTTAGTCTTCCTTCTTTATGTAGGAATCTCTCTCTCTCTCTCTCTTTTTTTTTTTTTTTTTTTTTTTTTTTCCCTAACCTGCAGATCAGACAATTATTCACATTCCCTTGACCGGCAATGCCATTCCACATCCTGGAAAATGCTGAGAGCATACTTGTGTGTGTGCAACTGGGCAGATTATCTCTGGGAATGGTCTGGTGGACTGGGAGCCAGGGATAACCACAGATAAGTCTGATGGGCCTGGAAGAACTTGCATCTATGAAAAGAGAATGGGGAATTTTATTGTCTTGGCAATGCCTCTACAATTTTCTTTTGAATGGATATGCTAATTGTAAGTGGTAGAAATGTAGAATCTAAGGATTCTTCTCCATTTGCACCAGACTGAAGCTTAGGACAATTCAGTTCAAACCCAGAGTAACTCTGTATTGTTTCTGTTGTAAAAGAGATAAGAAAATAGCCCAAACTCTTTATTCATGTCAATCCTATAAAATGTGTAAAGGGGAGTCTCCCTGCCTTTAACAGCCGTGACCTGAAAGATCCTATCTGATCTACCTCTGTCAGCTTGGCATTTTTGCAGTAGTCAGTGGTTGCACAAAACTGGCCAATTTTTCCATATATAGTGTTGCTAAATTACCCTTTCTGGTTTTGTTTTATTACCCCCTCAGAGCAATGATCTCACCCATCAGTGTTGTGTTGCTCTTCGGGAGTGGCAGGGGTGGAACGGGGTGGGACGAGCAAAGCCCTGAGCTTTTTCCAGAGTTCCCTGCATATGCAGAACCTTTCATTGTCTTCTCTAACACGCCCTCACCTTTCACACAGACTGGAATTTGACACGCCGGGTTAGAGAAAGAAAGAGGAAAAAAAAAAAAAAAGCACAACACAAGAAAAAAAACTGCAAACAAGATCTTATCGTGGAAAATATCCATCCACCCTCCTGATAATAAAAAAGGCCTCAGGTTAGGAAAATAAAAAATGACTCTAATGAACACTCAATATTAACATGCAAATACATTCATGGTTCCTGGCACAGCTGGAAAGACTGAATGTAGTCCTTTTCTAAAAAGTAGTTTTTACACTTCTTGTAAGAAGGAAAGTTTATCCTGATGGTTGCTGTTCTACATAATCTTGAGAATTCGTTCTTCTCTGTTGAGGAAAGCTCTGGATACTCCTTCTCCCTCACCCCACCCCATACCCCACATTCATTTCACCAGGTGGCATGACGAAACCCTCTAGATCAAGGCAGGTTTCATCAACAAGGCTTCGTGCCATGCCACCCATAATTCATCCCAGCCTGCTGTGGCTTTCTCCCAGCAAGCAGCACCTCTTGCAAAACCAGCCCCTGTCTCACACTCCTTCCAAATTTGTGTTCCCGAGCACCAGCAACAGAAGAGCATGATTCACTAACAGAGCACACAGACCTTCACTCCACTCTGGCCAGTTTGTGTCATTGCCTTAATGTTAATTACACACCATAATGTGCGCATTTAATTTCCGTGGTGTTTCAATTAAATTAATCAGGCAATTAAAATTAATTAAAATTACAGAAATCACCTGCAGAAGTGTTTGAAACATGGGGGAGGGGAAGGGAGGGGTTGGGAGGGAGCTGGGAACATAGATGGCTGTGTTTTCACAGACCTTCCTTCCCTTGATTAATTTTTGGGATAGACTCTTTCAGAGCAGGTTATTTAAGGATTTAGAGCTTGTTCCAAGGCCCATTGAAGCCAATGGAAATCTCTCTATTGTCACTGATAGGCTCGGGACCAGGCCACTAGCCCTGAGTGCTTAGGATAGAGACATTTAAGGTGCAAGTGATGAAAGACCTGATGTTGAGCAGAAATCCATCAACACCTCCAAGAAACAAGGCCGAGGGCCTTTAAGTACCAAATCAGGGACAGATTTTGAAAGGCCACTAAACACGAGGATGATATCTGTGGGAGTTGGGTGAGTCAATCCTTCCAAGAACCTGGGCTGGAGAGGCATTCTAAGAAACTTATATGTCTTTGAAGTATCTAAGGACCTTTAAGACACAGCCATGTGTATCCTGCCCTGAATTTCCATTGACTTACACGCTCAGTGAGAGAGGGTCCTAATTTCACACTGGTGACTCATGACTCCTGAAACCTTGGGCAAGTTGCTTACCCTTTCTTTAGTATCTTTTACCCTTTCTTTTCACATTTTTTTTTTCCCCTCAGCATGGAAGGGACAGTACTAGCTTTTGAAGAGCTACTTCCTCCACAGCATCCTACTAGCCAGTTCCAGCCCAACCACTGCCTGTGTCTGGGAGACAGTTTAGTTACTTCCACACTTTCCTGGAAAGATTTTGCCTGGCACACTCCTGTCTCAGCAGGTGAGTCACCCATTCTTCGCTTCCATTCTTCACCCCGCAGTTGGGGATGTTTATACCGCAGTCACTAAAGCTCATGCAGGTATCCCCGAGCTGCCTTTAAATTAATTTGCTGGAGTACCATTGGTAGGATAGCTGTAGTTTCAGGGAATGTTGTGTGGGCTGAAAAACCTGGGTATGAAGTGAAGTAAATGCTCATAATTAGGCTGAGCCGCTCTGCCCTGCACTGGCCAATGGATCCTGAGCTTGCTCTTTTAAAGACATAACTGCTTTTTAACACATTATAATTTCCCTCACACCACCAGATAATCATAGTACCATAGGCAATTACCCATCTTTCTTGAAGTCCAAGAGGGAGTCAAACCTTATCACCTCTGCCCCAACAACACCTGCTTTTGCTCTGCACTTGTGAGCCACTTTTTCCTTTCCAGTTGTTTAGATGATTAACATAATTAGGTTAAGCAAATATATAAGGCTTCTAGTAAGACTGAAGTTTACTGCCAATTTCATGTCTGAAAGATTTAAGTGCACCAGAACTCAGGTATTGTACCAGTCCTATCAACTGATATTTCCTTTTTCTTATTTCATCTTTCTGTAAACTTTAAATCTTTTACATCCTCAGACCATAAGGACACAATATTCCCATTATTATTAGACAAATTTAGCACAGTTATGTGCTACTCTTTTTATTTCTTAAATCACACCAAAATGCAAAACGTGAAATGAAATTGATACAGAATATTTTTCAGTTTTTGTGTATTTATCTTGATTTTTGATCTTACAGAACACTTTATTCACTCCTTTCTTTTTTTCTTTCTTTTTTTTTTTTAATTTTTTTATTTTTTCCCCAAATATAGAAAATAAAATACATCAGAAACAGGAAAGATAAAACAGAAAAAGAAAGGTGGGGGAGACAACTAAGAACACAATAACTTGTTTTTCAAAATTAGAAATTTTAAGCAGAAGTATTTTGTTTCTGAACAGCCTAGAATTTTAATTACAAATCTGATGAACCCTCTTTCTTCTCTCCATAATTCTCTATCTAACTGATGAAATATCCCCTCTCCCTTTGCTAATCCTTCTCCATCTGAATCCTTTGACACGACTTCTTGTGTGGCCTTTGGCACGTCACTTCACCTCAGTTTCCTCATCTATAAAATGGCTGTTAATCCCTATATAGTATCACCCACGCAAATTGCCAAGGCTTATGCCTGAACAGTGCTTTGAAGATAAGTGAGGAAAGTTTCAAAAGGACCTAAGAGATTTAGGAGTGAAAGTTTCATTAACTTTCCATCAGATTTGTACTTTTATATCTCTGAGAGCCTTTTGAACGTCTGCAGAACTGCAAGACTTTACTCATCACAGTCATATTCCTTGTTCTCCTCAAGGAAAGGGATTGCTCCAGGCTAGTTTTGATAGAAGAATTTGTTCCTCAAAAGAAGCAAGGTGAGACTTGGGGTTCTCCAGTTTCTTCCCCCTTTCTATGTTTAAGATATGAAATCTTGAATGCATACTCCAACCATTACTCCGAAGTGGTACCTCTCAGACAGTCGGTATTTATATCAGTACATCTACTTGGCTTATTTTGACTGAAAGAAGGGAGGGCAGGCCCGTAACATCAGCTTTGCTGCTGGATAGTAACTATCAGCTGGGAGGCAGTGGTGAGCTCCTTTGGATGGTGCAGAGGTAGTCACCTCTTCATTTAGCACGACTTGTTTTGGAGTGGAGCATAACACTTTCTTTTCTCTAAGTGCAACTCAATGGAGAGTGCCTACCCTGTCAATCTTGGGATGCACTGGTTCATTCAAGAAGAGTTATGAGGTTTCTCTAACCACAAGAACATGATCTTATCACCCCATTTGTCCAGTGAATGGAAGTCCATTTTTTATTTTTTTGCTAAAATAGTGACAAAATTAAGAAACCAATAAAGATCAAAATTGCTAGAAAGACACTCTGAAACAGTTCAACATATAATTATATATTAATTTTGAGTTTTCTACCTTGATTCTCAATCAATAGTCTTTCTTAAAAACTATACAAAGGGAAAGAAAAAGAAATTAATCAATCAAAGTTGTGTGGATAACAGTGTCTTGGTGGTTTGGGTCTCTTCAGCTTCAGCAGCTAAATCACTGTCCTGAAATTACCTAGAAATAATGCTACTTTTATTTGGGAGACCTTCCTTATCAAAATGAAAATGAACTTATGTGAAAAGAAACATTTCCATTGGCTATAAATTAAATATTTTACTTTGATTTTCATTTTATCTATTGATAGACTCAGTGCAGATGAATTTGAAAATGAAACATGATTTAAGAACAGAAATCTGGAAGGTTTGGTTTACAGAAAGTTGAGGCATACTGATTTAAAAGCTTTTTAATCCCAGTCTGTTAACCACATTTGTTTTAAATTTGTTGATGATTTTGATCATTTTTTTGATCATATTGCCTACAACTACATTTCTCCGAGAATAGGGCTTTCTACAAAAATATTGTCCTGAATTTGGAAAAATGGTTCTTAAGAAAAAACAACAAATGTAATTATAATGTTAATAAAGGCTAATTCTAGGGATTGACAACACAGTGAGGGATGGATCCAATATTCTCCATATGTTTCTTCCAATTTTAATTATTCAACTCTGTGATTATCTAACTGCCTGTGTTTAGTACCTTTTTTCTATTACCCCAAAATATGAATACCTTGCATTTCAATATGTTCATACTTTATCACCAAATTTTTCTTCAATTTACAACAGACAAAACGAACACAGAGAGAGGTAATGTTGAAAACTTCTGGCAGAGCAGGCAACTGAGCCAACAAGACTCGTCTCAAATTTTCTTCACAGTGTGGATTTCCCATTTATTCTTAAATTGTACAAAGTCTAATAAATATCAAAAGCTCAAGAATCCCCTCTAAAATATTTGTTAGGGAATTTCTGAATAAAAAGGATATCTAGGGATTTTTAAAATTATTTTTATTTTATTTTTTCTTCAACTGCAGCTGAGTGCAGTTGGCTTAAAAGCTATGTTTCTGTAAGAACTTTGTCAGTGTCCATACCTACTGACAACAATTGAGAAAAATAAGGAATACACACACACACGCATACTCCACCAACAAACAAAAACCAAACCAAACCAAACAAACAAACAAAAAAGCAAGCAAACAAAACAAAACAAACAAACAAAAAAATAAAACAAAACAAAACAAACAACAAAAAAAAAAAAAAAAAAAAAAAAAAAAAACAGGAGAATTTAGCTTGTGATGGAAGGTTCTTGGTATGCAGCAGAGTTTCTCTTCACCTCTGGAATTGCACACTGCATTCTAATTAGAGCTGTTAATTAGATACATTTTGTTAAAACATGTTTCATCAAAGCTGAAGCATTTTGTAAAGAAGTGTCTATTTTGTTGACACTTTTCTTGGAGAAATTTTTGAGGTTCAGGGCTCTGGTCAAGGAGAGAATTCAAAGAGAAGCAGAGCTCGTCTCCCATGTGTAATGAAAGGGGTGTTAAAAATCTATTGCCATTATAATTTGCCAAAATATTTGAAAAGCTTTTTATTTTCCTCTTTTCATTTTCTCCAATGTGGAGGGAAACAAATTTCACAACCTCAAAAACAGTGGTAAAATGGAATTGTTGTCCCATGGACAACTCCTGTAATAAGGCCAACAAACGTCATGCAGAGTCCAGTTCCTCCTTGTTGAAGCAGAGCTATTCATGTATGCAGCCTTACCAAGTGTCCAAAGTGTTTCATGCATTGCTAATAATTATGGGCACATCTTGGTGGTCATATTGAATTCAATGGCAATTTTCCCACAGATGCTATCAGGAACAGAATTTATCCCTATATGCTTTGATTGTATAACTCGGTTTCTGTTATTGCTTAAGACTCCCCAGTCTGTGCCAGCATGCAAAATTCTGATGAAGCCTTATGTTAGCGGCTGCTGCTAACTGTTCTTAATTATTTGATAGTCATCTGAGGCCTGAATTTCAGAGATGTGGAGCTACTCTTGTTCCAATTCTAATCAATGGTAATTTGGAGACTTTGTCCATCTATAAATGAGACCTTAAAAGGACATTCCTGATCCCATTGTCTCTACAGGTTCATACGTGCAGGTGTGAATTTTCAGTTAACAAATGAGCTAGAGCTGGTTAAAAACTGACAGAATTGCCTTTTAGGGGAATTACAAGATTTCTCTTTTATTTATTTATTTATTTATTTATTTATTTATTTATTTATTTATTATTTTTCCTTTAGGGGAAGGGATGAATCTCAAATTCAGAAAATAGTAATAAAATCACAGAATCATTCATAAAACTAAGTATTCTGATAGGCTTTGTTTAATCCTCATTGAAACAATAACTTTTGTCTGTATTGTTCCTGCCAATATGAGGCAATGATTACTCTGCATTATATTTCCTGATCTCGCCACAAGAATAAAGACACAATGAAATATTTTTAATTTAGGGGAATGAGACATTTAATAACTGCATGTTTAACCTTCTGGTGGAGCCAATGCATCCCTCCAGAATACAGTGATTTGGATAATTAGTATTTTCTGCTGGAAAAATTGGACTTTCAGCTCCAGTTCTGTCTCATCAGGAGTAACAGAAGGCCAAACTCAAGTTCTTTTGACTGTCATGGAAAAAAGTACCTGCCAATCCATTGAGGCTCTGCCACAGTAATGTTTCAGGGCCTGTTTCAAAGCCAAGCCAAAAATAGCAGGAAACTTTTGTGAGTTTTGTGCAGCTGGACAGAACTTCAAGGACCTGTTAACATTGTCTCAAAGAGTCAACACCCTATTTCTGTATTCCTGTAGTTGTATTACACCTGTGTTGGGCATAGTCTTAATACCAGTCTATGAAGGAGAGGTGGATGGATGATGGAAGTCCTTGATATTCCTCTTCACCGGAAGACACACACCTAGGATATCTAACTTCAAAGTTTTCACAGTTGCTCAGCACCATGCTGGTCATTGCTCCAATTGTACTACTCTCCTTTGAGGGAGGCTATAGGGAAACCTGTGCTCCAAACACTTGATTTAACTTAGGGTTCAACCTCACAATACTGAAAAAGCGTTTGTGAAGGTATTTTTGTGTTTAACTTATTTCTGTAGAGACATTTTTTCCAGGTCCTCTGTTTTCCTCTTTTTTTTTTTTTTTTTTTTTTTTTTTTTTTTTTTTTTTTTTTTGTGAAAGGATTTTCCACCAGTACTTCAAGGACCATCAGCTGATGCACACAGACCCACTGGTACTCAATGGATCTGAAGGGGCCAAATAGGTGCTGCTGGCATCTTTAAGGAAATTTCAGCGTCTATGTTTCCTGCTGCCCAGTGGGAACTGTGAATTGGGCAGTGAACCCTATAGAAATGGGTTCACAGGAGGCTGGTCCTCCTCCTGGGGTTGTATATTTATGGTCAAGTACATGGATGGATGAGATATTATGACATCATGGGTTTTGCCAAGCCCTTCTCAGCTTTGCTAGTCCAGGTAACAGGACTTTCCCTCAGTGGGAGTGGGGAATAACTTTGGTACAAGCTGCCCTGCTGAAGAGGTACAGTGGTTAATCTATGAAATTGGAAGAGAGGGTTTTAGTCTCTTCCCACTCAGAAATCATTCATGTAATTGTACCTCACACCTAGACTAACACCCTACCTCACCTTAGCTGTAATTGAAAAAAAAAAAAAAAAAAAAAGCAGTATCAGCATGCTAGAGGCACAATTATATAAAAAGTTTAAAGTGAAGTACAGGCATTTTTGCCTTTGGGCACCCAAACTGAGGCATCTAAAGTGACTGGTATCCAGTCAGTTGATACTCAGAAGTTTCTAAAAATCAGCACTTGAAAATACCGGAGAAAAGATCACAAATTTAAGAACCCTTCTGTCTAAAACCAGTTCTCACTGGGTAATTTTGGAACAACTTCCACACCCCCACTCCAAAATGCTTTTAGGAGATTGAAATGACCATGAAAACACTTTGCATTTGAGGTCAGAGACAAAACTGCTCCAAAACTGACACCTTACTTACCATGTTCCCAGTCTGGTGGGAATACTGCATCTAAAATTGAAAGGTTTATGTTGAAAATGTTGACACAGCCCTAAATTGGAGTGATGTGGGTGTCAGGGAGGAGCATGGGGTGAGGGCTTTTTGAATCAGTCCTTCTTTTAATCCTTGGAAGGGGCCTGTAGAAAAGATTCATTTTCTATATCGAGTTTCATTCATTGAAAGGATTCCAAAGATAAAACTCATAAACTGTGCAAACACAGATACAATGTGGGTGAAAGGGTTAAGGGACTGAAGAAGACTCGGTAATTCTCACAAATTGGGACCAGATGTTGTTTGACATTTTAAAAACATGCAGTCTCCTCTACCCCTACTTACCTTTCTGATACTGTGAATTGTTCAGTTGAGATCAATGAGGAATTACTGAACACATAGTTTATTTTCCATGGTGTCTTCTGTTTGTATCAAAAAACACATGGGGAAAAGAATAAGGATGCACTAATAATAGCAAGAGCCACTCTCAGCTGGCATAAATTGGCATGGCTCCACCAAAGTCAATAGGAGAGCTCTGATTTACAGCAGATGGGCTTTTGTCCATCAGTGCGATATCCTATGCCAAGCGATATGACAAGAGCTGTTTACAGACTATGTCATGTTGTTCAATATTATGGCTGAGAAGGGCTGCGCCAGGTCAAATGCTGTGGTGGAAAGTACGCCAATACAGAACCACAGCTGTATACACAGGAGTTTTAAAATCCCAGGAGAAAAGAGTTGTACATCTAAGAATGAGAATAAAGGTGCCAATAGTATTGGTCAGTAGCTACAATGTGCAACAGAAGTGATCAAAGGCATGATAAAAGGTCCTCAGCTGTATTCAATCTGTAGGAAAAAAAAAGGAGAGATTATGTAGAAGGGAATGACACAGGTAACAAGATCTACCTTATTTGTTGCTTCTTCCCACATCAAAATCTCTCAAAACTGAATGATGGAAATGAAATGGGGGCTGTGTTGCAGTTATGCTACAACAGATCACATCATGCCTGTTCAGTCCACTCTGATTCTTTCTCCACCATGACTCACTTCTGCATACTTATGAAGGGGTGCCGAATTTGGCAAGCAAAATTCTCAGAGTCATGTCACATTTTGTAAATCTTGTTGGCTCAGTATAATCTGCATCGAAACAAGATTGTCTGTTTGACAAAAGGGCTGGGCTGGGCAGTGGAGTGACATTTCAGCACCCAAAGGGACTGCTTCATCATCAGTATCCAGGACCACCTTTCTCTTAAACACTTCAAGTCATCCCTTTTGTCCACTACCCACTGTGGACTGATGGTCTCTTTTCCTATAGCCAGGAAGTTATAGCAGCAGAAAATGGAACAAAATGATGGGAAGTTATGCCTCTATCATTCAGACAATGAGTTGTTTGGGAGCAGTGTGGCTGCTGCATGTTTCCCACCACAATCACATAGCACTTGGAGCAGTGTGACACTCAAGGTGTGGGGAAACCTGCTGAGCCAATCCCATAGGTTGTGTGGGTTGAAATTGGCCCTCTGGCTAATGGCTGAGAACTCTGTTTTAAATATCATGAGCTAGTCCCAAAGTAATGGCAGTGTCATCAGAAGGAAACTGCACAATAGCAAACCCAGATCATCATTCTAGTCTCAGATGAGATCTTGTTTTGGATGCTGTAGCTCAGTCCTACAACACATTTTCTACAGGACAGCTTTTTCAGAAAGTGTCCACAACATCTTACTTTGAAAGCCATGATATGATTACTTAAGAAAGAAGGAACTTAAGCCAGAACTGGTAGTTTCTGAAAATAATTATATTTCTAAAATTTAATTAAATATGGATTATATTATTATTGAAGAATTATATTTTTGAAATTTATGGTCTACCTGAGCTACTGGATACCTGGGTATCTTTTATCTTCCTTCATTTCAGTTTGCCCTGTTTACCTGAGTCTTTTTATTTTGTTTTGTTATTGCTTAGAAATATAAATCACAGATGATGCCCTGCCACTGAATACATCTTTAACCTATGTGTATTAAACATCCTTTTTTATTTTTTTTTTTTAATCTCATTTGATTTACGTCTTTTTATCCCCTGTGATAATAACTAGTCAATGTATTACCTTGAGATTTTTCTTCCGAAGTGTTCTCTTTCCCTTTTCACAAGCCTAAATAAATGTTGGCCATTGGCCAAGTAATTTTCCATATCAGCAACCTCTCTGCTTGTGTGCAGTCAGGAGCAATGTGCCTCTTGCAAACTCTGCTTTGCTCTAAATGCAGAGTTTCTGTACTCTGAAAAATCCCCAAACTTTCTATTTAAAATTAGCTGGTCAACCACATGCTGGCTTCCTGCTTTTGATTTCATTATTTTCATGTACCTTTGTTCAGATTTACCTACCACTACTTAATACCAAAGTAATACTTTATTTTAAATTTGCTCTCACTGAACTCAATGGTTAATTCATGATGTCAGGTATCATGAAGATGAAGGGCTGTAAAATTTTATTCTCATTGGTATGATTTGCTCCACCACCTTTGACACTACTCTTGGAAGCTGTTGAATATGGATTGATGAGCTAAAGTTAATGGATGATTTTGTTGTAGTGGTCCATGATCCAGAGAATGAGGTGAAATCAGGAGTTAACAGCTTAACCTGAGAAAGATGAGAATTGGGTGGTAAGTTCACAGAAGAAAAGGCCAAATGTAGTCTTGAATTACACTTCTGCACAAGATGGTTTGATGCATTTAGATTTAATTATTGCTGTACATCAATGTAGAAAAAAAAAAAAAAAAGAAAGAAACACTAGAACCTGGCTCTATGTGTTAAATGAAAAATAAAAACAACAACAAAAAAAAACAACAAAACAAACAAACAAAAAAGTTCCAGGTTAAACCTCTACTGGTACTAAACAGAGTAAGAAAGGATTGAGCATGGCTCCTAAGTTGTTTTTGGTACATGTTAACTAACACTTTCTCCAGCAGCCCCCTGATACATTTTGGGGAACAGTGTGTGCAAGGGGACATTCCCAACATGTATCATCCAAAGAGAGCTCTCTTTCTCATTTTTGGGAAAAAGAAAGTAATACAACCTTATGGACCTGTCCTGCAGCATTTGCCTTCAAGGTCAGAGAAACAGATAATGGTATAGATGTAGCTGCTGTACACAACAGGCAATATTGCTGTGCTACAGCAATATTCTACCAGCCTACGAGAGGTGGCAGTGAATCAAATACAGACAGGTAAGCTTTTAGCACTGAGCTAAAGACTCATTTGTGGAAACTGCACTTAAAACTGATGTGACTCCTTTGTGATTCAGACACAGAAAGAAAATCAGAAATGCATAGTAGTTTTTTTGAACCACGCTGTTTCATTCTTCATAAATTAAATGAATGCACAAACATACATACACATACACAAAAGGAGTGAGCAAAGTTTGGGGTAGGGATAAGAAGATATATGAAGGGTTAAGACAAATATATTAGGATGGCATGGTTGGAATGATCCTGTGTGTTTTGTTGTAGGTAATTCTTGAGCATGCACAGCAATTAAAGGAGACAGAAGGCAGCAGTGGAAATGTAGTTGAAAACACGTGTAGTAGGAAGGGACTTTTGGCATGTAAAAACAGCATGAAAAGGTCACACAAGCCTGTGTGGGTGGTGGAAGACACCACAAAGACTAGCACCCACACAGAGGTATGGGGATGATATTTATCACTAGACCCTATAAGTACCAAAACAAAGACACAAAAAGAGACAAAGGGGATTGACTGTTTCAGAAGATAAGATCAAGTGCAGGACAGAGGGGGAACAAGGGAACAAGCCCTGAGGTGGGAGGTGCGAGATGACTTTAAAATAAAGGGGCAACCCTGTTCAGGGAAGGGACATTAAGGACCTCTGGTGGCATGGTCACTATGGTAGATGAATAATATGCTAGGTCTGACCCTTTGTCCTTTGAAATGAAACAAAAAGTCCTCCAGAGTGTAGGATTGGACCTCACTGGATTTTAAATGCACCGTGTAAAAACATATGTAACGTTAGTGATGAGATTTTCCTTGTCCTCTTCTTCCAGAAGACCCTTCAGTGTTACTTAATCTACTCTGATGGGACAGGAGAATTTTGGTTACTGCTGAGTTAATGAAGGATACAACAATACCCCAAAGTGCAAGACTTAATATAAACAGAACTCAGGCCCAGTTTTCAGTATGATATTTGTTGACTGATTTAAACAGAAATCAGAATCCATTCCAAACTGTGCCCAAAGCCTCAGTTCATGCATTGCAGAACAAGTCTTTTTTATATTGTGTGAAACTAAAAATGTCACAATATATCACATGGTTTCTGCTCTTTGTCTGGTTCAGCTCCAGTTCTGGTCAGCTCTGTGGACCTTCTAGTGGTCTACCTGGTATGGAAAAGGAGGAGCTCAGGGCACTCATCTCCTACTGGACTCACTGGAGCCAAAGGGTAAAAAAAAAACATGGACTCCCACTTAAGTCTTAAATTCCATATTGTTATGTTAGGCAACCAGGATCTTGGCTCCTCTCATAATCTTGAAGATACTCCATTTAAAGTTGAAATAAATCCCCACTGAAGCTCAGTGCAGAAGAGCTCTCCAGTCATTTGGATGGCACCAGCAGGAAGTGACAAGCTGTGAGCAGATAGCTCTCCATGTGACAGTGACATTGGGAAACTAGAAAAAATGCTGAGACTTATGTTGCTGAGTGCTTTAATTGTGCAGATCACCACTCTGAGGCCATAGCAGGTTTATGGATCCTGAGTGAACTATGAAGTCTCTTCATCATAGTATTTTCATAACACAGAAAGGTTGGTTCTTGTTGTATTTGTTTATTTGTATTTTTCCCCTCTCCAGCCCTCCCATTTTTTACCCATACAAGTATTTTCTTTTGATCTTTCAATTCTAAAGAATCACTGTCTTCCTCAAAGCATCTTCAAGGGAAATTTCCAGCAGAGGCAGAGTTCCTTAGCTGACACATATTTGGAAAACTTCTTTGTCTTCTGTAGATCTACCAGCCATATAGCCCAGCAGAAACTGGCACTATTGGTTTCTGAGCCCAAAGTGTTAATGGAGAAAAAAGTCCTGTGGCTATTGCACAGGAAACGATATTAATAAAAGTATTTCACAAAATTCTGGATTCCTTCCAGTCAGACGGATATTTTTATTATGTTTAAGTACTCATGTCAGGGTCTCATTTACTGCAGACTTTTAGGAGAGCAAGGGGCATTCCTGAATGTCACATTCCATAATTTTCCATTCTGTCTCAGACACATTTGATTTCATTTCATCAAGGGAGACACTATTCTCCACAAAAGTAAATCTACTGTCACTTTTCTACAGCGCTGTTTTTCCTTCTTTCCCTTCTAAATAACAATAAGAGTATCTGCCTTCTCTCTAGAGACTTCTATGAGACAGTCTGAAGAAGTACCTGGAAGTGCAAGACAGGAACTACATTTGGCAGATGGGGCACTGAGACAGAGGGAGGTGATTTATCCAGAATCACCCAACAATGATTCCCTAAAGCAGAGCTAGGGACAGGATCCAAATCTCCAAAATTTCAGAGTAACGAGTGAGCACATATGTTTCACCTGAGCTCAAAGCCAAGGGGAGAGGATTTTTGCATGGGTAACGGATTTTGACTTTAACAGTGTGTTTTGGACCAAAGCTTTCTCTTCAGGTTATTAGTCCCCTGTAATAGCAGAGGGCACTCTAGAGTCCCTCTGTAAGTCAAAGTATAGAGTCTGATGTATATGTATGCATGCATTTTAAACTTGGTGGGACACTAGGGATTCCCAAGTTTGGTTTCAGGTTTTTTTGGCTTCTTTTGTCACTGTATGTGTCATCTTCATGACAGGGTGTCTGAAGGAAGAGGATAGCTGAGATGTGCCCTCCTGGATGGACAGATCCTTTTTTGATCTGACCCTACACAAATAGAGTGGTGCCTTTTCCACTTCATGAAATATGATCCTAGAAACTCATCTTTGCAGACATGAATTTCTGTGTGGATCATTCCCATCCTGGAGTATTGTCCTTTTCCCTCCTTGGCTTTCTGCATCTGTGGATAGATACATCTTTCACAAAACAATATGAAGTCTACAGGTAAAAGCCCTGTATATGACAGAGTATTTTAACTGTGCAGACTGCAGTAGCCTAAGTACTGTGTATTCCAGTCACAGGAGCATCTTTTTCTCATGTAGTAGAGCCAGCCAGAAGTTAATTCCCATTGTGTGGGGAACTCCAGCATTTCAAAAGTTGTTTTGGTAATTAGAAATTATGATGTTTTATGGAATGGAAAGTCCAAGCTGTTTTAACAGAAACACAGAAACATACTTATCAAAAGGGAGGTCATTAGCCTGTACTACTTGGCACAGGTGGGGACTCAGCTGGCCTGAGGTATGTGGTCCTAACCACTACACTTTAAAAAAAGTAATAAACCATTTGGAAAACATCCAGAGGAGAGTAACACGAAAGAGAAGAGGTTTAAGAAAACATGACCTATAATGAAAAGTTGAAGGAATTGAGTTTGTTTAGTCTAGAAAAGCAGTGAAGGAAGGGAGGCATGATAAGAGTCTTCAAATATATAGTAGTTTTTTTTTTTTTTTTAAAGAGGACAGTGATTGATTATTCTCTGTGTCAACAGTTGGTAGAGCAAGAAGAAATGGGTTTAATTTGCAATGGGAGAGTTGTAGGTTAGTTATCACAAAATCCTTCTAACTTCGTGGACAGAAACAGCATAAGGTTGATGGGCTGCAGAGTCATTAGCACTGGAGGTTTTTCAGAGCAGGTTAGAGACATGCCTGGCAAGAATGATCTAGATATACTTGGTGTTATATTATAAGAAAGGGTCAGGTTGGAAATTCTCTTGACATCTTTACCATTTTACTTTTCCATCATGCTGTGAAATGTTTTATCTTCATAATGGCTGCACGTTGTCATAGTAATGACAGACTACTTGAAACATCTTATACTGTTGTGTACCATAACACTAATTAATGATGAACATGTACAAAATTTTGATATTAAAGTTAAAAACAGGGAAAACAAAAATGAATAAAAGAAAACAAATTCCAAACAAAACAAAGTTAGTGAGAAGGTCAAACTAAATACTTTATTTAGTCTTGGAGTTAGTTTGAAATTTTGCCAACAAGAATATTATCACAGTTGACTGGCTCCCAAGAAACATCTTGATTTTGATAAATCAGCTTTTTCCTGATAGAAAGCTGTATAATCAAAACAATATTAACCTACTCTGTTGCATCAGGAGGGCTGATATATGTTAATAACATGGGCCCTAGTTGTGTTACTCTAATTATGTAAAGAGAATGTGTTTTTAGCAAAACTTCACTTCTTGCTTGGCAGGCTGGGGATGGGAAATGGTATTTATAGTACAATCCTTCTGCTTCCAAAGCTTACATAGGGCAGTTCTAGCAGGGGAGTATCTGTGGGCAGATGAGGAGAGTTCTACTTGCTCCTGTTGGAGTTTCAAAGCTGAAGATAACAAAATCTTGGCAGCAGCTATGGAAGCTGAGCAGCTAAGGGGAACCAGAGGAGTTATCATCTCTTTAAGTGGAATTTAGAGTGAGGGGTGATCCTGTCTCTGATAATTTCTATATGCTTGTGGAAGAAAAAAAAAAGAAAAAAAAAAAAAAGACTGAAAAGTTTCAGAGAGTAAAGACCTAATTATCTCTGTCTTTTAAGCCTTACTGCAGGTTGCATGGAAATTCCTTTGGGGTCAGAGAAATGTAATTACTGAGTTATCTGCGGGGAGATGTCATCCTATAATCACCTGATATTTGTTTACCAACAATTCTCATTAAATTTCCCTTAATTAAGTAGCAGTTGCCTTGTACTTAGGGTCCTGTGATTGAAATTGTCATTGACACTTCCTGTGAGTGAAAGCTGTTCTAGCATACAGATGTGGACCTGCTACTCCTAAAACCATATACTTTGGCCTCAAAGTGAAAGTCCTTCATATACCAAGGGATCTGATGGACCACGGCTTCCTATATGCCTTGAGATTCTCATGCACTTATGCATTAGGCTTCATTTTACTGTTACTATGACCATTCCCTGGATATAACCTTGTCCTAGTCCAAATTCAGAGTCTCTGCAATGTGATAGTATGGTTCAAGGTTGTGTTTTTAAAGGGATCTGAATAAGATGATCCCACATTCTTCCTAGGAAATGGGCCATATGGCAATATTGCTACCCAGTACCCAAGATCTTTCTGTACGGAGATGTTTTAACATCCATGAGGCAGCCTTGAGTAGTGTATGAGTAGGTGGAGGAATCCCTGAGGAAGGGGTGCCAGACCTGTGTGGCTCATTCCATTCTACCAATGACACTATCACAGGTGGCTGGGCTGTTACTATAACCTAGTGACACGTCATGGGCGTTGGACATTTCTAACAAGAAACATAGCTAGGGAAATTGGTGAGAAAGAACTGACCAAGAGGGGGTATAGTGAAAAGCTATATTTTTGATCTAAACCCTTAAGGAAACAATAACTAAAACTTTGGGCCCCTGACTGCCTCTGCTCAAGAACTGCAGCAACAGCAACTGAGATGAGCATATATTACTTATGCAGATTCTTCTGGAGAAAATATTTCTCTTCATTTGGCTACAGTAAAAACAACAACAACAACAAACCAACAAAAAAAAAAAAAAAAGGAAAGAAAAAAAAAAGAAGCCAGACAAGTGTGGCAGAATGTTGGACGTATAACCCCCAAAGCAAATAATTCATAATGAATACCCTATCCATTTTAATTCATTCTGTGCTGTCTCTATATGGAAGGATATCTAGAGGCCAAATACTGTTCTCCATAATGTTGGTGCAGTCCCATTGATACATTGATTTCAGGAGGTCACACCAGATTATCATAATGGCTCCTTCAGGCCGTAAAAATCTATGAATACGAAAGCATGAGAGAGAAAGTTGAGAAAAATGCAGAAAACTTAACTTTGTATTTTTGTGCAGAGGAAATGGGAGTAGAGGGACTGCAGTGTAATAGACACGGGGCCTTTTGATTTTTGGTTATGAATGTGAACACTTTTCAGGTTGGTAGTTGTTGAAAGCTGCTACTATTTGATGGCTCTGGAGTAGCTTATGTGAAACCAGCTGGCAGTCTCTGTACATTTCCTTAGAGCTAAAAGTCTGTTGAAGTCAATAAAGGGACTTTTTTTTACTTCAACAGGTCTCAAATTAGGCCCTCAGTGCAAAAACATCAAGCTGTCCACCATCTGATGCCTCCTGCATCAATTTAACCCTCACCTTTCCTCTTCTTCAACACAACCCAGTTTTATCTGACTATTTGCTTTGAAAAACAGGGAGAAACAATGACACCCTTTTAAAAGCTGGCTCTCAAATGGGTACCACTGTACAAAAAGATTGACACTCTCTAAAAACAAATGTTGCAGCAAGAACAGTTTGAATTTCCTCCATAAAAGTCTCTTAAATACCCACATCCCTTCCTCAGGGACAATTTTTCCATAAACAGGCAACATTCCTTTGTTGTTGTTGGATTTTTAACAGTCTTGTACAGTATCTTGTCAAGATGTCATCAATACAATTGCTTTGACATTTTTAGTGCAGCATTTGGAAAGCAGGTTGGATTTTTCAGTCTGGCAAGCCAATATAAGTCAGCCTCCGATACTTAATTTCTCTATGAGATCCTTCACTTCTATTATAAACAGATCCAGCAGTTGAGAGATAAATTTCTTGGTAACAGTTTGGACTTTTTTATGAACCACCTGCAAGTTTTCTGCAAACAACATGTTTTATGGGAGCTCAAGGCAATGTTCACCCATCAAGACCTGACAGTAAGAAGTGGATGAATGAGGCCTTATCTCAGCCACACATGTAACCTTCTGTGTCCCCTGGCTTGACCTCCCTCTGCACTCATTTATGAAAATGATTCATCTTTAAAGAGCTTCCTCGCTCTGCCTGGAGGCTGTAGATCTTTCTGCACTGGACTTGTGTAGGCTGAGGTTATAAACTTCAGCATGGAAGGCATACAGAGGGGCTTAATTTTGAACATTAGAGAAAAAAATAAAAAGAATGTGTATGCTGTGTACACACTTAAAGAGGTAGGTTAAGATGCAGACAGTTAAAAATCTCTTTCTGCAAATACTGTTTCATTTATTTATTTATTTATTTATGGGGGTGACTCAAAAATGGGCTCCCTATCTTTTTTATTAATGTCATGTTAGATTCTTATTTAAGATCAACATAATTTTTTAAAATCTATTCACTCTAATTGTTTATGTTGCTTGCATTATGTATACATATATATATTTATATATATATCTGGTGAATAATGAGCATAAAAGAATGCAGTATTACTTCCTGGTTTTCAGACATTCAAGCAGAGATGTACCCCATATTCATTCATTAAAAAGAGCACAGTGTTTCATATTAAAATAATCTCTTAAAATAATATACATAATAATTTAGGAAGTCAGAAAGAAAAAAAAAAAAAAAAACAAAACACCATCCTAGTGGATTTTTTTCACAGTATTTCAATTTCTGCAATACTAAACTTTATTCTGTTAATGAAAAAATTCACCATGTCTCAAACTCCTTTCTGACCTTTCATTACTACAGGAAGTAAACTTCTACTCTTCTCAGAAAACCTGAACATCTGAGACTTAGCAGTAAAAATAACCTTAAAAAAATAAAACCTGTTGTCAGCTTCTGAGCTAAGTTATATGTTTGAATTTCTTGGGGTAGAATACTTTCAGTATTAGTTTAGGATTTGTCTCCTTTATATAAACAAGCTACCCAAACAGTAATCAGAAATGCTTGATCATCCACGCAGGAAAAAAAACCCTGCACCTATACTTGGAGATCATTTAAGCCTGAGCACGTTTATTCAGCTGGGTAGAAGTTGTGTTAAAGCCTGATTCCATTTTGCTTGGAGTTGAAACCTGTTCTTTGGGGCATGTATGAGCAAATGTTACTTCAGTACAGATAGTCCAGATAAACCTTATCACCACAAGCAAGCACAACAAAGAAACACAAAATCCACGAGAGTCTAAGAGGAAAGCTCTTGAGCTTGTCCTCAGAGAGATGCAGGTCACAAGCAGATCATGCCCATATGGATGGGACTTTGCTGTGTGAATGTTTGTCTTCAGGCTAGGTAGAACTAGCAGCCAATAACTGGGATGTTACTGAGGGAAAGCAAATCCCTGGAGATGTTGCTGAGGTTATTGAAAGATATTGGACATGAGACTGAGAGCAAATCAGTAGCAGGGAAAGTATCTGCTCTCACTGACTGTCTTCACAGTAGTCATATTCCTCCCCACAAATACATACTCTATGACAAAAACAAAATTCTAAATCTCACAGCATAATATAAAGGAGCTTTAGCTAGTTATTCTGGGAGAAAGAAGAAGATGATGGGAATATTATAACTATCTTGCAGTCAGGCAATATGAATCCTAGAAATTCATAATTTATGTTAAAAAATATCCTGACATCTTTTGGTAAAGGAAAGAAGTTCCCTCATACTATCTGTGTTCTGAAGTGACACAGTGGACTAAACATACTGTTGTGCTGGGGTGTTTATCATTCTAGAGTAAAAAGGACATGTGATACATCATACATCCATATGTACTGCAGCACTTTTTAGCTCAGAAAATGTCACAGACAATCATAACACTAATTCCTTTCACTACCTGATCAGGAGGTATCTCTAAACTCATGCTTTTTTTTTTTTTTTTTTTTTTTTTTTTTTTTTTTTAAATTTAGTTACAATTTAGTTATGTTCCTCTACATGACTGAAGTTCTATAAATCCTGATTTAATGGTATTCACAGCCTTTATATCCTATTGGTTGTGGTGACAACATTGGCCATTAGCTCAGGGAGCTTTTCTTACTCTCCCTTGATTATTTATCAATGTATTTATACAGTGTACTTCTAACATCTCTAATCCTTTGTTGCTGAGCATTTTTTTTTAAGTGAACAAGCCATGTTCAGACATGTTATATTGATGCCAAATTGATAGTGACACTAAAGACAGATGGAAAATAACTGATATGCCTATGTAAGATAGTGCATTGGACTGTGGTGATATCATCTGGGGTTCTGCAAGCTCTATAACTACTTTAATGTCAGTTCTCTGTTTTTCACCAGAGTTA
The DNA here is from genome assembly GCF_009819795.1 of Aythya fuligula. NCBI lineage: Eukaryota > Metazoa > Chordata > Aves > Anseriformes > Anatidae > Aythya > Aythya fuligula. Next base: position 4,898,700 of record NC_045559.1, read on the forward strand.
GTTCAACCAGATGTAAGCTCTCTCTCCTTTGCCCCTTAGACCTCCCTTTTGTCTCCTCTTTTGAAGTAATCACTTTGTCTCTCTGATCATCCAAGTAGCCCTCCTCTATGTCATTTAATCTATAGCCATGCTGCTAAACATAAAGTGGCTGTGGTTGTACATGTTCAGAATGTCCAAGTGAAGTTGTCTTTAAATATGCAATGCCAGCTATTTTTTTCCCACCCTCATAAATCACTGAGGACCTTTAATAGTTTTTGTTGAAACCTGGTGAAGCTGAAGGTACTTTAGGTGGGGTTTGTAGCTTTTTTTTTTTTTTTTTTTTTTTTTGGCAAAATCATTACTGAACATAAATCTCAGCTTCTTCTTGATAAGTCTGCGAATACCACCAATTGATCAGAGGAAGCCTGGTTTACTTGTGGAACATCTGTCCTTGGCACATAGCTTTGAGGGTTAGTAGTCGAATACAAAAGTCTTATGACTATGTTTAAGGTACTTGATTGGGCATATTTAATATGCTCAAGAGGAGGGAAGATTGAACAGAATTTGATTCAAGTAGTCCCTGGGAAGAGCTGAATGTCAGCTTGGGGAAGTGAGGGGTAGAGACAGACAGCAGAGCTCTCATCTGTAAAAGATAATAAACAGCACGCCTGAGGAACAAGGAGGTTGCCAGCTTTAGTAGATCAAATGTATGCGAGCTGGGTTAAATAAAGTAAACTGATTCAGATAGGCTGCAGATATTAAAGATCCTGGATACAAATGAATAAGGATTAAAGCTCCTATTCTGTTCTATTATTTTCTATTCTAATCTATTCTAGCTCTTCTCTCACTGGTGTGGTATCAAAGATCCACATCTACCAAAAGACTTACATATCACAGCACTGAATTTAGTAGCTTCTAATTCTCAGGATCATTGTTGATAGTGTGTTGCCCAATTTAAACATGTAAGCTTCTCATGAAATATGTGAGGAAGAGAATCAAGCATCTAAAGAAAGGGTTTAGCACGTAGCAGCACAAGGCAAAAGCCCAGTCTGATGGAGGAAAAGCCAAGGATAGGTGTGAGGCTTTGTGCTCTCTTCTCATTAGGTAGGCAGGTGCCTGGCTCCAGATTGGATGGAGATACCATCCTTCATTCAGGTTTTATGGCTTGCTTATCAGTCCATGGACTATGTCTCCAATAGCCATTTAAAACATCTGGTATCTTAGTGTCTCTTTTCTGATCTTCACAGTTTTACTAGAAAAGGTCTGCCTCTTCCCCTTGAATGGACTAAAAATTAAAATACAGAGACACTCTGTCTCATTGGATATTTCATCCAAAGAAGGAGCTCAGAAGCTACTGATGACAAGACTAACCTCTGCATTTTCATTTTCAGTATTTTCTCTGGAGGTGAAAGATCTCTGTTCAGCTCCCTCCCTGCCCGTTAAGAATGTTGAGGTTTTGAATTGGGGTCATTCGTGGACCAGTTATGCATTTAATCAGTCAACTATTGAGATTACCTGCCCAAAGCAGCCTTTGCTAAGAAGATAACTGAACAATTTCCCTATCTCCCTGCCTCTAGATGCTGATTTCCCCACAGTCATAGAAATCTAGGCTTGTGCTTGTGCGAGGCCAAGATCTGGAGCCCTAGAGCACTGACAAATTTGGAAGTGATTTCCAACACCATACGAAATGACCCTCTCCATTCCAAAATCATGATAGTTTTGCTCAGTGGCTAATTTCAATGTTTGCAAAGCTACACAGAAAGAGCTTGCAATACCTTTGAACCACCTCATTCTGAGTTTGCACTAACAATCTTCTGAGTGCTGCTTGGCAGTAGGAATTACATGACAGAAAGGGCAGCAGCCACAGGGCTTTTTTGGGGGCACAGAGATAGTTCCTGGTTGTTTCACGATTCACAGAATATCAGACCTGAACCACAGGAAGAAACTGGATGGCGACTGAATGTATTTCCTATGCCTGATCACCATGCAGACTTGAATTTCCACCCTATTTTTTTTTTTTTTTTTTTTTTTTTTTTTTTTTTTTTTAGGGGAGCTTCCTCTGATCATCCAAACTTTCTTATTTATTGGCATGATGACAGCATGCCAGTGGCAAGACAACTCCCTCCAGGAGTTCCCATCATTTGGAGAACAGCTTCCTCTCTCTCCACCTACTGCAGCTATTAAGCACATTCAATATACACCCAGGCATGCATGCACTAAAATGCTTAGGTGAACTCAAGGAGCAGCCAACTCTGAATACAAAGCAAGCCTCCAAATAATAATACCTGTAGAGCCTGAAGAGTTGCCTTCCTTGCCCAAAAGGCTTTTTAGAGGTGCTGGGAAGGAAGGGAAATGGCTTTTGAAACCCCAGGATAAGTCCTGCTGTGGAGATTGTCATTTTTTGAGTGCCTCCACTATGTTGGGGTGACCAATATGGGATACCTGCAATAAGCCTGAAGCTAAACTTCCTCTCCAGCTGTTAGATCCCTTGGGCTGGGGGTGTACATCACTCAGCTAGACTTAATTTTGTGGTAGCTCTCTGAGTCCCCACCACCACTATGTTAATTTAGCACAGAAAAATGGTTAAGCCTGAGGGACCAAGGGATTGGCTAACAAAACTTTTAGCCTTTGCAGATGCAGGAGTATTCTAGTGCAGGATAGGACTTGTTCCTGCATTAACTCTCCTCTAACCTGGCCACTACAAATCAGTAGGAGTGAAGGGGGATATTTCTACCTCCAAGGCTTGGTCAAATGGAGGATTTACCACTTAGAGCACCAAGATGTATTTTGCAAGATGGAGGCACTTTTTACTGACTTTTCTTGGCTTTTCCTCATTACCAGACTAATGTCTAGCTGAGGAGGCACTGCTAAGCTTGCCAAATGCCAGAAGTAATTGGATAAAAAGCTTTATTGGGGGATTTCCCAGCCAATTTTCACATAGCCAAGCATCCCAAATTATGTGTGTGTTCTACTCCTGAATCATTAAATATTTAGGACTGGTGTGGTTATTTGGGCAGCTAGTTAGCTCAGAGAGGTAAAGAGCTGAGGCTGGCACCTCACCTCTTTCACACATGCCTACCTGCATCACCAGTCTGAACACCATGAAGAGAAAGGACTCTGGGAGGCCACAGCACCATACTCTCCCAGAGCCAGCCACCCAGCTTCAATTTTCTGTACCTTCCGGGCAAAAAATTGGGAAGCTAAACTGTCTCAAAATAAAATTATGTAGCAGTACACCCTTTTTCAGATTACTGTTCTCAGACAAAGAACATTAAGAAGGGAATGGTACGTAGGTCTACCAATAGCCATCACTTGATATACTCCCTGGATAAGACAGCAGTATGAAGTTAGGGCATATAAAAAGTTGTATCAGCTGTACAAGGACCCATATAACCCATTTACCTCTTTCTGACAGGGCCCAACAATGAATGCATGCTTGGGGAAGAATAAATAGAGCCAAGTGAGACTTCCTCGGAACACTCTCCCAACATCAAGAGATTTGCATTTCAGCATCTTCCAGAGCCAGAGGTAATGTCTTTGTATTTAATAGTTCCTGATGAATTTTTCTTTCATGAACTTGTCCATTACTTTTTGAACCCATGTAAATTTACAGCATCCACAACATCTTGTGGCAAGGAGCTCCACAGCTTAATTATGCACTATATGAAGAATCATTTCCCTTTGTTTGTTTTGAACCCGCCTCCTCCTTGTTTTATTTGATGTCCCCTTGCTCCTGTTTTGGAAGAGACAGTGAACAATTGCTGTCAATTTCCATTCCTCTTTGATTTCTTAGACCTCTGTCATCTACACCTCATGCACAATCTGGTCCTTAATGAGCAATCTAAGGTTATCATACTACCTCTTGATGGTTTAAAATTATTCTTCCCCACCTAATGAGAATTCACATTGGTCTGAGAAAAGTGAAAGGATTTTTAGAATGAGGAAGAATAAATGTATGGGTGGATTTGTAATATCAGTAACCATCACTATTTACAGGGAGCAATCTTTGATCTGCGGGTATTTGGGAAATTCCTCTCAACCGTCTGTCTGAGGAATTATGAGGGAGTTCCCTGTCTTGCAAGTATGCTGCAAAAGCAATCAGAGGATAATACTACATCTAAATCTGCTTATCAAAACCACTATCAGGAAGAGATGACAAAAATATACTATATGTTTACTGAAAGATCAGTTCTCTTTGTTAACTTTTGGTTCAAATTATATAGCCAGTAGACACTTAACATGTTATCTCATTGAGATATCAGTGATACTGTATTACAACATTACAGAGAGCTTTATAGACTAGTGACAAGAAGCTGAGAGTTTCTCAACTGACATATAATTATCTAATGTGCTTGATGTGCCAAAAATTGCAGCTCTGGATGGATGAACTGAAAGTACAGAAAGATAAACAGAAAATACCTGAAGAATTTGGTTGGAAGGAGGAAAAGGTAATCTTTATAACAGAGTTCGTTTCTTGTTTGGAGTATCTATGGAAAACAATAAATAACTACCAGAATTTTCATTTAATAATAAATGACTTTAATCAGTAGAAGTACTCATCAGATTATGTTTAGCATGTATTTCATTTGTGATGTGCTCACAGGCTACCTCTTTCTGATTAATTGTTATACTGAAAATTCAGAAAGATTCCAAGAAATAGTTGGAAGTATTTCCAGTTAGCTGGGGAAGGGAAAGGAATGAGAGGGAAATATAGACAATAAAAGGAAAAAAAAGAAGGGTGGGAAGGAAATATATACCTTTCTTGTTTTCTTTTGCTTCTCTCTCTCTCTCTCTCTCTCTGTATATATATATATATATATATATATATATATATATAAATTTTTTTTTTGAGATCTAAACTTATTTTTACTTAGCTAAATCAACAATAGGTTTTCAAGAAAAGAAAAGATGGATAGTTTTCCTTCCTGAAAGTCGCTATAATTTTTTTTTCTGACACTTTTGGACCTCGTCAATGATAGAGAAAAGAATCCTATTCTATATAAACTAGAAGGTTGATCCAGGAGTTCAGTGTTTACTGTCCTGCAGGAGAATGACCTTTATCTCGATGATCATCAACTTAGAGCGAATATTAAACCCAGATTCACAAATGTTTTCAAAGATGTATCCCCACTTAATCTGTACACATAAACACAGTCAGAGGTCTGTGCTCAAACCTGACGGATTATTTTAAATGAAAAAAGAAAAAAGAAAAAGTTTTAATTTTTTAAACTAATCTTGAATGATCCAAAATCCAAAATTAAAATTTAAATTGCTCACGTCTATGACAAGCCATTGCAGAGATGCAATTTATTTTATATTCCATTTTATATGGAGACATGTTCATGTGGCTGTAATTCTGTGTGTATCAAATCAACTTTCTCTCCAATTTTGATAGAACATAGTCGTCATTTAGAAAAATTTATTCATGCATTATAGACATAGAAAAGAAACTGACTTGGCTTATGTCTTGTTGTTGTGAGACAACTGTCCATTATGTTGGATTGTCCTGTTCTTGTACTGCTCCTTCTGTATCCATATAGAATGCCTTTTCATTACCACTTGTCTTCTGCTTTGATTGCAAGCTTTCTGGAACTGAGACTTCCTTTTTACTCTGTTTCTCTTTTTTAGCATCCAGCAACCTGAGACCAACTTTGATTTATGACATGCTTAAGGACTCCTGGACTCCTAAGTTTGCAACTCCTAAACATTACACACATACAGATAGTAAATAATAGACACTAAATAATAACACCACTAAGAACATCTTGGTCCATTCAACTTGCTCATCCTTCCACACCATTGGAAAATGAGAGACTGACTCTCCTGAGTCAGTGGGAACTCTCCACTTCAGTAGGAAAGTTCCAGTTTTCTTTCTCCTTTTCTCTTTTTCTCCCTTTCTCCCTCTCTTCCTTTCTTTCTCTCTTTCTCTCTTTCTCCATTCTTCCCTTTCTCCTTTTCTCCTTTTTCTCCTTTCCTCTTTTTAATTCTTTCTTTTTCAGACATGCATAATTCTGGAAAATTGTCTTCATTTTTTTTTTTTTTTTTTTTCCCCCCTCAGGTTTCTCCAGCTGTTTATCTTTCTTTCATTCATTTCAGTAAAGTTTGTGTACTCAAATCAGGTATGAGTAAAATGATACACTTTTACGTTACAGATAAAAATGAATCAACTTTTTGCTTTGCTTATTAGGCAAGAAGCAAAGAGAGGGAAAAACATATTGCATTTTTAACTACATCTTTTCCCTTAATTACAACTTGAGAATGAAAATAAATTCAGCTGCTAGGCAAACAATTATCTTTTTGTGAAATTCTTTATCTTCATTAGTGCTAAGGTACTTTCTGTTCATCAGACCACCTGCTTTTCACAAGTTCCATAAAAGTATTTCTTAAGGGCCCAGCTCTACCAAGCCCATAGCTAGCTGAGCTGGAGGGAGTGGGGCAGACCTATTACTTACATGATGTAATTAGTAGGCAGAACTGCAGTTCTTATCCTTCTGGGCCAACATACCTCATAGGAATCACAGCAAAAGTTAGCAGAAGCCTTGTTGCATACTATGTTAGAAGAGGATGAATTTAAGTTAAAATAGCCCTGAGACAGTTCTTGTTCCTATTTTGGCAGAGGGTCATCAAGAATTTGGGGTGTTCTGTGGTCTACAGGTATCTCTATTTCCCACAGTGTTCAATGTGTGATTTTCAATGTCTCCTAGGTTTTAAACTGTCTCCAAAAGTCAGTTCTATCACTTTGGCACAGCATTTCAGGTAAAAATGGGGAAAAAATACATTTTGTGTTGAATCATGGATGTTCTTTCGTGGACACTTAACCAGATTTTCTGTGATAAATGGGCCAGCCCAGGTGTAGGGAAAATGTTTTGTGCTAGGGCCACTTTCTTGCTCATGAAGCTTCAATTTGCATGAAGAGCTGGGGAGAAGGGAGTTCTGGATGCAACAGACCAGTCTGGCTGAGTCTCTTGGAGCTTCACTGCAATACTTTGCAAACCCACTCCTTCTTGTTTACTCAGTAATTGCTTCTGCCATTACTTTCCAGTGAAGAGGAAGGGAAAAGAAAAGGTAATGTGACCTTTGGTATTTTGTAATAACATGATAACTATGCACATCTTCAAAGGAACAGGATGGCTGAAGAACAGCTGGGGATGGTGGTGGGAACAGCCTCCCCCTAACATTCAGGACTGGTGGAGGAACCAGAAGAACCTGCAGAGCTCGTGAGAAGCAGTGGGGAAAACTAGGAGTGGCCAGAGCAAACTCATTGTCCCCTTTCATTATATCTGAGATTGACCTTTATTAGTTGCCTGTGGGTATGGAATGGGCTGAGATGAAGCTCTTCAGAGGAGGCAAAACCCAAGAACCCATGCAAAGCATGGAAAATGAGGAGAGAGGGTGAAGAGGAAAGCCAAAAGGAGATTGCACTGAGTGCTGATGGTTCTCCCTTTAGGGCCCTGTTTAACCAGACACTAAGCAGTTTTAAAAGGACTCAGCCTTCCAACACTTACCTTTCCAAGACCGGGAAAGGATTATCATTCCTCTTTGTGTGAAATGGGAATGATGGAGTAGAAAGCATCTGAATGCCTTTGAGGATGCTGGTCAGAGAAATTAAACTGCAATTATCCATCAGAATAATTTCTTAATGGAAATGGAAGATTTCTGCAAGAGATATCTATTCTGGAGAAAAAAAAAAAAAAAAAAAAAAGATCTTTTATCTGAAAATCAGACAATCCAAATAAAATATTTTGATTATCAAAAAAAATTAAAACATTAATTTCACTCAAAATCTATTTCAGGCAGAGTACTAAGAAAAGAAATATTTTAGCAAGGGTGGAAGAAACCAAAACATGCTTATTTGACTTCAGGTTTCTATACTAACTTTGAAAGCTGTTGACAGAAAACAACCATGGAAGTAAACATAAAAAAGCAAAATTCATAAGTTGTTGCCCTCTGGAAAAATCTTATGAGACATCACAACTAGCATCAATCAGTTCCCTTCTCAGTGTGATCATGTAAAATCTTTGATTACCAAAAATTCTATTCTTATGAAAAGATGGCCCATGCATGAAGATTTTGGCCAAACAGAGGGTTCCCATATGGATCTCTTTTGTTGTGGTCCACATGACCTTTATGCGAAGCTCAGAGAAAATTTCTGATTATTGTTTTGTGGAACTCCTCACATGGTCCTTAGCTTGATGTCTGCTCTCTTCTCTTGCTCAGAGAAGCTTCCCCATCCCTGGAAGTGTTCAAGGCCAGGCTGAATAGGGCTTTGAGTAACCTGGTCTAGTGGGAGGTGTCCCTACCTGAGGCAGGGGGATTGGAATTAGATGGTCTTTAAGGTCCCTTCCAATCCAAGCCACTTTATGATTCTATGATTTTATGATTCTCACAGTGCTGCATGAACAAATCCTGAGACTAAGCGTAACATAATACATCTCATCATATTAGGCTTGTGATAGGTTATAATTGAATTTATGATACTTACTGTCTTGGAATCATTGAGTCTGTACTCTGTCTTTCATCTCTTTATGGTGCTAAGAAAGGCTGGAGGTTTATGCAGTGAGTCCACCATTTCTTCCTTAAGCATAGGAAAGGGGATGGTGGAAGATGAAAATACCCTTGACTCCTTCCAATATGTTCTCCTGTTTCTTTTCTCTTCCCCTCCATTTTGCTGTGCATTTCTGGCTGCAGCTGGAACAGGGCAAGGCAGATGAGTGCCAACATTTGCTGCTTGAAATCACCCAACAACAGAAGGGTATTGCCTTCCAATGGTTATAGAGATACTGTATAGCACTCATAATCATATACATATATATATATATAATCATAAGGAGGGACCACTGTTCAGGAAGGAAAATCCTCCACCTCTTCTTTTGAAGCAGATGTAAACATAGCTGGTCTGCTGAGATAGGGGTGTCAAGGATGACCTGGAAATTGAGCTCGAATATGTACATTAAAAAAAATAAATAAAAAATTAAAATAAATGAAGCAAGTGATGCTAATAATTTAAAACAGTGCATTAATTACATAATAATAAGAAAAAGCCATCTAAACAAATATTTTGCATCACTGGAAATAACTAATTGCTGTGAGCGAGACTCACTTTCGATGTAAGAAGAATTTGGCAACCTGGAGTCCCCTCAGCACTGGGGTTGCAGACGTAATGTGCCTGCAGCTCCCATCAGAGCAGCTGCTATGACCTCCAGGTACATTCAGGTCCTCTGAGATTACAGTTGGCCACTTTGAAGGTGGAGAAGCCTCACTCTGTTGTCCTTCCCTGGGGGAATATAGGGACATTTGTGGTACAAGTTGGATGTCTTGCATGCATGGTTATAATTATTTGCTAATAATGATAATAAAAAAAAGAGCACAAACTGCTCTCTCATTCTCACACTTTTACGTCGTCCTCTTGACATATTTTAAAAACATGAAGGAATGAGGTTTCACAAGAGCCCTGGGAGGTAGGGAACTGACCCCTGAAAGGGAGGCCTCCTGCTATAAGGCAACAGCTAGGAAAGGTGTCAGGATGGAGGTTTGTTTCTGGGGCAAGGTAATCATTGTTTTGGGAAACCTGACAACTATGCCGGAGGAAAGAGGCTGATGGTGCACGGACATGTGTGGGCAAGCTCCCTGCTGACAGGGGAGAGCTTCCAGTGTCGGCACCCGAATCCAACCATCAATCATGCTGAGGCCATATGTACTAGCAAGCACTCTGCGACCAGACAGAGGCAGCACATGATGCAATGGGCACAGGTGTGCAGCAGACACCAGGGAAAGGCAGCAGGGCTTTGCATACATAAAGCGTCTTTCCTCTGAAGTTCTCAAGGCGATTTGCAAGCATTAATTAATTCTCACAACGCCAGGGATGGTAGGCAAGGCAGTGTCCTGGCAAATTAATTTCATAGGTAGTGTCTTTGATATCACATGCTCATGTGCTCACTGCATAGGATTTGATGTATTATATTATTTCCCCAACACACCTGCTGCCCTTCAGCTCTTCTATGCTTTGCAGCATCCTGGATGAATTTATTATTATTGCTATTATTATTTTGCTGTCGTAACTACTATTATTAGTGTTATTATGGTAGGGCTGGTGCTATGAAGTGGATATATGCATCCGAGGAGAAAGTCATTGCCCCAGAGAGCTCATAATCTAAACACACAAGATCCGTATTTGTGCAAGCCCATGCTTGCACTCCAAGAATGTTTGCTTTAAAACACCTCAGTAAAGTTTGCACTAGGATTGACAAAGATTGGTCTGTCTGCATTTTTTTTTTATTTTATTTTATTTTTTTTTTTAATGCATTCTGCATTTAATCTGTCTGTGATATGAATTGATTGGTCATGAAAATGTTCTCACCTAAAGACCTCTTGTGCTGAGAGTCTACAGCAAAGCCATCTGAGAACTCAGTGTATTCAGGCTGGGTTGACACCAAGGAAACACACTGTCTATACAGAGCATTGAATCACACAGATTTTTTTTTTTCCATAAGCAAAGTCCTCAGAGAAAGTTATCAATATTGTTTTTTTTTTTTTTCTTTTTTTTTTTTTTTTCTTTTTCACTTTTGGAATGACCTTAATGGAAACAGAGTGGAAAATAATGCAGGTAATTTTTTTTCTTAATAATTGAAACTAGAAGGAAATGGAAATTTATCAGTCAGATTAATCTGGAATTTAACAGTCCACCATTCAGTGGCTTTGGGCATTTAAAAGCATACTTCAAAGCTTGTTTCTTCCTTCCTTCCCTGTTTCCTTATTTTTTTTTTTTTTTTTTTTTTCTTCTTTTTTTTTTTTTTTCTTTTTATCTATTCCCCTGTCAGGTGATCCCAGCTAGGAGATACAGATTGTTTCCCTAGATGGCCTAAGGCATGCATAAAAAAAAATCCACTTTCATATCTCTTTATAGGTACTGATATATCAGTGCTTTCTTATGTGTGACATAAATATTTATCTACCAGATAAGAGAATGCAAGTGCCATGGTTTACAGCAATGCAGAGCTGACCTTCAGTTTGGAATTCACTTTTCTTCTGTAATTTATACCATGGGTTAACCTTGCACTTTGTCTTTTCTATCTGTGCCCTAAGGAAAAGCAAGTAGTCCAATGTCAGTTCAATGTAGTCTGGATTCTGAGTCATATCTGTTTTGAGATTATTCTGTTTGGTTTATTGGGCCTTGAACTTTAGAGAAGAAAGAGACTTACTTGGTAGCATTGTATTTATGGGGATATTGCACTATTTTTTCATATGATATTCTGTAATCTGGTAGAGTGTTGATGTTAACATGGCTTTCATTCAGGCCAAGTCTTTGAATTGGAGACTAGGCTTTTTGGCAGCCTTAACCTCCTTCTGTCATTACAAATCGTTAGATTGTTTGTCTAGATGGTGAATAATACAGGTGTGAGTATGCTCCCTTGTGGTAAGCCATTTTGTTGTCACATCATTTACTCCATTTCTTGCAAAGTTTATCATGAAATCATTTGTTTTCTAATAAAGATTACATCAGTCACACTCCGTGATGATCTTTCAGTATGATAAGCATTTTGGCAGGGTGTCCCAGTAGCACAGGCAAGAAAAGGAAGCATGGATGTTACTTTTTTTCTCACCGGTAACATTATGTTGAGAATACCGACCAAGCTCTGGAAGATCCAGGTTCAATTCCCTCTTTTGCTTCAGGGGATTTGAACTTGTCTCTCCACTTCCCTGACTGCCCCAACCACTAGGCTACAGAATATTTTAGGGCAGGACTTTCTCAGTTCCTCATATTGAAACCAGTTCACTTTGCATAGGTTAATTAAATATTCATGGGAACAGGAAGATGGCAAGCCTATGCAAATGACTATATATCTATATACATGGTATAGTCTTTCATTTGGGACCAGAGACCTGGCTTCCATTATCCACATCAATGAATACTTAAACAAAAAATACAGAAACATTAATTGAAGCAAGCACAGGAACTGAGGACTTCCCCTTCCAGGTGAGTACTCTAACCACTAAACTAGAAAGCCATTCCCCCTATGACCCAGGAAATAGTGAAATATGGTATACAAATACATGTAAAACCGCTCCAGCAAGAGAACTTCAGACAGGTCTGTCCTGAAACCTTACACTGTGAATATTCACCCATAACTTGAGACTTGGGTTTGAGTTCTTGAGAAGAAAGCTATGTGTTTTAATTACCAAGGTGTGTACTGTCCATCTCTACTAAAAAGAAGGGCATTGACACTATTTCTTGCTCTTGCTTGCCTGCTTAATTTTTTATGTCTCTTTCTTTAGGTGATCAAAGGACTGTTGTGTTATGAATGGTGTATTTGTTCTGTACAATGTTCTATACTATGTTTGAAAGTTGCTTTTTTTTTTTTTTTTTTTTTTTTTTTTTTTTTTTTTTTTTGCTGAGTCAGATGGATGGCCTATTGCCTTCTGTGTTGTCTTTGTAACAGAAGCTTTCCCATCACTGGAAGCACCACTGTACTACTGAAGGGAAACTTATGTTGCTGATAGCATCATGGCATAGAGGTTTTGACTGAGAGGGAGATAAGACATAATTCTTAATCTTGCATCTTTTTGGCTTCCAGTCATGATGCAACTGAATCTTGCACTTAACAAAGAAGAGCAGAGATAACGAGAACCTAACAAGGAAGAGCAGGGATAATGGTGGAGTTATATCACCAAGTAAACAGTAAAGATGAGCATGTAGACTTGACTTGTCTTTTCATCCAATGGTCTTCCAACCAATTTCCAGGTAAACCTTATTATCAGTCCTAATCACCTTCTTATTATCAATCATAATCACCTTCTTATTATCAATCCTAATCAGGCTGATTGTGTAGATGAACTTTGGAAAATCCAGTAGTTAGGCCTTGCAGATGAAGTAAGAAGACATTTAGTATGAGTTTTGTCACATCTCTCTTTAAATATTTTCTGTGGAGCTGGCCTTATCTAAGCTAAATATCTAGGCTTCAGTAACAGTCAATGAAGAGACAAAGGACTTTCTAGGATGCAGTTCATCTCATTCTAGTGTAGACATAAATACAAAGCAGATGAAAGTGATCTTTTATGTGCATCTACATCTCTGTCAGCTGTTATAAAGAAGCCTGGAGTGTCTATCTCAGAGGTAGGTATCTACACCATAGATGTCAAGAATTAAGTCAGATGAGTCCTTTTCCTTCATTTTACTATCTCACCAAAATTTAATTGTGGTCTGTAGTTTTAAGTATCCTGAAGACCTGAGATGGTTTTGCACATGCCTGGTGGCAGAAAAGCTATGTGAAGCACCAGTTGCACACAATTCAGAGCAATGAGGAGAGCCCTAGTCTGGTATCACAGAACAACACTGTGCAGCGATACTATCTCAAGACCTAGGGGTAACACTGATGCATCAGCCAGTCATCTTAGAGGTCACCAGGAAAGGTAATTAACTAAGCACAGAATAGCACACCATTCCAGAGTGAGCCCATTCAAACCCAGCTGAGGCTACTCTTCCTCCTTTCCTTTATACAATACAGATGTGCAAGAGGCGGTAGAACCTCATCCAAAGGCACACTCATTCATTTTGGAAATGAACTCCGTTTCAAAAAGGAACAGTTAGTTTTCTGCATTCTTGCATAGGTTTAGGGTTAAATTATTGCAGAAAAATCGTTGTTCAAGGAGAGACAGATTAAAGGAAACTAGCATCTTTTCAATTCTCTGTATCTTTACATAAATTCTGCATTTTAATTAACACCAGATTTATTTAATGAAAATAAGATATACATATGTCTGTCTCTAATTTATATATTTTTTTCTCAGTCACTAGATCATATTTCTGTATTTTCACAATGACAAGTGAAGAATCGGGATGTACCTGAGCACAGTGATAATGCCATTTCATCCAGCACTTTGAAGGTGCTTTCCAAAATGTGATGTATCATTTCAACTGTTCTACAGCTGAGTCACTGACACTGTGATGTGACTGATCTTAAGGATGAGCTTTGATTCCATATGTCACTGTAACATTTGTACATGTTCGATGCATTAATTTCGGTATTACAGTTTATGTTTATTTACTTTCTGTTCTCACAGTAAATCTACTCACTGGGAAGACAGACTGTTTGGAAAACAAATAATCAAACAACAAAACCATTGAAATAACTCAGTAATTTAAATTTGTCTATGGACCAAATTTTGCCCTCATCAATGGCTTAAAACTTCTACTGACTTTACTATTCATATATCCAAAGGCAAAATTTGTTCCTATCTATCAATCTACCTACTATTTTATCTACTATCTCTCTTCTTAACTCTATTAATTAGTTAATGTTTGTAAAACACTCAAAAGATGTAAAGCCCTATAGAAATGCTAAGTATTATAATTATTGTTATCTGACTGCTGTATCTCTTTACCTATCTAGCTATCTACCTTCTCTATCTATTATAATAACAATAATACTTAACACTTATATAGTGTTCTTAATCTTCAAAGTACTTTACAAACATTAACTAATTAATCTAATCTAGTCATCTTGCAAACAACTCCTTTAACAAACCAATGGTTGTTTCTGTAGAACAAAATTCTTTGCAAAATATAAGAATCATCCTTTGGGGGGAGGGTATTTCACTCAGGTTTGACTATGATAAGGTAATAAATATGTATAATGGCAAAGAAGGAAGAAGATGGATGAGAAAAGCTCAACATAGAGCTTGCAACAAGCAAGAACACATCATAAGTAACTAGAAACCAAGAAGAGGTCTTTTGGCAGACTTATGTACCAGTTCTGTGCTGTCTTAGTTTTAATATAGAGAATTCCTGCTACAGAAATGTGATTTTTTTCCCCCTGTTATATATACAGAGTCATGAAATATTTCTGCCATTTTTTTTTCTTTTTTTTTTCTAGATCTAATGAGATAGGGCCAGGGCTGTCAAGTTGAGCAGCTGAAGTTGGGCTCTCAAGTCCCAGATCTACAAAAGTATTTAGGTGCATCTGTGACCTGGAATTTTCAAAGCATTCAACATATTTAAAAAAGTAAAATGAGGCCATTGGGGCCAAAACATTAAAAAGAAGAGACCAGCTTCCTTTGAAAGCAAATTCTTCTCTAAATATGTCTGCAGATCTTCATCTAGAGTCATATAGCAGTCTGTTAAAGACAGTGATCATTGTGCATATTCACAACATCTTTCAGGCTTAAGGTAAGATCAAAAAGCATGTGCAAGCTTTTTTTTTGGGGGGCAGACATTTCAGTTACCTTTGTGTTTCTAAACAAATGAAGGTCACAGACTCAGATCAAGCATGACTCTGATTATTCTTGTTGAATTGTCACCTGTCTGCCTGACTTGGTTTCAGACTGCAAGACAAATCTTCTACAGAGAGGGAAAAGAATGAGATTTGGTATTGCAATGAGGAATCAGTCCTGACCCTGTTGCACTTAATACCTGAGGCCCAGACATACAGAAAGACAATCCAGCCCTTATGTGGCTTATAATAGCACCAGAGATCAGAAAATGAAACAGAAACAGATAGAAAAAATGTTCTGTTTTCCACTTGATGAAAGAGTAGGCTTTTTCTATTTTCTTTTTTTTCTTTTTTTTTTTTCTTTTTTATTTTTGGTGTTTTTCTATCTGTCTTATTTATTTATCTACATAGGAAAAATGTACTGAGACAATGCTGGTAGGAGCTAACCTAAAAATTAATTAGGATTCTTCACTGAGTTCCCTCAACGCACCCTGGCAAGCAGCAGAACTATGACCATTATTGGATAAAGACTTTGATTAATATTGGTTCAGTCAAAAAAAAAAACAAAAAACAACCAACACATTGTTTGGGAATTTCCTAATATCAACATCACTTATTCCAGCAGCTTACAATACTACTGCTGCTGCTGCTTCTACTACTACTACTGTTTCTACTACTACTACTACTACTAATGCTGCTGCTGCTGCTGCTGCTGCTACCACTGAACAACTATTATATTGTTTTCTTAGGCTCTCTTACAGCCACAGATGTGTTTTGCCAGATACCAGCTTGTAACACCAAACACCCTGTTTATCACTGCAAGAGACCTCTGAAGGAGAACTGGCTTTTGTATAACAGCCTTTGCATAGCTGTCACCCTGTAGCAGGTACAATTGTAAATGAGAAACAAAATAAAAAACATTGTTAGAGAAAGTGACCCAGGCCTGAATTCAGAATGCACATCATTAGTTTTACTATCCAGAAAAAAATGGCATATTTACTTGGGGTAATTATGGGAAACTCAGGCTTCCAACACAATCAATGTAATGAGTAGCTGTGAAGTTTCTGTTACAAAGTCATGGAAGATGACCTGAATGTGGTTCTCATCAGTCAGGCAGCAAAGCCAGCCATGCTGAAAGTCAGGGAATATGGTATCAGCCACAGACTCCAAGTAACACTGGACATGAGATATAATCTCAGCCCTATCTTCATATTTTATTTTTTCCTTAATGGTGAACTGCTTAAATGCAACTCTTTGATTCTCTCAAATGTTGTACCCAGAAGGACTGGAAAAATGAATGTCTGTACTTAAGGTTACAGATGCAAATGAGAAAGATGCACACAGTTAACATCTGCTAGCGAGGGATGCATTGAGATAGGAGGTACACAGAGACCTGAAATTAACGATTGAGGTTGAAAAAAACTGAGTAAGGAATCTGGGGGACTTTGCCTAGAAAGGCCAAATATACCACTGAGTGTTTGCAAAAGATTAAAGACCCCCATAACGTGCTTATAGTGTTTGCACATCTCAGAGGTGGGTATGTGAAGCTGACACAGAGGACTTTGGATGACATTTAGAGCAGCAGAATTACAGGAGTTAAGGAATTACAGATCCATGGATTTTGAACAATGCAGGTATGGCCTCTTCCCTTCCAGTTCTCACCTTGAGCCTGGCATTTGCTGAGTGGAAGTTCCTGCACAAATACAAACACAGCTCTTCTTCCTCCCACCTCCTTTCCCTCTTTCCCCCTAGAATGATTCCTGAAATATTTCTTTGGAAAGGGAAAAAAAGATCCTGCTTCCTCTGAGCAAACAAAAACCCACACGCAGAAACCCAAACCTCCCTGTTTATTTGAATCCTAGGCAGCCTGCAGAGCGACTGTTACTTATACGTTTCCCTCAGTGATGCAGAGGAAGACAGAACATGTTTTTAATTGCAAAGCCAAATGGTTCTGCATGGGTCCTGTCATGCTTGTGAGAACTTGTTCTTCCCCAGCCCTCCCTCTCCTCCCCGCTGAGACAACCTTGCCAAAACTCTGTTTGAGAGTGGTCACAGGGAAAACATGAAGCCTCGCAGGGATTTGGGGAGTCGGCGTCAATCTGTCAGAGGTGTCACCAGAACTGAATATATCTGCTGATCTGTTACCACTTGCTAATTACAGATTCAGCAGCTAATTGTCATAAATCTTGGTAGGAGAGGTGGAATGAGACATGGTTTTCAAAACGACGTGGCCTAGATAGGTTTGTACTCAGCAAGTCATGGAGCAGAAATGATCTGTCCCATGCCAGGGTAAGCTCTGCTGCTGGGTGATACCCAGTGAATACCTGTGTTACAATTGCCAGTTTGCTGCAAGCAGCATTTCTGGCATTCCTTTACAGGAACGAGTGTCCAGAACTGGAATAAATTGAATTGTTGTTGAAGGATTTTGTTTAATACACCCAGAGATGTAGTCATAGCCAAGCAGATGTTTTACAGGATGGAATCTTGCACTGCTCATCAAGCTGACCTTCTGGTCCACGCCTCAGAAAGGAAAGCAAACCTCGGCTAAGTATGCGTTGACTATGCCTCAGTGGGCTTCCAAATTGCTGCTAAAGCTCTTCTTAAAGGTTAACACTCCTCAGATTCTATTTGGACTGTCAAGAATTTTCAATCTGAAAAAAATTGAGGTTTTGCAAGTTTCATACAGATTTAGCTATCCTTTCCAACATTTCAGTCATGTCTAGGTACCCACCATCTTACACAAGCTGTTTTTAACCAGTCCACATGTTCTGAAAGCAAAAGTTCAGGGCTTTCAGAGAAAGCCAAATCTTCAATATCTCAAAGGCATCTAATTTTCTTAAATGCTGAACACCTTCTCAGGAAATCCAATCCCTTCAGGGTATCTGAATTGGAGCATCCAAAAATAACTACTTAAATACCTGTGCCTTCTACAGCTCTATATTCATGTGCTCCATAGTTCCTGTAAAAGATCAGCACTGAATTTGTGTTATTGATAGATTAGTCTGTCACTTGGAGAGAGTAGAGTGAAGGACATGTGCAGAAAGAATGTCTCTCTTAGCTAGTAATTCCTGTTTTCAGAAATTTTGTTCTGCTTTTTATTTCCTAGTCCTTTTCCTACTTTATTTATTTATTTTTTAGTGTTTCCATTTACTCCAAGTTCTTATCTAGATCACACTTACCAACAGCTTTTGGAAATATTAACTGTTATCTGTCACATATTCCACTAAATATCTGCCAAATTTTCCAGGTAGAAAGACATAACAATCTATTTTAAGGTCAGGATTCACTAAAACTGGCTGAAAACTCCTCAGTGGAATGTTTATTTTCCCAATTGAAAAAGCTGATTCGTAGTAATTCAAACATTTTGCTGAGATCGTTCAATTTTGATTCAAGTATGACAAATACCAAGCTGAGTACAATTAACCTCTAGTGACTAGATTTCCACTGGAGACTAGACTTTCAAGATGCCATGGCCTGGTGGGAACCAAGCCCTTTGAAGCACATCAGCACATGATCAGGGCTATTGCAGGCATGGAATCAGGAACCTGCAAATGTTAAAACATACTTGTTAAATTTTTTTATATCTCTTTCTGAGTGGAAAAGGAGACAGAAAGAAACCATTTCTCATTTCATCCACCCAACCATCTGACTGTCCAAGAGCTCAGGATCCACTGAGATATCACTAAAATGTAAAAATAGGAGGTTTGTTTTAAATTAAAAATAATTTTACCATTGGAATATTGAAATCTTCCCTACAGAGAATAATTCTGCCTTAAAAAGTTTTAATGTCCATAACATATCATGTCCAGTCGTGTGCAAGTCCATTAGCTGATCAATTAAAAAAGTGTTAAATCTTCCATAGGACATTACATTCTTGACAGAGAGGGATGAAAATCTGATCTATACATTTTTAAGTTCACAGAGATGAAGGACTAAATTCTATAACATGCATTTTTATTTCTGAAGGCAAAAGCTTTTTTTGTACCAAAAATTCTTGCAGATTCATGTCAACAGAAACCAAGCAAACAAGCAAATGAGCGAACACAAAAATTATTCCCCCACAAATCCAAACATAAAAAAGTAATTGAAAAGACCGGTTCTTAAACATTTATTTTGAAATTTTTGCCAATGTGATTTTAGAAAAACAAACAAACAAACAAACAAACAAACAAACAAAAAATTTGAAAAGGAGCTAAAATATTTTCTTTGCTTTAGAGTGAGATAATTTTAGTTCTAATTTCACCAAAAAAACTCATAAGAAACGTTTTGAGGTTGACTTAAGGGATGTTAGCTACCCTCACCCATACATTTCCTCACTTTTTGGTAGTGCATGCAGTCAATACCAGTTCTAGAAAAT
The DNA here is from genome assembly GCF_009819795.1 of Aythya fuligula. Classification (NCBI taxonomy): domain Eukaryota; kingdom Metazoa; phylum Chordata; class Aves; order Anseriformes; family Anatidae; genus Aythya; species Aythya fuligula. The sequence continues at coordinate 4,918,242 of NC_045559.1, forward strand.
TATCCTCTCCAGCAGAATTGGTGCAAAACATCTAATGGAGAACAGTGTTTAACTTAAGGATGCTTTAAAACTTTTCTGACTGCTGTCCTGGGTGATTATACAGGACTTCACCATTTGTTTGGCTGGAAATATGGAAAATTAATTAGCAGCAGAAGAGTATAACTTTGCCAGCCAGTAACTGAATTATAAGTATTTTCTTTGTCTAGTAATATCTTACCTTGTCCTCATGCCAAAAAAATCTCATAACTCAGTATTATAGTCTCTGAAGACAACCTTTTCAATGACTTTATGTGCAAAATAATGTAATACCAGTATGAGGGTTTTTTTTGTTCTTATAGTGAGCAGTATTGCAGCTGAGAAGTCTTCCATCTCAGCTATAGCTATTTACTTTAGTACAAAGATTAATGTAGCTTGATATTTGTTATCGTATTTAAAAAAAAAAAAAAAGGGGTGGTAAGAGGAGAAGAAAAAAAAAAAAAAAAGAGAAAGAAAAAAAGAAAAAGAACCCACCTATTGTTCTAGGCATGCTTTCAGAAGGCAGTTATAAAACAGACAACACTTAATTTGCCTGATGTTCAATAATCAACGTAGCTGCAACCAGGGATAAAGCACAGTATCGTTCCTCCACTTGCACCTTCATGCTTCATCAAAGTTTCTCTCTTCCATTTTATTCTGGAGAGCTATAAACCTGTTCTGCTCTGGATAGTGGGTGGGAGATGAGTATGTCTCATGTTGACTAGCCTGTTTTCTCCAGACCAGCTGTCATGTGAATGCTGGATGTTATGATACTCATTTTTCCAACCATATATATAAAATACAACTCATGGGAACAAGAGGTGGATTTTTGTCATGAAGAACATAGGTCAGGAAATGCACCTGGTGCATAATGGATGGCTTGTCCATTGGCTAATATATCTTGGGAGGGGTCTGAAAGGATGACCTGAATGTTTCTTATTCCCCTTGCGTGCGGAGGCACACACCATTCAGCAGGTTTTCTGCTGCATATCGCCCACGAGTACCTGCCTGTTTTCAAAATTAATCAGTGTTGACTTGGAAGCACTTTCATCTGCATAAACTCTCTTTCTTTCCTCCGCCCCCTTCCTCTCCCTCATGCTGAGACAAGCTACCATGGACTCTAAAAGCACTGTGGAGGTGCTGTCTAGACACTCAAAGCATCACAGCTGTTATGCTGTTATGTTGTGAGCATAAGGCTTGCCATGCAAAATAAAAGTATCCACACACGAGGCAGTTGGCAAACCTATCTCCTACTCTCTTAGCCAATTCTACAGTCACAAAGGCCACGTCTAGTCAGTTGGATGCATTTTCAAATGTCAATGGTTGGCCTGATTAGCAAATACAAGAAATGCTCTTGATTGTGGTAAAAACCCAAATTGTCTAAGAGATAATTTGCAAACAAAGGGTTTAAAGAAGTTGGTCTATGTAGTGTTTGCTTAGTTTTCTTGCCTAGCAACACAGTGATCTAGATTCCTCACTGCTATTGGGATTTTAAGACCTCCATTCTTGGAACAGATGTGATGGTTGGAAAGGGTGTTTGGAGGTCTGCAGCCCAACCTCCAGGCTGAAGCAGTCCTGTTTCCAACACAGAGCAGGTCAAACATGGGCTTGTCTGGATGAGTCTTGAAAACCCACAAGGATAGAAATTTCACAGCCTGTCTGAGTGGCCCTGTTTGCTGTTGCATTGCCTTCCTAGAGGAAAATATTTTCCCAATTACCAGCCTGGACCTTCCAAGTCACAATCCGTGCTTTTAACACCTGCCATTAACAAGAAGAGATCTGCTTTTTGTAACTCTCTGTCACATTTTGTAGGATGATCAACTCAATAAATCAACTCCTAACTTCTCCTTTGAGAAGGCTATATGAACATATCTCCTTCAACCTCTCCTTGTACATTATGTGATATAAACCCCTAAGCACCTTGTTAGTCTTCTGATAAGCCCTATTTAGTTTTCTAATATCTTCCTTGAGCTGTGGAACCCAAACAGGACAAAGGATTTCAAGTGCAGCCTCTTCACTTCTGAACAGAGATTGATAATAATTTCTCTAACCTTCTGGTCTCACTCGTCCAGACATAACCCAGCAAAAAATTTGTTATAGTCACGATGAGAGGACATTCCTGTCTCACATTCTGTTTGGCATCTACTTTGAAGCTGGGCTTTATTCAGCCTGTCCCCTGTGTTTACTGCTCCGTGGTGTTATTTCACTCCAGGTGCAGAAATTTATACTATCTTTGTTGATCTTCATGAAGTCTCTGCTATTCCAATCTTTAAGTTTCTAAAAACCTTCCTGGTTTGAAGCTCTACTGTTCCGGTTGTCAATTAGTTGCAATATGCCTCTTACCAACTCCTAACTGGACATTGAGTCACTTATGACAAGTGTATGAGCCCAAGTCAAATTTCAACTTCTCTAGAAGTTTACTCCTTCTTCAACTTCCCAGCAATAATATTATGGCTGACAAAATCCTCACTGTGTTGAAGATATGTAATATCTACTGCTCTTCACTTGTCTTTACAGCCAGCCATTTAATTGCAGAAGCCAACCAAGTTGATTAAATATGATTTGCCCTAGACAAAGCTATGTATACTACTCTTGATTCTTTGTGTCTTTCAGTAGTTTGGAAGTAAATACCAGGAGGAAGTGCTCCTAGGACTTCCCAGGCCTTTAGGTGAGACTGAAGAACTACAGTTAGGCATAGTATTAATATTTTCCATCATCAAGGATTTGTTGGCCCTAACTGCCATGGTAGACAGCAACCTTACAATCATGTCAGCCACAGAATATTCATAGAATCATAGAATCATTAAGGTTGGAAAAGACCTCCAAGATCATCTGGTCCAACCATCACCCTACCACCAATATCACCCACTATACCACTAAGCACCATGTCCAACCTTTCTGGAACGGTGTCTCCTCCACCACCTGGGTGACCTGTTCTAATGCCTGACTGCTCTTTCTGAGAATAATTTTTTCCTAATTTCCAACCTGAACCTCCCTGGTACAAACTGAAGCCATTTCCTCTAGTCCTATCACTAGTTACCCATGAGAAGAGGCCAACCCACAGCTCCCCACACCTTCCTTTCAAGTAGTTGCAGAGAGAAATAAAGTCTCCTCTGAGCCTCCTCTTCTCCAGACTAAACAACCTGAGTTCCCTCAGCCGCTCCTCACAGGAGTTGTGTTCCAGACCCTTAACCTGCTTTGTAGCCCTTCTCTGGACATGTTCCAGGGCCTTGATGTCCTTCTTGTAGTGGGGGGCCCAAACTGAACACAGCACTTGAGGTGCAGCCTCACGAGAGCAGAGCACAGTAGTATGATCACCTGCTGGCCACACCATTCCTGATACAAGCCAGGATGCCGTTGGCCTTCTTGGCCACCTGGGCACACTGCTGGCTCATGGTCAGGTAAGCTTTGACCAACACCCAGATCCTTTTTCTGCACAGCTTTCTCGCCACTCTGCCCCAAGCCTCTAGTACTGCATGGGGCTGTTGTGGCCAAAGTGCAGGACTTGACATTTAGCCATGTTGAACCTCATCCCATTGGCTTCTGCCCATTGACACAACCTGTCCAGGTCCCTTTGCAGGGTCTTACTACCCTCCAGAAGATGGGTACCCTCCTACTCTCTCGCAGTACCTTGAGGTGAATCCCACCTGACTCTAGAGTTTGAATTCATCCAGTATATCTGAGTTTTTCCTTACTACTTGCTCTCTCACTATCTTTCTCCTTCCTGAGCCATGCTGGTGGGAATCAGGGGACTGAGACCATACTTTACTTGTCAAGACTGAGGCAAAAATGTCTTGAAGTAATTCAACCCTTTCCATAGAATCTTTTCCAATGTTGTCTCCCATATTCATCAATAAATGAATTTTTTCTCTAAATTTCCAGTTGCATGTTCATGAAATTCCTTCTTTCTACTTATTTTGTCTTTAGGTGTGTTTAGCTCCAGCTGAAAACATTTTTTTTTTTTTTTTTTTTTTTCCAAACTGCAGTATTAACTGCATTCTGATTCAAGCAGAACATAGGAAGACATGGGATTTCCTGAGGTCTTTGCATGTGGACCTGCATGTGTGCTCTTGCTGGAAGACCCACCAGATCCTATGCACCTTAAAACTTTACACAAATGTTTCTAGAGGTTTGATTTATGGTTGATGTGTGAAGCCATACAGTTCCTTCCCCCTCTCTGTTCTGTGTGTTGGAAAGCCACCTCCTCTCAGTATGGTATTTGCAGAAAATGTCTGTCTAGTTAAGGGGGAAGTGGGCTTGCAAATCTTCTTTTGTGCAAGGCACAAAGGAAAAGGGGTGGCTTCTAGTCAGCAACAAAATGAGAGGAGGCTCTCTGCTCTCTTCAAAGGGCTTCCTCTTCCCCTTCTCTCTCTATTGTGAATTCTTTAAAGAGACCACCCTTCTCTTCTGCAGAATGAAAACATCAAAGGGAATGGTGTGGTGGGGTATTTCCTTGTGAACACTGACTTACCTTACAAAGGTGAGGAGTTCACAGGAGGTTGTCTCTTGTGAAGCATGTTCTGGCTGCCTGGCTTTAAATGCTGAGCTCACTGGGAATGTTCTTACATCTTCAGGCAAGCAGCTTTGCTGCAAAGCCAAATCTCTTCCTCTCCCTCCCACTTTCTGCTTATCCTGTCCCACTTTATTTATTTATTTATTTTGGGAAAAGCTAAAATGTTTTAGACCTTGAGTTTTTTTGTTTCCTTGTTCATTTGTTTACTTTTCCTATGGAGGATAATTAAAAAAAAAAAAAAAAAAAAAAAAAAAAAAAGTCACAGGAAAACAATATTTTCTGGAAAAAAAAAATCAAGTCTTCTATTTTGGAAAATACATTTACACAGGAGGATATGAATCTATCCCATTCTCCTCCCATATAGGGAGGATACATTTTCTTGTGCTTGTTGTGGCATAAATATTTGATTTTTTTATTTGCTGATAAGCTTAGAAAAAACAGTAAACAATCAAGGAGCTGTATCAAATTTATATTCAGTGAGGTGGAGTTTAAATTTATCATCATTAGAATAACTCCAAAGGCCTCCATTTCGTCCTGGTTTAGAGTGAATTTGGTGGCAAGTAAAATAAAATTAAGCCAAGATCCTTTTTTCTTTTCCCCTTGTGTAATCTTATTCTCAAGGATAGATCTGTTGATCACAAAATCAGAGGCTAAGACTCCTAGCTGTAGTCAAGGACAGTGCAGAAAAAAATGCTCTTCAACCTATCACTTTAAATCTTTTTAATACTTGCTCTGCGGTATATGGAGTAAGTTACAGATAGTTTCCGATTTACTTTAAAGAAAGACAATGAGTAAACCACTCATTTAACAATGAAATATTGGAGGATGTGCCTCAGTGGTTTCCCCTGGACTGAATACAACAGTTCTCATACCCACATCTTTTTGGAGGGTTTCAGTCCTGTTGCAAGGTGGGTTCGGCTCTTCATGAAGATACTACCGTAGCACTGGAACTTAGACAAATGTGTCTGAAGGCAAACGCAGGCTGATTTTGACAGTTGGAAAGTTTTGAGGAAGGGAAAATTATGATGGGAACCACTGGGAACTACTAATAAGACTTACAAGAGATTAAACAAAAACATTGAGGAAATCAGTTCCAGCCCTTACCCATTAGCCCAGAGCAACCGAGTGGGGCTGTTAGCTTCAAAACTGCATGCCCCTAAGTTTCTGTACCAGTCACATTTGGAATGTAGGTATCTAGACATAAAAAACAGAAGAACATCTCCTTCACTTTTCCCAAATGACAAAGTCTTTCTTCTTCACATCTATGCCTTCTATCCAAGATGCCTCTGCTCAGAGCCCAGAGATTTGTGCAAGCTAAAACTCAGCTGTGACTCACAGCCTTTTAGCAGAGGACATGAAAATGTGCTTGATCATGCTAGAAACACGTTGTGCAAGAGCAAGGGGAAAAAGCTGTGAACAAATCCTCTCTGTTCAGGTGGTGGAGAAGAATCTTGCCTGTCCACCTAGGAAAAAAGCAGACACAATCTTTAATCCAGAGCTAAGTGAAAAGGATCTGGTGTATATTTTTAAACCCAGGTTGTGGAGGTTGGCCAGAACTCGGGGGCGCTAATGGAGGAGCAGGTTTTTGCTCTTGTCAGCACTTTGGTCTGTGTGTGGTTTCCCCATTGCTGTTAGCTCCAGGCAGTTTGGGAGTCTTATTCCTCCTGCAAGGCAGAGTGGGAAGGGCTGACAAGGTGGGTTAAAATATTGAGTAATGAAGATAATTAATCAAGGGCTTTCCGCAGAATGTATCTTTTTAATTTTTTTCCTTCTGTTTCAGGGGAATGAGCAGTCTGAGAGCCACCTCCAGTGGGCCTCAGGCTGTGGTGTGGGTGCTTACCTGTGTTTAGGCCCAAATACTTTACCTCAAGGACTGCTGTCTCTTCATGCTGGACTACTTCAGATCAAAATGGTCATTAACTAGGATGAAGGGTCATGTTGTGTTAAGGGTAGTGTGAGATACTCCCTCATCCACCAGATGTGGCCTAAAAAGATTGCAGGAGGTGCAAAGTAAACATTATAGTAGCCCCAGACACAGTTCATCTAAGGCCCTGACTACAGCAAAGTCAAGGCTACTTGAGTCTTTTTGACTGCTCAAAACCTTAAAATTATAAGTAAAAGGACAAAAAATGGTTTTGTAGCCATCCAATGATAAGCCATCCTGCCATCCAACTCAGCCTGAGCTGTTGGCCCTGTCCTGTTCCTTCTGCAAAGTGCTGGGCAGTCCTTGTTCAGCTGAGGGATTGCAGACAGTGACTGCTTCACTTAGTACACATACATCAACCATACAGAAACTGCACGTATTTAATTTTAAAGCATAAAGAAGAAGTCATCAGAAAGGAAGGGACAAATAAAACACTTAGGGGAGCAGAATATGGCTTTCCTCTTCCTCAGCACCAGTGTTTAGTGACTTGAGGTTATGTTTTTGGTTGCTGTTTAGGAATTTCAAATAACCCTGGTAGGAAAATGGTGAAGCATAACTGCAAAATAAATACATTATTCAAGGACTAACTGCTCCTTGGGGCATTTTACCCCTTGGGCATGAAAATACTTGAACAAGTCTCATGTCACTTGTTTATGATATTACTGCTTCTCCCAAGACACTTTTCCTTCCTCAGAGAAAACAATTTTAATTAAGTCTCTGAACAACATTTCTGCCAAGTCTGTTTATTCATAAAATTATAACAGTACTCAGACTGTGTATTTTAAAACCTGTCATGACTGATTTTCACCCTTTTTGCATTGGCTGTAAAGACATGAATTCAAAGGCTTCCCATGCAGGTCCGGATTCAAGATGACATTGAGGCATATGTTTAACATGAAGACCACAGTGATGTATTGTGCTGAATTGGGGTCTCCTATAGGAAAGGCTAATATAACCCTTTTTGTCATTCTGTTTTTCAGTAAACATTTCTGCAGCATAACATTAATTATGGATTCTCCACCTTGATCCAGTATCGCGTTTAGGCTGCTATTCCCTGTTAAATCATCTTCCTTGACATGTGAAATTCAGGCTGCTTTTGTTAGATTAAAGTCTTTTTATCTGACCTGCCTTTGAGCTTCATCTACTTAGTCATATCACTGGGTAGGTAACAGAAAATTGCCAATATGTCACCCAGTGGGTAAATCAATTCATGAAAGGAAGCCTAGTGCTTTTAGATTGACTGCAGAATGGTTCTTTTCTTTTTTTTTCCAAGCATATCTTCCTCAGCACACCTGGGTATTCCTCCTGAGGGCTCAGGAAAAAAGTTTGAATTGCCTTGTTCTTTATTAGCTACATCCCGTCTCCTTTATATTACAGGTGAACGTGATTTGCTCCAGTGTGTATTCCTAAGAGAGGTACTGAAAGGAAAAGGGCAAATTATCGTTCCAATGATGTGGAAAGCAGAAAAAGAACTAGCAAGGAATATTATCACCAGTAACAATCTGGGATGTTTTCTGCATATATTTGAGAAGCAATGTCCTCCTAAGTGGGGCTGTGAGGCATGCATGTGACGTTAGTGACCTCACAGCTGAGAATAAGACCAACAGTCCCTTAAATGACAAGTTTTCTTAGGCTCTTGACTCTAGAAGTTTTCCAAAAAAAAAAAAAAAAAAAGCTTTAAAAATATAAAGTTTGCCAAAAATGTGGATCAGATAGTGGAACAATAAGGGGAAGATCCCACAAAGAAAGCTGGAGTTTTTAAAAAGATAGGAAAAAAAAAAAAAAAAACAAAAAAGAAAAAATAGAGGATTTCTTATCTGACTATTATAAATTTTAACAAACCTCTAGAGCCTTCATAGGAAGAGACTCAAGAGAGGAGGAGAGAGAGATGTTGTCCTTGGACAATTAGTTTTGCAAAAGAGTATTTGGGGAAACTGAGGCAAGAAAGCATGCTTGATGTCTTGCTGCTTTTTTCAGCCCACATTCATCTTTTATGCCCTAAAAAGCAGAAGAGTTTCCCTCCTGAGAAAGCTGCTGTTATTGATGGTCTCATGTCCCCAGAATGAGGAGCTTTCAAAGGCTGATGTGCTGAGAAATCTCAGCTTTCGCTTCTTGAGAGTGGTGTCAGTCAGAGAGCAACTGAACTGAAGGTGCTGGTTCTCTCCAGCTGGGCTGCAAACCACAGTGCTTGCATCAGCCTGAGGGAGTCCAAAATGTAAAGGCACGACATTTCCTCCTAGAGAGCTTTACAATGGAGAGAGCTTTAACAGGATCACATACGTGATAGGAGGAGAAGGAGGAAAAGGAAGAACTTCAGATCTTCCCGGTCTCTGCAATCTGCCACAGTAATAGAGTGTATGAAACAAAATACTGGGAAGCTCAGTTCTCTCAGATCACATCTGGTCTCTGAAAACAAATATCCAGAGTTGGTGAAGATATTTCTGCCCAAGCTGTTTGGAAGTAGCAAACTGAATTATCAGTTTCATGAGATTTCTTTTATTATATACATATATATGTAAATATAAATATTAAACTAATGTGGAAAAAAGGTTCTTCTCCTCCCTTAGAATTGTAAAACTTGGTCAGAAAGCAGACAAAGCACTTTTCCAAGCTAAAATCTCAAAGCAGTAGAATAATTACCTGTGACTTTGACCTAACACTTATACTACAACACTAATACTTTGAAACAATAATACTTTGAAAATGCAAACTAATGGATGCTTGGTGCTATGAGTTGTATGTCTATCCCAGAAAAAACAATGTAATTTTTTGATATTCTTCTTCAGAAAGGTATTTGAACACTGTGACCCTTTCCGTCCTTTCACTTAACATGGAAATCAGGAATAACTCATTAAAGTCAATGTCTTTTCTTCAGTGTAAGTGAGAGGAAAATGAAAATGCATGTATCTGATATACATTAACTTTAAGCCCGCTATTAACTGCAGATCATGAAAGACTATGGAAATCTGAACCCCTGCTGATTTTTGCTAATTCTATAAAGAGTCTATTTAATTTCCTCAGGAAAACAAGGCAAACCTTCCCTTGAGGGCATATACATTTTTGAATGGGCTACAAAGTAAGTCCCTAAGGCTCAGTTATCACTGATCACAGTTTGGTCTGTTGGATATTGCTAAAGGGAAATTTAGTGTGATTGTCTGTGATCACTGGCATGTGCTCATATCCATTAGGAGACCTATTCAGTCCCACTGACATTTGGTTCCTAGGAGAATAGGGTAGCTACTCCTCAAAACATTTTCAGTTTGCTGTATTTTTTTCCCCTCTTGCTCCTTTCCCCTCTTCCCTGTTTTTTTTTTTTTTTTTTTTTTTTTTGGACAGAGAAGCAGATGTTCAAGATAATAAAAAATGCTCACGAAGAGAACTACCATAGTGGATGCTGTATTACCAAGAAACTGCTATATAACAAAACCACTCATCTTCCATGTCTCTTACTTTGTTTTGGGCAATTGGAGGGATGGCGTAGAAAATAAATATGATCTGTGGCCACATAATTTTCATGGAAGAAGTGAATTTTAGACATTTCTCTCTAAGCCACAGGTGCTTTTAGAGTGTCATAGGTCTGGTACCAAACCCACTAGTGACTTCAGGACTGGATATGCCACAGTGTGGTTGCCCCTTCTCACTCTAGTTTACATTTATAGATGTTAGGGCAGTCTGTACAGTCTTTACCTCTAACTTGGAGCTGACATGCAAGGTTTTGAGAACTGCTCTCATTTCACTGACATTGAAGATTAGAGTCGTTGTACATACATGATGGGGACTAACAGTAACACTTGTAGCCCCTGTCACCACAGCTGGTATCAGGGAGTAAAGAACAAGTTATAGCCATGTGCAACCTGAAGAACAGATCAGTCAGTGCCAGGGGATTCTGATCCACTGCATACAAATAGGACCCACAAGGTGATTTATTTTTTTTCCCTGATTGATAGCCTAGATATTCATAGTGGTCTCTGTCAGGTTTAAAATATCAGATTTGCTTTCATTTCTGCAGAATCAGGAGATAGGGTTCACCTTTTCTCTGGGATTCAGTTAAACCAGGTACATTTGCTGTTCTGCCAATAGCAGGATGAGTAGAAATGAAGAATATGATTGGGAAAGCAAGTCCAAATAAAAAGAAACAATTTAAATTTTGATTAAACAGTCAAAGTAACCAAACAGCTTCTATTTTTTCTTGGCATAACCTTCTGTTTTTTGCTAAACGTTAGACCCAAACAGACCCATTTTTCTTTTCCCTTTCAAGTTTACTAGTTTTAATGATTTACCTTTTTCTTTCAATAGAAGAGAGTAAGATATGGAGGCCAAAAGCAATGTGGCTAATCCCTCCTTGTGCGTTTTCCTATCATATTTTCTTCTTGTAGGCCTGCCAGATCTCCGTGCTTTGCCTAGAGACTTCCTCCACAAGGACAGACTGCAAATCAACTTGTTTTCTTCTTTTATGTGTGTCAGTGAGATGTTTAGGGCTAGTCCTCAGAATGGGTGGAGAAACAATCCAGGTGTGAAAATGCATGCATGTGTATGCTTGCAATTAAACTGTAACAACTGGAACCATATTTGCAGACTTTTTTTTTTTTTTTTTTTAAGGCTGTAGATGTTTCACCACTAGTTAGTCCAGTTCTACATCATGCTGCTGACTTTCCAGCATTCATCTGTGTTCTGTTTGACTGGACATTTGGTTCAATGAACAAAGAAATACAGCTGTTTCTCATCCCTGTGCAGCTAGGCATTACAGAAGTCTGCACTTCTCATGGAAGCCACAGAAGCCTGACACCACCCATCTGTCCCCTGTTATTTGGCATGACTTGGTTTTGTTTTTTTAAAAAATGTAAAAAATGGTTTTGATAATAAGATTTTTCTTGTTTACATATACTTTTTTTTCTTTCTTTTTTTTTTTTCTTAAATTCTATGCCTTAAAAAGGTTGGATAAGACAGTTGAAATGAAAGAAAAACTGGAAAAATTGACTGATTATTAATTGTTTTGATGGATAGAAGAAGAAGCAGCTATTTCTGGATGAAAGGGCCAAAGAAGTGCAGCTGTCAGTAAAGTCCAACTCAATTAAGTGTGTCAGACCCTTGGTAACAGCCAATACCATTGAACCTACAGGAAAAAAATAGTCCTGGAAATAACTCTTCTGAAGTTGTTTGGTCTCTTGTATCATTCTGGCAAAATTTATCTGGACCTTTGGGGATGATGAGAAGATGCAAGACTGGTTTTGCAAGTGAGATAAGCTTGGTCTCTCATGTTTTAATGTATACCCAAGAGTCAAGCCAGATAGTAATAGCTGACTATACCATTGCAATACAGAGATGAGTGATGTGGAGATTTAGGAGAAATGTCTGGAGAAGAGCCCAGGTTACCTCTGCAGTAGTTCTCTCTATATCTTAAGTTCAGTTTCCTGAAACAGAAGGACATCCAGTTAGTGATCAGAGGAAATATGTGATCACAGTTTCTGCATGCTTCCTTGACTGTATGAATCACGCTAATGATATCACAAATTTGTGATATCCGACAATGTCTCTGGAGGTCACTGGAAGAAAGCTCCTGCCTGAAAATACTAAGTATTATCCATCTGAAAGAAAACACCATCTCAACGAGAGAGAGATTCCTTAAACATAATGCGGTTTTCCAGTGGAATTACTTCTCAACTACAGAGTATCACCTGTTTGATAAATACATTGCTACAAAGGTAACAACTAGGAATAATCTTAAAAAAAAAATGTATATATAAAAAAATAAATCCGTATATTCCCACAGGCAAAATAGTTCTGTGGTGTGAAGATATGACTCTCACCTGACACAGTGCCATTAGTTCAGCTGAAGAGAATTGCCTATGGGCAAACATCAAACTGTGATGGATTGGGTTATGTTTTTTTCCACACAGGTGTTTCTTGAGTAACTTTTCGTAAATCTTTGGAGATGAAAAATCAGGGAATAACTTAATCATGTTGCATTATTAAAAAGATTTACTGAGAGCAGCACCAAGTAGATTAATTGGGTGGTCGTTAAAAAGCTTAAAATCTGGGGGTCACTTTGGTTGTGAAATCTCTTTGCATGGATTTTTTTTCCCCTCTATTCCACCAGTGTTGGGGGTAATAACTCTGCAAAGAAGACTGTGTGTTTGGTGACTTATCATAATCTTTTAAATTACTAGTAACTGTCATATACTACATGCTACTACAAATAAAACTGATATATACAGTATGTTGGATAATGAAATGGTGCTAATTAGGAGACAGCAAAAATTATATCAGCCTCATATGACTGTCACAAGTGAAAGCATGGAGCAGCCTAGGGAAAGGTAAGAAAAAGAGTTTCATGGTCTCTACATTGCCCAAAGGGGAAGCCTCATCAAGCCTCACTATAAAATTTATCTGACAGATTTCCAGGCAGTAATTATATCTGTGATTTATATGTATTTAATATCACTTCTTCTTTGTATTTTTCCATAAAAGACTCTTGGAAGCTTCTTTTCATATTGTCATTCTTTCTTTCATGGAAAGGGAGCCAGGGAGTTGTGATGTGACAGCATGTTCTCAGTGTTAGCAATAGACAAGGTGCTGTACTTTGTTTATTTATTAATTTAATTTAAATTCTATTTATTTATTTATTTTTAATCTTGGAAGCATATTACAAACAGTCTTCAACCCACAGTTCTTCACAGCTGTCCAGTGTGTAGAGTAATGCCTATACAAAAAGGTGAAACGTTTTTGCTGAGACATAGAAAGAGCTTAGAATGTAGTAACACTTGAGAAACTTCCTGCAAATATAATCACCCTGTGCAGTTAGCACAGATCTCCTAAGCTTTGAATGTCAGGCTGTGCAAAGTGTTGAGATTGGTAGGCCATAGGAGAGGCGTGGTCACTGTGGTGTCTCAGTAAGCATGCATTGCTGGGGTGGCCTGCAAATAAGGTCAACTGGCTGTGTCAAGCACACAAAGCTGTGGAGCAGGAGAGGAGTAGCAATCTAAGGATGGAAATGAGCAAAAGGGAAACCATTGGGTAAGGGGGAAAGACATGGAAATACCTCAATGAAGTCTCACTTTCAGGGGCACAGATTTGCAAATCTGTCACCCCCAAGGGTAAGAGGAGGGATGTGGAGGGAGAGAGGTACCGTGCAAGGCAGAGATCATGTTTATTTACCCAAGAGGGGAAATCACATATTTCTATGGCTTAATAAAAAACAGCACAGAAATGCCATTGGCCAACCTACCTTGCAAGACCATGGAGTGCTAAATACTGTGCTGGGATATCTGCAGGCCCTAACACAGCAGAAGAAATGCTGTATTCAGCAGGTGAGTCAAAGCAATGCAGCTCTGGTGACTTCTAGGGCTTGGTTCTACCAAGCTGAGTCTGCAAATTCCCTGAATGTTCCACAAGAGAAGTAGATTTTAGTACCCTGCCCTTAACCTGAAACCCTAAAACTGGAGGAAAGGATTTATAGAGGATATAAAATGGAAAGAGAAAATCACTTGGGATCCCGGGTCTGCATTCCAGTTCTGATCCCTGGGAATCTCTTTATTCCTTTCAATGAAAGGGAGAGGAATGGAGTTTGTGTAGTACATGATACAGGTAAATAGTGAAAACAGTCCTAGAGAAAACTTTCCACTAAAATTAATGTAAGGGTACATTATATTCAAAAGGCGACAGTTCAGCTTCAACTAACATGAAGCATGTTGTGCTCTACACTTACAAAAACATTGATAAAGGAGTCAGGACCAGATCAAAGAAAGGACCTACATGGATCATAGAACCACAGAATGGTCTGGGTTAGAAAGGACTTTAAAGCCCACCCAATTACAACCTCTCTACCATGGGCAGGGATGTCTCCCACCAGCCCAGGCTGCCCAAAGCCCCATCTCGCCTGGCTCTGAACACTTCCAAGGATGGGGCATCCATGGCCTCAATGGGCAGCCTGCTCAGTGCCTCACCACCCTCTGAGTGAAGAATTTCCTCTTAACATCCAATCTAAATATCCCCTTTTTTGTTTAAAAACATTCTTCCTTGTCCTATCACTATCTGCCTGTGTAAATAGTCACTTTCCAATGTTAAATCTGTACTTCAAACTGTGATGGTGTTCTTTCCCTGTCTTCTTCTCTCTCCACAGATTCCCAGATCCAGCTCACCTCTTCAGAGCCTAAATGACAAGACTGCTATTGAAAGAACAGCTCTAAAACAAAAGTGGCATTGGGATAGTAGGTCTTCAAGGGAAAAAACAACAACAACAACAACAACAAACAAACAAGATTTTCAGTAGAAAAGTGAAAACTCTATTAATCAATGTTGGAATTTTATATCAAATCCAGTTTCATTTCAATTTTATTTATTTATTTATTTATTTAATATAATTTCAATTTTATTTGTATTTTTATTTCAATCCTGTCTTCAATAACTATCAGGTATTTTTGGAGGCAAGTGCAGCAATCAGTCTCCCTTTTCTTATGTTCTTCCAAGTATTACCTGGGACATCAACACAGTTGTCAGAACCACTTGACACCATGCTTTTTCTGAATACAAAGACAAAACTCAGAACCTCTTTATGTGTGTGTGTCCCTCTCTATGTTTCATATCTTGGTGATATATTGTCAGAGAGGTTCAGATCACATGCTGGTAAATTGTATTTCCAGTGCATCAAAGATGTGCCAGAAAGAGAAATAAATAAAAAAAGAAATAAATAAAAGAATTACTGTCCTATGGAAGTTCGGTTGTTGCAGTGGAGAAGACTATTTTGTACAGAACCTCAGATCAAACCCAGGAGAAATCAAACTGAAAAACATGTTATGCTCCAAAATACTCTCATCTCAGTGTTTCTCTCTAATCTACAAGCAATTAACAATCTACCTGGATTTGGTGGAGAAACAGCACAGAAAAAAAAAGAAAAAAATATTCACCACCTTCAACCCTGCATCCCTGCTGTGGCATGACCAAAGTGTCCTCAAACTGAGCCACAAGTTCCTCCTAGGAATGCAGATAATAAGATTACACCACCAAGACACTGTCTATTTTTATTAGAAGAGGACATGGCATTGCTTCCCTACTAGAAACCTACAGGGAACCTCCAGTCCCCTCTCAAGAAATGGGCACAGTAAATGGGGATCCTTGGGACTTCTGTATGAGGAGCTGCTGTGTTGTTTTGCCAGGAGGTTGTCAGAGTCCATCAGGATTCTGTGGTTTGCCTGGAGACCCGCAGAGGGGTCTGGATGGTAGCTGATGGTTCCCATCAGCTGCCACCTATTTATTGACAAGAGAACAGATAATTTGGGCTGTGGATGAGACCCAGACGAGGTGTCCACACACTTCTAATTCTAGCAGTAGCTGCAACAGCTTATTTAAGAGAGGAGGAGATGGCAAAGCTGGAGTTACACCTCCAGCTGGCTGCAACAAACATGACACACACACCACAACATGTCCACATGCAACATGACATTGCTTTTAATACATTCATCACTTCAGTGAAGTGAGAGGAGCAAGCTCAGCATGGGATCTTGCACTGTTTAGAGGAAACTACCTTATACCAGCTTCTTATGCATGGCACAGTATGTCCTTCCGCATGACCACACTGCCACTGTGTCTTCAAAGTTGTAGACATCATTATATCAGTGACTTCTAAGAAGTACATCTGGCTTATTCCTAGCATGCAAAGAGCTTTATTCACTGCACTCAGCACTAGGGTTTGAAGTGTTAGATACACAAGAGAGGGGACAGAGAGGCAAGACTCCTTTTCAAGGTGGATGGAGCTTCTGTCCAAGGGGGAGTGATCATCCAGCTTGTGCTAATTAAGTTGGCCAGCAACTCTTGTTCTTACTGGCATTTGAAGAAGTCAGTCTGCTGAACTGAAGGATGCTATAACACCTCTGCTGTGTTTCTTTATTTTCATATGCACTGAGATCAGGCTCCATGGCTGTAATGGCTTTCACCCACATATGGCAGCTGCTTGAAATTGGATAGCTGAGGTCAGTGTTGTGTTTGTTGTCCCCATTTTGTTGACTTGCCAGCAAGATGATTAGTTTGTTAAGCAGCTCCTGAACTACTACACTTTTTGACCCAATGGAAACTTAAATAAAAATTGGTTGTTCAGCCTCATGTATTTAAATTAATCCAAATTGTGTTGCACTGAGATGCAAATTGCAACTGATCAGATGCTGCTTTAAGACACTTCTTCAGTGGAGCAGCAACCTTGGAAGAGGGACAATATGGAGAGAGTGGAATTTCACAAGTTCACCATCTAATTTTAATCAACTGCTGCAGGAGAGCTGGAGTTCATGTAACTTTGGGGTTGTGCTGTTGCAGCTGAGCTGAGATTCTGTCTCAATGATTTTGCATTCATGTTGCCAGCAGACTTTATTTTACACTGGCGAAACACCAGATCTTTCCATAGTAAAACCACCCCGTGACATTGCTTCTGGAAGACAACCACAAAACCTAATCCCTTAATCCCACTTGAGAAAGCTGTTTTAAATGGGAAGCAGAGTTATGTTCACTTCCATACTCACATGGCTGATTCTGATCTAAGTTATGCCAGTGCAAATTGAAATGCACACTATAACAAGGCAAAATTTGCTCTTGATCTGGCCCAGATAATGTAATTCCCATCTGCGTACAAGGTGGCTTCATACTACACTGATAGATGCATCACAGATTCAAGAGATGATGCATATCACATTACTGGCAAAAACAGCAGCTGAATTAAGAGCTATAATTTCAAAACCCCTATTTATTTATTTATTTATTTATTTATTTATTTATTTATTTATTTATCTGCATTTCCTTCCCACTAATAAAGAGGGGCTAGGGCACTTAATTGTGGTATTAAAAATTCATATTCAGGATTGTTTCTGCTCACTTGGAACAAAATCAGATTTTTAGCACATGCCCTAATTGTTAAGCCATTCTCAGGTGGATTTTTCCTTACTTTTTTATTTTTATTTTTATTTTTATTTTTATTTTTGTTTCCCCACTAACCTGTTGTCTACATAAGCAAATATCTTGTTGGCCTTCAGGGCAAACAGAAGCAAAGGTGCCTCAGTGGCCTAGCAATCAACAGTGACTTGGAGTTCCAGAATCAGAGATCTTTTAAAAGATATTGCAAGGTGGTGTTTACAGACATGAATCTCAACTGAGGATTTTCACAATGGTGGGCATCATCTGCTCATGGAAGCTTAAAATGGCTGGATCACATGCTGAGTTTGTACATGAAAAAATCTAAATAGTTTTCAACATAATGGGAAAAGGATGCAATGAAAATCTAAGTTGCTTGGTCTCAGAAATGAGCAGGAGCAAAATCTTTCTCTTTCATTGCACTACTTTGGTTTGGGTGTCATTAAGATGGATTTATCTTCTTATTCCTGTGCTTTTTCATTCTGTGTACAGAGCTTCTGTTGCTCACTGTGTGTGTTGTATACCATGGAAGGGCAGAGAAAATTAGAAAGTCTCCAGAGAGAATAGGGAAATATATTTTGTGGTTAATAATGGACAGTGATGACATTTAAATGGTGTTTATAAAGTGTATTTAGGTCCTTGGCTGAAGTGAAAAGTCATTATAACTAATATCCTGTGGTGTCTTATGAGGCTATAGTTTTTAATTTTAAATATAGGTGTGTTTATAATTGTTTTTCCAGAAAAGCAGCTTCAAGCTAAGGCAGCAAACAATACATAGTTCTGCTGTTTCAACTCAATGTTGAAACTGTCAGTAACATCAAGACTCCATGTAGATGAATTCTTCAGCCCAGAAGGAAACTGAAATCTCACATCTTGTTTCTAGTAATATGTTTGTTTTTATTATGTTTGTTGCTTTTACTCCATTTGACAGGATTCACTTCACCTTATTTTAGCCATTAAAATTGATGAAATGTGTACCTCCAGAGAGTGACTCGAAATTGTTTTCACCTATCTTTGAACCATGAACCTATCTTAGAACAGGAGGAATCTCTTCCTTTCAAAGTGTCTTTTTAAGGCAGATGGATTCCTACCTAAGAGTTCTAAATGAGTTTATTCTTTGGGTTAGTAATGCAAGATGGTTTCATAACTGATTTCCACAAGGCAAAACACACAATGTCATGGAAAACAGAACTTACTAATACTGAAAGCCAGATCTGATCAAACAGAATGCAGAGGAATGCTGTGACTAAACTGGAAGCAGTCCAAATGCACTGTGATGCAACCTAGCACAGAACCAGATTGCTAGATTGGTTCACTTTGTCTATTTCCTTGCAACTCTTAGGAGTTTTTCTTGTGAGATTATATGTTTTCCCTTATTTAAATGTGTTAAAGTGTGGGTCTTTCACTGCTGATCTTGGTACACTGTTTGCAGACAAAGTGATTTCAGCATGATAAAGGATTACTAAAACAAGTCTGGTCTAGAAGAGCACATGTATGACATTTCCACCCAAGTAATCATTAGTTTTATTAAAAGGTGGTTGCAATGTGAAACTGTACTCCACAGATTTATGTTTGAGCTATTTTGTACACTATTTTCTACTTGGTTCCAAGTAGTATTAGTGGACAACAAATAGGGACACTTGTAGAATCACTTTTATGTTTTGCTTTCCAGTGATGGCCTTTTTAGTTAAATTAATTATCCAAAGATTGGATTAAGACTGTTCCATCCCATCCCATCCCATCCCATCCCATCCCATCCCATCCCATCCCATCCCATCCCATCCCATCCCATCCCATCCCATCCCCATTTCAACTGTCATACAATAAACAACTTCTAAAAGCGCATTACTAGACAGCTCATTACTAGTCAGAGAAAAATCAAAATAAAACATTTGCAATAAATTCCCTTGCCAAGGAGCTTTTTTATTCCAGCAATGCCAAATGTAAATCTGGAAATTGTGTCTCCAGGCAATGACTGATTAGTGAAAGTACCACCACCAAAAACAACCAATAGAAAAAGATGTACACAAATTCTGGCATTTTTATTCCTACTGGAAAATGATTTCAGAAAACCAGGAAAGATTTTAGTAAAGAAGCCAATACTCATACATTTTTCTTGTATATTTTTTCATGATGTTTATCAGCATCTAAAAACATCTTTTGTTTAATTATTCATTTGGATTTGCTTTCCTGTAACCTGATTTTGTGTGAAACAAAAAGAGATTTACAGGAAGTAAATGAATCAGTAAATCAAAATAAATTACTTAAAATCACATTTTATTAAAATCCTATAAAATATTGATTTAAATATCCAAGGCAAATGTAATAGATGAAGTTGGATCTTCTCTTAGTACTGTATGAGATTATATAGGCCATCTAATCTAAAAATTATACTTTCTTTGCTATTTTCATAACAGTGCTCTTAAATTTGGAAAAAAAAAAAAGTCTCTCATCAAGACAATTAAAGTTTGGAAGCCCATCTCTCATTATTTTTAAGTTCTTTGTCCATAACTCAGTGTTATAGTTCATTTAAACACTTCAAATGACCATCTTCTTCAAACAAAATTAAACTAATGGACTCATGATCATACCTTTGTCATGGGAAAACATTATGAAACATATTTTTACATGCTTTTGTCACCACTGTCACTAATTAATTGTATGAATATGAGCACATAATACACGCTAAGCAACAACTTCTCTCTGTTCCAGACTAGAGAATAACCACCTGAAGAGGAAAATCCTAAATATGGCTTCTTGTTCTAAAACCATAGTCTGCTCAGTCGTGGTGTTTAGGAAGACAATACATTGGCTACCCTGATGAAGAAAGATGTCGTTTAAGGAAATCAGCGTTATTATATTCCAATGACAAGAATAATTAAGAATGCCTGTCCCTGAAAGACATAAGAATAGAAGAAAACCTTTTGTTCACCTGAGCACACTACCATCCTTGACCCATCCGAGTAATTTAAGCCCTGGCTGAATTGGACAAGGACAGGTGTAATTGGGCCCCAGTCTCGGCTGCTTCCAGCCTTGCAATTACTCTAATAAAGCTGTCTGTGGAGGGGTCAGTAGCTTATGGCCAGTTTGCCTGGAGCCTTCTCTGGCTGTCAACAGAAGGAGAACAAGGAGTCCATTGGGTCATAGCAAGAGACGAAATGAATGCTAGTAATTGATCTAGTGACAGCAGTGTCTGTCCTGAGACAAGGGAAATGGGCAGCTGCAATGAAAGAATTGATAAAAAAGAAAAAAAAAAAAAAAAGAAAAAGAAAAAAGAGGGGACCCAAAAAAGCTAGGATGTTTTTGAAGATATGGCATGGGGGGATGTTATGTTACTTTGAAAGGGCTAAAGTTATGTTTTAAATGTGAACATTTCATTAATCTATGCACACTAATGTAAATCCTTTCCACAGGATTTTTAACTCTGCTCTCTTAGCACACTCCTTTCCAAAATACTGAAGGGCATTTGCAGCCCATATCCTTTGTAATAGGTAAGGATCCGTAGGTAATACTGACAGATGGCAACTGGATCTTTCTAGAAAGGCTCTGGATCTACCCTTGAAAATGCTTTCCCAGTTGGTGGTGTGATTTAGAGTATATGTTCTGAGCCTCATCATTTCAGGTGGGCTGAAATGTACTTTTAACTCACCTTTCCATCTCTCTGTTCCTGTGACACATTTTAATTAAACATAGTCTTTAATCAATTAAATGGCAGCTGCAAGTAATGTGTTAGTGCTCTGAATGTATCTTTAGAAATACCCAAACTTGCAGAAAATGCAAGTTCAGAAACCAGCAGGGAAGAGACTGCCTTTCATCCTTCCTTTGAATTCCATGAAATTTCCTGTCTGGGTCTACACATCAATATCTTGCCTAGACATAAGAGACAGACTTTCAAAAACAATTAATCCCCCCTCCCTTTTCTATCAGCATGGTAATTCAGGATAATAGAAATAATAATAATAATAAATACTGAAGCTGGAGTTAGGGATTGCAGCTCTAATGCTTGAAAATCCCTACTTATTGCTGGCAGAACCTATATGTTTAGAAAGGGTGTTATGGGTGTTGATAAAGACCATTGCTTATCGTCACTTTGACTGCAAGACTAGTCTTTAAATCACAGCTATATCTATGCATAAATAAGCTTATGGTTACTTGTAATAATAATAACAATAATAATTGTTATTACAGTTTATAGTTGAGGTTAGAGACTCGTTGCACTTTCTTACAAAGATGTAACAAATGAAGCACATTTACCCTCTCTTAGAAATCCATAATACAGTGTTTATCTACAAATTAATCAGCCTAGAATCTAATAAAAAGCCTAAAATTAAATATATTTACAAACAAAATAAATATGACTGGGAAGAACGAGAGAAAGGAGATACCATTACAGAAGTAACAAATGAGAATGGAGATACTAGAGAGTTATGGCTGACATTACCAAAGCTAAAAAGGTGGATGTCTAAGCCTAAAGTGCTCACCTTAGCTGTTCTCTTTATTCTCTAGAGAGGAGGCAACAGCTACAGGTAGCTGATTCAGCAACAGGGAGTTGATTCAGTTCTAGTAGGGCAGCCAAGAAAGTGAATTACAATGAATTCTGCCTGAAGAAATTTCTTTCTCTCGACCCTGTCAGAGGGCTAGCTCAGTTGCAGACAGTGAATCTAGAAGGACTGACAGGTTGGCAGAATCCTTCTTCTAACTAGCACATGGTCAGAATGAAAGTCTGTGGCATGGCCAGGCCCAAGACTAGCTTTTTTACTGCTCACTTTTGAATGAACCTGAAGAAGCTAAGCCTCTTTGCAAGGGCACAAGAGCTGTTAGCAGAAAGAGGGAGCAATACAACGCACTACTTCTTATTTCACCACTTTTGTCATTGCAATCTACATGGAGGTCCACAACTACCAAAATGATGAGACTTTCCAGCACTTCTCACATATGCATTTCCAGTAGCATGACAAATTTCAGTGTTACAGAGTGTGAGCTTCCATCTTATAGCCTCTTGAGTTTAGCCATGTGCAGAGTCTCTGTGGGCTTAGTGCCATTGCAGCTGACATCCTGTAACTGGTGATCTGCCTGGTGGGGAGACAACTGCTTGAGACATCACCTTGGAGAACTAGACAGGCTTGCTTTGAGATTGCGCTATGGATCGATGGACCCTAGAGCTGCCATTGCTCTGCCAAAGGAAGCACACGATAATAATTACAAAAAAAAAAAAAAAAAAAAAAAAAAATGTTGGCATGCAATATTTTTCTTTTTCTCATCTTTCTGCCACAATGCCAAGGAAGCTGGAGAGATCACTGGCTACCACAATGATGGATTTATGACTAGTGCTGACGCCTTTTTTTGTTTTGTGAATCAGAAGTTTTAAAAAGTAGGTGTGTGTCTCCTGTACAAATAGCCTGTATGAACAGAGTGCGTTAGGATGCAATCCACATGTTGGGGCCCATGCTGAGCTCAGTTCAGAAATCATGTATTTTTCCACTAGTATAAAACTCACACACTAGTCAGGCATCAGAATCCCTTGTATGCATTAAACACACTGAATGGAGTGTCTCTTCCCTGTCAAACACATCTGGGAGCTGGAGAAGAATGTGATTTTGGGGACTCCAGCTGTGGTTTCATTTTTCACAGGTTTTATTCAAAGAATTCCATTCAGGTGCTCATTCTTTACCTAAACCAGTATTTTATTTTTGAATACAGACCAGATTTGGAAAGCAAACTTACTTTCAGATGACACATTTGACTTAATCTCTCTGGTAGCATAAATTAATTGAATTAACTTTTCTGGACATAAGGAACATATTTTCTGGTGCAACCAGATGCTAAGAGCCTTAGACTGAGATATGCAAACCTGCCCAAGAAACCCAGCACCAATAGAAACCTCACCCCAAGTTTAGATTTCTTAGTAATGTAATTCTGAATTGAAAAGATATAACATACAGGGTTTGCTGTCCATATTTTCAGAGGCATTTCAAAAATGTAAAACAATGTCCTGAAACCCACATTTAGTGAGGGAAAAAGTTTACAAAGGAGACCCAAGGCAGGGAAAAGCTTGGTGAATGATTTACTATTTACCATGTTGAAGATGCCACCTTAACAATTAAAAACCCACACAGTAAATACAAAGAAAAAAGAACATAAGAAATAACAGCAGTAGATAATTTAATGTTTGGACAAATTGGCTAAATTGACATACCAAAGAGGGAATTAACAGAAATGGAAGAGTATTGGAAGAAGAATGGAAGCAATACAGATTTAGAAAGTACCATTGAAAAGAAACCATAAGAACACTGAAATGGACTTTAACTCATTAGGAATGCACAGACTGGATTCCAAAGTAGCTATTTTCTGTACTAAGCACTATTACAGAATGTTGCAGCTTCTGGAAAGCCAGACCTTGAACACTGTCAGTTAGGCACTGGGTCCAGTTTTTGCTTTTTGTTTTCCTCACTTTTTCTACCAGAAATCAGACTTTCTTCCACTTTTTGTGAACTTTTCTTATTAAGTTAGAGATTTTATCACACAGAGATCATCTTCTGTACCTCCACTGCACCTCAGACAAAAAGGACCCCCAGATCTTGGTCAAAACTCTCACAGTAGCTGTAGGAACAATATAGCTGAGTCCTACATGGTATTTAGTTAGTGCACATATTGATTGTATCGATGTGATACATCTGACTGCCAATGTATACACAATAAGAAATAGCCAAGATGTCTCTTGTTTTTTCCACTGGCCTATGTTCAAGTTTTCCAAAACATCTAAAGCTGGTTTGTTAACAACCACTAATGAATAAGTAGGAATGATTTTAATAGAATGACATATAAACTGCTTTTCTTCACTTAATTTTTGTGGTAAAATACATAGAATGAAGATATTAAGTACACATGAAATAACCACATATATAACCATATAATTTATATACTTATATTTATGAAAATTCATCAATGCTAATCTCACTTGATATAAAGTACTAATTCAAGCTAAATATACCTGATTTACCTGGGAAATAATTATTTTTTTTTCTATCAGGAAACCTACAAACAGAAACTTAAGCAAAGTGACTTTAATAACAAAAACTGCATGAGGCAGACTTCAAATAGGCCCATCTGTGCTTTTTTATTGCCCTCAGACAATTATTCCTGTTGTAATTTACATTAACAAGCAGTGATATGACTTCTCTTAATCAATAAAACCACAGTTTAACATAGATTTAATTTACTCTTCAATTATTTAAGAAGCTAGAACATTATTGAAGTCACTGGAACATTCTTTACTGAAAGGGTTGTGAGGCATTGGAACAGGCTGCCCAGGGAAGTGGTGGAGTCACCATCCCTGGAAGTCTTCAAAAGACGTTTAGATGTAGAGCTTAGGGATATGGTTTAGTGGGGACTGCTAGCGTTAGGTCAGAGGTTGGACTCGATGATCCTGAGGTCTCTTCCAACCTAGAAATTCTGTGTGTGTGTGATTCCTCCTTAAAATCAACAAGAGACAGATTACATGTTGTGTGCTGTACCCACCATAAAAACACAATCCTCTCTCCACCTTTTGCATTATGTTAATTTTTTGCATTAGGTTAATTTTTTTGCATTAGGTTAATTTTGGTATCACTTGTGTCTCTTTTAAATCCCTTAATAGTTGCACTGCAGGTAGACATAGTCCAAGCTTAAGGACTTAAAAATTCTCATCTTATTTATGATTCCATCTAGAAATCCATTTAAGAACAATTCTAATACTTTCAGATGTGGGAAAAGAACAGGTAGAACAGGTATAAAGAACAGGTAGACAGAGAACTGAACTTTCTCTGTCCATCTGAGCCAGACAGAAAGAAGCCAAACTGGGCCCTGAAGTTCTATACCTCCATCAATATACTGCTGACCACAAATAGTCATCCTATGGTGTACACCAGTAACAGTTATCTTGGAGAGGTAGCAGTGGGGCTTCTGTGACTTACATGAATCCACAGAAATCTACAGTCAGTTTTTCTGCCCCTGTTTGTACATGTATTATAATCAAAAAGTGTTTTTTTTTTTTTTTTTTTTTTTTCCAGATTACAAATTTGCAGCTACTTGTTCTGTGAGCTTCTCAAAATTGCATTTTATCTTCATTGTTCAGTGGGTGGTCCCCTCCACCATTATTTATTACCTCCTGATGACAGAATGATTGGTTTCCTCCTGGGCTTTTCCTTGGTTTTCCTTACTAAAAGTTGGATATATTCCAGCAATTATTCTTATTTTTTCTCAGAATCTTCTGATTTTTCAGCACTTATATGGTTTAGAGACTTGACGTGGGATTCTTCTCACCTATTGCTGGAAGAATATGCTTCAGCTCACAGGTTAAGGCATCTATTTTTTTTTTTTTTTTTTTTTTTGTGTGTGTGTGCAGGTGTCTCCAGGCAAAGTATTTGATCTTGCCAGGTAAATGGAGATCCAGCCTGCACAGCTGTTGGAGCCTACAGCGTGATGGCACACATAAGTCTCTGCTCCTTTCTCTTTCTGAACTCACTGAAGACATTGTAGGGATAACAGGGAGCCCACAGACCCCACATTGGCAACCTTAAACCATCTACTTCCCTGCCATTTCAGTTCAGCATAGGCTGAGCCGTAGCAATGACTCTGTCATTTCAGTGTACTGGGTTAAAATAAACAGGATCCACCAACCTAAAGCTGCCAAAGTAATGGCTTAGTGACTTCTTAATAACTCGTTCTGGCCTTCCCAGTTAAAATTTGAAAATTACAGATAATTTCAAGCAACAGAAAAGGAGTCTTGCAACAGGAGGTGCTGTATAGTATTAATAACAGGCTTCATTAACACATCCACTTATCCTTTATAAAACAGATGCATTAGGTTAAAAAAAGGAAGGAAGGAAGGAAGGAAGGAAGGAAGGAAGGAAGGAGGGAAGGAAGGAAGGAAGGAAGGAAGGAAGGAAGGAAGGAAGGAAGGAAGGAAGGAAGGAAGGAAGGAAGGAAGGAGGGAAGGAAGGAAGGAAGGAAGGAAGGAAGGAAGGAAGGAAGGAAGGAAGGAAGGAAGGAAGGAAGGAAGGAAGGAAGGAAGGAAGGAAAGAAAGAGAGAAAGAAAGAGAGAAAGAAAGAAAGAAAGAAAGAGAGAAAGAAAGAAAGAGAGAAAGAGAGAAAGAGAGAAAGAGAGAAAGAAAGAGAGAAAGAAAGAGAAAGAAAGAAAGAAAGAAAGAAAGAAAGAAGGAAAGAAAGAAGGAACGAAAGAAAGAAAAAGAAAGAAAGAAAGAAAGAAAGAAAGAAAGAAAGAAAGAAAGAAAGAAAGAAAGAAAGAAAGAAAGAAAGAAAGAAAGAAAGAAAGAAAGAAAGAAAGAAAAAGAAAACACAAGATTCAGAAGATCAGAGACATGGAGATATGGTGCAAAAGGTATTAGGTAAATATACAAGCAAATTGTCCACAAAACTGTAAAAATAGTTCAGCTTCTTAAAATCCATGTTTTAAGCTGTAAATAATGGACTTCTGGGAAGGTCACATACATTCTAGTAGTTATGAAAGAGTTTTGTGCAAAAATCTATAAATCAAAGAAATAAGCTAAGACCTTGAGTTTGTGAAATATGGCAAGGCTCTACCCAAGGCAAACAAATTATCTTTCTGTACAATGGCTATGAAGGTATCTCATAGACTTCACTGATAAACCAATAGCTAGGTAACATCATAGAGTATTGTTTTAAAATATACTTGCTTTAAAAAAATGCTCTTTAAAAAATACAAACTGTCTGATCAGACCAAATTCACCAGAAACTTAGTAAGTTCTATTCTTTGGATGCACAAAATCCACAAACTAGATTTTGTCTGTTTTTCTCTTTGCTTGTTGAAAGTAGTGGCCATGCACATTTCTCTTAGATAGGCAACACAGGGTCCATGTATTTCTCAGTGCCCAGCGTGGAGCAAAAAACAATGATCTTGTGAAATTTTTGCAAATACCACCCTGAGACAGCATCCCACTGTCAGGAATGCTTTGCTTCCTCAGCATCTTCTGTTTCTGTTATAGAAATAAATTGTGAGAAGAAAATGCTTTGAGACATGGATTCTGTTACTTGATAGATACATAGCTGCTTCCACACTGGAACCTTCATGTACTATACATGATTCCTTTTATTCTGAATTTTTTTCCTTTGTATCTGTATGATTGCATGTGTTAGGGACTAGGTGCAGGTGTCCCATATTTTCAATTTGCTGAATTAAACTGCAGTGTAGAAGTCAGTGTCAGCCATGTACGGTGGATATGTCGTTAACAGAGAACACTCAGCAAGAGCACTGTGTATATGTTTGGTTTTACTGTCTATATAATTTATAACTCACTCAAGGCTCTGCATCTCATTAGTTCTGGGTGGGTCTCTCCCACCAAGATGAGCAAGCTTCGTTTCATGATGTTTGGCCTGTCTGATTTAATGCTAAGTGGATGCAATGAGATTGATGACATGTGAAAGTCCATAGGCAAACCTGACAGGATTATTCAGATAGTATAAGAGGGCTGGTAGGCTGCTTCCTTACTCCTCATTAGTTTTAGAGTGAAATTGGTGCAATTTAGATTCTCTTAACAATGTTTGACAGATCAGTCATATTCTAGTAAACAGAACATAACACAGGCTTGGGCCAGGACTCGAAGACTTGGGTCATTTTGGTCTGAACTCAGTATTTCAATCTTGAAGAAAAAAAATAAATAAATGATTGCACAATATTAGAAAAGGAGCAAACAAAAAAAGCCCAGCAATACCAGAACATAAAGAAGAGTAAGGAGGAAGTGCAAGAGAGAGCCTTGAAACAACCAACCTGCAGATTTTTTTTTTCTTTTTCTTTCTGAGCTCTGAGGACATTGCCCATAGACAGCACAGCCATGAGCAGTATCTTGTCCTGATGTGCAGGACTCAGTTGACAGAGTGTATTGAACAGCTACTGAACACAGATACCCATAAATCTGAAGGCTAGATGTTGCTTTGATGTGAAGAATTTGGACAACTTCCCCTTCATAACATGATGTGGGGCATACAGTGCATTAGGGAGCATCAATGGGAAAGGTAGTGTGTGTGGGGAAGAGTCATAGCACCTACATCGATTTTGATTGTCCAGGGTGCATCATGGGCTAGGCAATTTTAAATCTATGGGTGTGCATCCATTATAGGTATGATTTTTCCCTTCAGGTATGAACCCTTTTTTCATAACTTGGTCACTCAGGGGAGTGATGAAATACTGAAACAAAGACTTGCATTGTCATGAAAGACTAGATGAATTCGATCTTTAGCTTTAGTATAGTATCATAGAATGGTTTGGGTTAGAAGGGACCTTAAAGATCACCTAATTCCAACCTCCTGCTATGAGCAGGGACACCTCCCACCAGAGCAGGTGGCCCAAAGTCCTATCCAACCTGGCCTTGAGCGCTCTCAGCAATGGGGAATCCACAGCTTCTCTGGGAAACCTGTGCCAGGACTTCACCATCATAACGGCAAAGAATTTCTTCCTTATATCCAATCTAAACCTACCCTCTTTTAGTTTAAAGCCATTTCTTCTTGTCTTATCACCACACCCCCTGACAAAGAGTCCCTCCCCAGCTTTCCTGCAGCCCCTTCAGGCCCTGGTAGGCTGCTGTGAGGTCTCACCAGAGCCTTCTCTTCTCCAGGCTGAACGACCCCAACTCCCTCAGCCTGGCTCTGTAGCAGAGAGGCTCCAGCCCTTTGATTGTCCTTGTGGCCTCCTCTGGGCTTGTTCTAATAACATTGCTGTCTTTTTTCTGCTGAGGGCCCTGGAGCTGAGCACAGTATCATAGCTGCACAGTGATTTGATTTTAGCTTGTATACACCTATACGACAATAACACATTTGGTGACAGTTTTCTTAGGCCAGTAGTCTGAAATGTGTCCAATAACGAAAAATAAGAGACAGAAAAATTCAGACGGAAAAGAAGCAGATTTTAACCATGAACCCATTTAACAATCAGAATGGTAAATTGAAGCTTCCAAATATGTTTATCTTCTATTGCTGAGCACTTAAAAATAAGGATTTATTTATTTATTTATTTATTTTGAAGAACATGCTCACCTTCAAACTGAATTTAAGACTGTGTTATGGCATGGGCTATGTGGTATCCATTAGCAACTCAAGAGACTTTCAGTACCTTTTTTCTGTGAGGGAATGCCTTTTCATCTAGGAAATATGAGTGGTAGAGGATGTTGGATGCAAGTTGATTGTGCGGTTTTCCTTTTTTCTTTTCCTGTTTCTACAGGGAGCAGAGGTGGCAAATAGTGCCTGTAGCTTGTCCTCCATCCTCTCTGATTACACTTTCTGCCAAAGATGAAGTGGTGGGATCAGGAAGAAAACTTTGAGTAAATGTCAGGCACTGTACTTTCTCCCTCACACACAATTGTACTTGAAAACCATAAACCCAGCCAGTATCTGGTAGTTCTGAAAACTGGACTATACAGATGGAGGTGAATGAGCAAAATGGTCTACAGCTGCCTTGGAGAAGGCAAGTAATGGACAATATATCAATATATATCAAATATATATTGCCAATTATTTGATTTCTGGTGCAGATTGGATATCTTTGGTCCATTTGAGGTCTCTTCCAACCTAGAAAATTCTGTGATTCTGTGATTTTTCAACTTTATTACCTACACTCCCTGTATCCCAGATGTGCTGACATCTGTTTGTGACACGTTTTTTGGCACATCCTTGGGGAGGCATACAAAGGGGAAAGATCACCCGGCTGGATGTGGCAGAAAGGAACAACCTGTAACTGGACAGGGTTTGGGGTAAATTCCCACTGAGCCATCCACCACAACCTGCTTTAGTTTGCCTTCTGTCTCTGTCATCAACTTGCTATAGGGCCATGAGGGCATCAATATCTTTATGTCTTACACCCCCAGGCATCCTATGGAGATAGCAATATTTCTCTGCATTTCTTCAGTCCAAGGATGATCTGTGAGAGTACATACAACCCCAGCACAAAAGATAACTGTAAGGGGACTAATATTCTGACTATAAAAAGGCACATATGGGTGCCTTGGAAACACGATGGCTAAAAGACTGCTTTCTCCTCGAAATGAAGCAGCCTGGAATCCTTTCAAGGCTCTTCATGCTAACAACATAACAGTGCAAAAAGCTTATGAGTGAGCATGCACTGAATTACAACCTCCTCCTACAGGAACTTGAAGTTCGCTTTAAAAGAAGTTGTTCATTTTGCTGCTGAGCTAACATGATTAAACAAGACAGGTCTGGCAGGGCTCTTCTACATTGTTAAATCTTGAACAAAAGGCATAATTTTGCTATTTCTTACAACTCCAAACAGCCTGCTTATAGAGATGGCAATTACTCACAGGCAACGTAACTCAAGATCTTTCCAGTGTTTATATCTCTGCATGAAGCATACATTTACATGGCAACGGCATGGGACAAGACATGTCTTTTAATTTTCCCATCATAATTCATAGCAGGGTCTTGCCAAAAAAACACTGGAGCTGATTACCAAGTGTGACTACGATTGGATCATTTAGCAATTTTAGTTTCCACACCTTTTGTGTGAGGCTGGGCTTTGTTTTACTTAAAGCAATAATTGCATTCTAATTTCATAATATGGGCCATGGTTGCTTCATCTCTCTTTGCCTTCAAGGAAAAGAAAAGGTGCACAGAACACAACAAACATTTTTTTTTTTTTAATTAATTTTTTAAAATGAGCTAATAAAAGTTTACCTGCTTCACAGGTGTGCTTGGTGCAAAGTAGCTTAATTATCATTCCAACAGTCCCCATAAGAAGGATAACAAAGGGATTAGCCACTGGTGTTATATACAGTAATAATGAATTACACTTTTATGAAAAAAAGAGTGAACAAAGCATTGTTAGGAATATAAGCATGGAAAAGATTTTTGAATAAAATATGTTAAGAAGGAGTTATGTTTTAATAGTATTTAATTCAGGCAGATTTTCAAAACATACTGAGTGGAAATGGATGATAACAAATACACTTGGACTGCATCTTGCACAATGCCCAAGTTTGCCATAAAAGCTCCCTCAATTCATAAGATGAACAACAGAGAAGATGAGGGCATGTGTCACATCCCAGGAAGATGGGTCTAAAGCTAGTTGGAGACTTTTCACCTTTCTTCTCATCCAGAGCCTGAAAATGTGTGTGTTAGCTTGAGTGACATGGCTACGTCAGTTTACCAGGTCATTAACATGTGACAGGTCATAGCATGTCCCAGCTGGTCTAGGTTGCCATTAGATTACTCATCCTCATCTCCAGTGCAACATGGGCTCCCACAAGTCATCAGTCCCAGGTACTTCATGAAAGACCTAGTCAATCTGCTTCTACCTTCATACCTAAGCAAAACTTGGAGCTGCTGAAAAGGGGCAAATGGGTATTAGGGGACTACTGTGTGTCTATATATAATACGTGATCCTTCCATTGTCATGGGCTTCAGACTAGGTTTAGTTCTGAGTCCTCTTCTAGAGAGCAATGGAAATCAAGTTGTCTGAAAACAAAATACAGATTAACCCCTATGTAAAACTTAAAAAGGAGTGCTTTCAAAATTTTATAAAGTGCATGTTAAAAAATGTAGATGCTTTTCTCTCACTTAGGAGACTATGGGTCTGATCTTATTTTTGACATACATTTTCCACTTTATTCTGAGCACTTGCCACATTTATAACACTTACATTCTCTGAGGTTACCAATCAAATTTTTCTGCATTGGTCTCTGCCACAAACCTCATTTGAGGTAATCTGTATGATTTTATTTTTTTTTCCCAAACAGACATAGTCACATCTTTGTCTGTGGTGCACTCCTATCATAAATGATGTCTGGAAATCAGGTAAGACTACCTCTCAGGCTGGATTCCTCATGTTCCCAGCTGATCAACCATTTTTCAAGAATTAAAACTGCATCGATTCCAAGGGCTTTTAGATCCTAAAGGCTCCTTATGATGTTTTGGAGTTGCAAGTGTCCTTTCCCGCATTCAAAGGTACGATGCAGACAGCTACCATATCAGATGAATGCATGTACCCTGAATTCCCTCTAATGTGCTGTGGTTTTTCACCTTCAAGACCCAGTAGACGGACATTTCTGTACATATTAGCTTCCTGCAGCCAATTATCTGAAACCTTTTCCAAAGCATATAAGTAGAGATCATGCATGAAGGGTTGCTTCACTCGGGGCTGCACAGTTCACATGATGTGCTCTATGAAGTGTATTGGTATGACTTAAGACTCAGTAGCTCTTCTTACAACATGTTCCATGACCACTTTCATTAACAGTATGTCTTATCCCTTTTACGACATTTTTTGGTTATACTTCAAAGGGTTCTTAAGTTACTGTATCTCTAATCCTTGCCAGAACTTGACAGGGAAGGTAGCTGTGCTCAGTCACCCTTTTTTTACAAATCAGCAATAAGTGCTTATGTGAATTTCCCACAGTACAGGAGGAGCAGCGTCAAATTTAGGATTAGGAGTTCAAAACACCAAGGACCATCTTCCTTGTGTAGGTCTGTAAACATCTGTGAAGGCTTCAATCATTTAACAAGTCACTTTTCCAGATCAGAGGAGGGCCACTATTTACTGTCTGACCATAGCCATCTAGCTCAGAGCCTATTTGATGCAAAGAGTCTGCTTGTGTTCCTTTGTAGCCCCAAGGAAAAAGATTCCCAAGAGCATCATTTAGAGCATGGAACAGGCCTCCCCTCTGAATCATGCACTTCTGTTTCTGTTGGCTATACGGAGAGTTCACAATGATTAGCTTTCTAGTACAGCTATCTAAAGATATGTAATGTAAATTTTCTAATGTTTTATGACTAAAGGCAAATATTCCATTGTGCTTCAACCATTGCACAATGCTCATGATGTATTCTATATTTCATGATGCACAATTTGCACAATTGTGCACTTTGATGGACATTGCATAATGTTCATGATACTATTCTACATATGTAGAATAACTTTTAATTCCAAATAATTCAGATTGGATATTAGGAAAAGGGTGGTTGGGCACTGGGACAGGCTCCCCAGGGCAGTGGTCATGGCACTGAGCCTGCTGGAGTTCAAGAAGCATTTGGACAATGCTCCCAGACATAGGGTTTGATTTTTGGGTGAAGCCAGGATTTGGACCTGATGATTATTGTGAGTCTCTTCCAACTCAGGACATTCTGTGATTCTGTGATTCTATAGTGGCTATTGTTTGATTTTGACATACTGTATTAACAGAATCAAAAATTTATTTGCACAAACATAGGCACTTTGGGCACATATGAGTTCCTGCAATATGAACAGCTGTTGTGACTGCAGGGGTACAGGTCTCCCATAAATCCTCCAGCAAATCATGGATATCTCTTAGCTCCTCCAGGGTACTCAAACAGCACAGGTGCCTGTGTTTAGGCAACCTTGACCCATCTGTTTGTAAACAAGCTCCTTAATGTCATCAGAATGCATCAACAATTCTTGGAAGTTTGATATTCCTATTTCTTCATAAGCTTTCTGCATACCAGTAATTTAAACAAATAGAATAAGCTTGGTTGCCATTTGCCAAGTCCTCCAAGCAAATTCATGTATCTTTATATTGTGTCAATAAGTATAAAGAAAAACAAAACAAAAAAAAAAATCCAACATTTACAAAAAAAACAATTTTTTTTTTTTTCTTGGTTTTAAATTCACCATGGAATCAAAACTAATTTTCACTCCCTTTGATTGTTTGAATAATAATTTGGTCATTTCTTTGTTTTAGGCTTTGGGTTTCTTGGGGCCTGAAAAAAATAACTAAATGAAGACGTGGGTATGTGTTTTAACTGTGATAGGCAGTTAAAGTTTTATGATTTGAAAAGAGTTAGCATCAGGCTAGCACAGCTCAACACTGGAAGAGAGACCTGAATGGCAGATTTTTTGATTTCTGCCACCTCAGTGGCAGATTTTTATTTTATTTTTTTTTTTCTCAGAAGGCTAAAACTACCACAGAATTACACCTTTTGGGTAAATAACCTGTCTTATAGCAGTTATTTCCATGTCTCTAGCTGAAGCATGGCTTTTTCTCAGTTGCTGTCGGCTGTGCCCTATCTAACAGGAAAAGAGAAGCCAGACTGCACAGAGCATGGCCATACAGTGCACCTGCTTTGATGGGAATGTCCTTCAGCACAAGGCATCTCCCGATGTCATAAAGTAAGCAGACAAACAACAACAAACCAAACACACACACAAAAAAAAAAAAAAAAAAAAAAGGAAAGGACAACTCATTACCAAATTTCCTTTAGTTTTAATTGTCTATACAGTCATTCAATCTTACCTAATCTAAGCCTGTGGATGGCTACAAAATAAGGATGAATCTTGCCCTTAGTGACTTGCCAAGGCTTTTCAGGAAACCAGCAACAAAGTGATCTGCAGAATCCTAATCCAAGCCTGACCAAAAATGGAGCTCTCCCATGCCCTCCAAGAAGAGACAGCAAACTGGCATTCAAAAATAAAATAAAATAAAATAAAATGAAATAATAAAATAAAATAAAATAAAATAAAATAAAATAAAATAAAATAAAATAAAATAAAATAAAATAAAATAAAAATAAATAAAAAATCCACATCCATTCTATCAACCACTGTCTATCAGCCAGACAGATGAATAAACTGAGTAGAACAGTGAATATACCTAGCCATTAGCCTATAAGGAATAAGTGATAGGCTGGGAAGAAATCTAATGTCTTTTTTCCTTGTTCCAAGCTTATTTCCATTGCTACAATTTGTTCCTCCAGAACCCAGCTTCTCTTTAACTGGGGAATATGCTGGCTCTTCTCCCCTTGTAACTGGAAATTCAGTTAATTGCTTTTCACTTGAAATGACAAATGGCATCTGAACCATCAAGCAAAAGAAGTGATACAAAATCTAGGGGAGACCCACATCTTTCTAGAAAGGGGATGCTGAGAGATTTGGGACTGTACAGCCTGGAGAAGAGGAGGCTAACTAATGAAGACCAAGTGTTTAATTCAGATATCTAAACATAGCTGTTATTGTAGTGTAAATTCAATATTATCTGTCTCAGATTGGAAAACAAACAAACAAAAACAACAACAATAACAACAAATACTTTACCACATTACAAGAGATTAAAACCATGCAGATATTTCAATACTGTTTTCTATGGCATGATAAACAATTATAAACTGGTTTGATGCTGCTTTCCAGTCAAAGGAGGAATCTGCTCAGGGATAATCCATACTTACGTGGCTTGCAAGTGGCTCTGCAATATGATCAAAATGACCCTTGCTGGCCCCTGTATATATCTATTCAGTCTACAGATTTTACAATGCAGAAAGATAGAGACAGAGAGAGAGTAAAAGAAAAAAGAAAAAAAAAAATGAAAAAAAAAAAAAAGAAGAAAAATTTGCATGGCAACAGCATTGCATAACTAGTAATCATTGTAATAGAGTTACTGGCATTATGGGCTGCTCAAGGAACAGTTAGTAGCTTGTCTCACTTGTCTGTAATTTACTCTGTGTCTATTTAGCCTTGATGTACAACCTAGGTCAATTGCTCTGCCACTTTTCTATCTTCCTACTTCTGAGTTATAGAGAGAAATGTATGCCTCATGAATGACTATCTCTTCTGGTCAAGCTTGTCTCTCATGCTGTTCGGCATTGCCATTTGCTAGTAGATAGTGCTGAACAGTCAATATCACCAGCTAATTGGCAAAGCACGTGTGAAGCAGATGCATTTAAATATAGAATGTGGAGGCTGAAGGAGTAACTGGAATGCATAAGTGATAAGGATTTATTATTAGAACAGATTAATAAGCCCACCATTTCTTTCCCCCTCCTTTATCTCTCATCCTTTTCCCTGGTCAAGTATATTTTAAATTCTTCCTTTTCAGGAAGATTTTAATTGCACTGTTGAGAAAATGATGATGGCTAATTTTTTATTGGTTGTATGGCAGCACATGGAAGACCAAAAAAACCCTTATTATATATATTAATTTTGTGGTATTTGTGGAGGCTCAGGTCTGTAGTAAAACAGTGGCAACCAGTTTATAAAATGTAGACAAAAAAAGGATATGTGAAGAAAGGAGGTAGAGATGTATATTTATTATAGTGCAGATGTTATCAATTGCCTCAAAGATCCAAAACCAAAATATCCTTTTCTCTTTAAAAGACCTTTGGCTTAAGTCTCAGCCCCATGCTTGCTGTTTCCTACTTGAAAGCATCTTTCCACTGCCTGTGCTGCGAGACCTCTCAGTGCTGCAGTCCAGTCTCTTCCTGAGTGTAGTCTGCAATGAAACAGAGATGGGTTTGGATGTATTCTGATTCCCACCTTAAGTCCCTATGTGGCTCCAGAATTAGAGACTGGCTTCTGGACTTTTGTCAAGATGTACATCCTCCAGTTTGTCCTCACATGGGGAGGTCTGAGGCTCACACCTTTTCCATGGAGGCTCCAAGATACTTGGATCACTTTGTAAGTTTCTGTTATATCCACTGAAGTTACTTTGTGTATATTTGCTTCTCCACTTGCAGATGTAGATATTGAGGTCCAGACACTGTAAGACCAGCATTTCCTTAAGATGAAAATTAGAACTCAAAGACTAATCTTGAATGAAAAGCAGACAGAAAAATACATTTTCCCAACTCTGGTCTACCCAGCTACTGCTGTTCCCTGCACTGTTTTGCGACAAGGCAAAACATCATGTGAAATAAGTCATGCACTTAAATTAAACAAGAATGGTTGTTTAATATATATATATACATATATGTTTAATAACAAATTTAATTTAAATTTGTTAAAAACAAACCAACAAACAACAACAACAACAAAAAACAACACACACAAAAAAAAACCAAACCACATGTTTTTACTTGTTCATGGCTTAATGCTTACTGTTGAGAGGTCATGGTCCAATAGCTATTTGATTCAATGGAAAAACACGTTTCTTGGAATTCAGCATACAGCCAGGTAAATGGAATTTGCTCACTGTTAAACTGGACAATTTAAGATTGTCTCACTTCTCATTACCAGGCTTGCAATTCCAAATAGGTAAGGTTATTAATTTATTTATTCACCAAATGGATTGATTTTAACCATATTTTTATGTGGCAATATGTCCCTGCAAGGCATTCAAGCTACATCTAGTCTAGAAGATCTGAGGATGCCCTAGCTGTGACATGATGCTGTACAGTCATGGGGACCAACTACACACAGATCTCTTCATCTCCACAGTTTTCATATGAAGGAAATCTGTGCATGTGGATTAAATAGTGTGTGTTTATGTGAAACACACTTCTTCCTATCTCTAACTAGGCCGGGAGGGGACTTGGACACCTTGGTACAACATGGAGTACTTGTGTCTATTGCCATGTCCATTGCCTGAACTACACACGGACTCAGTAGACTTTCACAGGCTTATGAAATAGGCATCATATTAAAATAATTTCAAAAAAGGTCAGCAAAACCTCCTCCAAATATATAAAAAAAAATGTGGGTTATTTCATCTTTAAGATAAGTGACTACATGTATGTGGAAAACCACATAAGGATCCAAATCACCCTAAGTTATACCCATGTGAATGCATGAAAATGAAATGAGGGCAGGATTTTTCCAGCAGAAGTTTCCTTGGTTTATCCCAACCTTTGCAGCTTCTCATGGTTCGGTGACATGATGTGGAGTGTTATCCATTGCTGGGTTTGCTTAACTGAGCTTGCTTTTCTACAAACTGCAAACCAAAACTGCCCTAAGCTGCAGTTTTTGTTTTTACTATTTGGTTTCTGTTAGAAAGTTATTTACAGTTATTCTAATATTACTCTTCATAAACAGATTACCGTTGTACATTTACTATGGGGAAGTGGTAAAATATTTTGGACAGGATTAAGATAATCCTATAACAAGCTAATGAAAAACACGTACAAATGCTCTATTTTTAAACAGAGAAAATATGAGACACATAATCTCTTTCAATAAATTTTCTGGAGCAATAAACAAGCCCAATATACAATATATATGTGTATTTATGTATATATGTGCCTGTGTACAAGGTATTTTCTTAAACTTATCTTTGTCAAGATACAAAATCTGGCTTGTGAAAGTTACATCATATTTGTAAATCTATTCAGTGAAATTTGTCTAATACCAGCCTTCTATTCTTGTAAGCAGAAGTCTTCTTTGTCATATGACTATTTGAGTTTCCCTTTTATATTTATTTATTTTTCAAAATCTGTTTCTTGGAAGATATTTTTGTTATTATTCTCTCATTTTTTTTTTTTTAATATACAATCATTTAAAAAACTTGCCCTCTTTCTACCTGTAACCATATCACCAGTAAATAAAGGGCAGAATATTTTTCAAAAGTATTTATATAGATTGTTATTTTTTTTTCTCTTTTGAAGCACATAGATCTTCTTCAATGACTTGATTAAGAGCAATATCTTTGCTCGTGTGAATGACAAAAACCCTGCTGGTTTCAATTGAAGGGAAAGATGTGCTTAATGCATTATGACCGCAAACTCCACCTGCATAGATAGTTTCTAAAACAAGGGGCAGATCTTATGCAGATAAAAAATGCCATAGTTGTATGGGGCAATTTATACTACCTCCAAGGCAGAACTGTCATAACTCAATGGTGTAAACTGTTGCACCTTGAAAGTGAAATTGAAGGCAATTTATACAGGCTGAAAACCTCCCCCAGTGATTTAGATCCTGATCTTGTTTACACCAAGGCTGATGGCAAAATTGCTGGTGGATTCAAATGAAAGACAAAGTCAAATGCTGCTGAAGCCTCCAGGAGTATTACAATTGACTTGAAAGGCAACAAAGAGAATGGCTGCACTTATGAACTTGCTATCATGGAAATCACTTGAAGGAGGCAGTTCTGCCCAGGCTACCACCATACGACTTCATGTGGTCACTCAGTTTTTCCTTTTTTTCCTGTAAGATCCAGCCTGATTTCAAACAAGCTCAGATGGTTTGTTATTTTTACGTCCCTGCTTCTTTAGATCTGGGAAGCACAATGATTTGTGCCTTGTGAGGAATTTCAACACAATTATTATTATTATTATTATTATTATTATTATTATTATTATTATTATTATTATTATTATTCCTTGTTAGTTATGGCTTCCTATTTTTTACTGCAACCTCTTTAAATCTGAAAAGATAATACACTGCTCTCAAACCCTGCTTTAGGTGGCAGCTAATTGCATATTTGGCCAAACACTGGACTTCCTTCCTTATAATGTTTGTCTCAAGTGCTACATAAAAGCAATTTGTGGTGCATTTTGCTAGCCAAATTTATATAATATTACATATTATTAGAAGGCTATTAAAGCAAAGACTTTTGTTGTTCTTCAGCCAAACACAAAGAACTCTTTTCCCTTGTATAAAGACATTTCAAAGTTAAAACTTCCTGCCTCTTTAAGCTTCCAGCAGTGTCCTGACCTTAATGAACTGGGGAAAGCTATTTTTCCCATTCCAGGAAGTAGCTGTAGATATTTTCCATTCCTGTGACTTAGAGCAGGACAAGGTATGACTACACTGTGTATGGATACTTCTGAGCTAATTCCAGCTAATTTGTTGGCATAGTGCATGCAGGAGAGCGTAGAGAAAAGCCCGGGTTGTAAAACATACTGGAGGAGCAAAGTTGTAACTGCTAAACCCCCTGCTGTCAGCAATGCCTGAGGAAGCTGCTTTCAAGCTAAACATGCTGTAGGTACATCTTAACCTTGTCTGAGCTGTTCTTTTACCTTTTCACCTCCTTTCAGTTCTCCTTGCAGGAACAGTCTCTGACTTTTACTTTCCATGACTCACAGTGCAAGAACCTTGCCTATTCCTGGTGTCAAAGCTATAATGGCAGAAGCAGGCATTCATTCAGGACCCAGAAACTGTTTAGAAAACAAGATCATTTTCCAGATCAAGAAACTGAAGCAGAAAGACTGTCTCACCCACAAGATGGTTTCAGGTGGAACAGGAAACGTATAGAGGGACTGCAGACGGACAAAATGACCTCAGTCTGCAAGGGGGAGTGGACATGGGACAAAACCATGGCTTCATGCACAAAATTATTTGCAGACCAACCTTTACGTTCCTTATACTGGGGGATTCTTTTGCTTTTCCACCCCACCCCAGCCTTGTCCATTAGACCTCTGTACCCATTAGGATCACTCTTCATGGCTCATCCATCCCTCACCCATTTTCTTCAAAATATCCCTGTAGCACTTCCTACTGTTCTTCTGTTCTGGTGACATTCAAATTAGACCTATTTGGAATAGGGAAGAAAGAGGGACTGGATAGTATTCCTGCTTCAAATTAGATCACATATACATGCCAGGAATCACTTAACATATCTGCACATCCGTGATCTACTGAGGAAATACCAATGGCCTCAAGTTTGCACCAGAAAAGTGTCCTGTAAAGCTTGGTTATTTATCCTATTTTTAGCAACTATAAATATGGTTTTAGGAATTCCTACTGGAGAGTCACTGTAGACAGTTACTCTGTGTGTGACAACATTGAAAAGTCAGAGAGGACTGCTGAGGGCAACAGAAGAGATGGAATATACACCAAAATAATGACCCATTTTAGCTAGTTTTCATACACAGGAGCCATGGTGAACTGTATTATCCTTTACTTTGGCACCCATGTGCCATACTGGTATCTACTCATGGCCACATCCACAGAGAAGGGTGGCTTTGCACATCAGAGCAGCAATACGGGGCTGGTGTAGGAGAGATACACCAGCCACCAGTAGGAGAGATATAGCCATCCACCCTATTACTGACAGCATCCATAGTGCAAGTATCATTCACTCCACAGACCCATCCCTGTCCCAGGCTGGGGGATACAGTGAGAACTTTGTCCATGCTGCTCAAACTAGTCTTCACCCAATGGGCTACAAATGCCCATGCTACACTGTCCATGGCCCACGTTTCCTTTGATGAGGAACCATGGTAGCCCAATTATTTTTGCATGCGTAGAAATTGTAACATCACACTGCTCAAAAAGATCTGAGGACACAACCTCAGAGGTGGACAGGGTGTTGTAGCTACCCAAGGTTATTGTCATGGCATCATGGCATGATATCCAGGTCAAAGACCTGCTGAAATGGCGTTGGAGACGAGACATCCAAAGCTGCTGTGATCTTATCCATACTGCTTCTTTAGAGCAGTCCCTGAAGTGAACTATTCCAGAGCTGTGCTGCGGGGAGCTGTGAGTTTGATGATGCAGACATATCCCTGGTGTCCACAGTATGCTTTTCAACAGCACTAATGGGTCTGTGTCACTTCCAGCTTGGGGCTGGCTCTTTGCCAAGCTGAGAAATGCCTTGACAAAGTGAGCTTGGGTTCAGGGAGAAATGCAGTCTCTGTTTGCTCACCTCCCACAACAGTGTTCCCTCAAACACCGGGAGATATGTGTTTCTGAGTCCTGTTTTGTTTTGGATTTTGTTTTAGATAAGTAACTTGAGAAGGGCTCACAAACCCATCTTTCTGTTCAGACGGCACAAGACTTGAGTGGAAATATGATGTATTTCGCTCATCACTCAGGCTTTTAAACTAGTGTAAAATGATGATTTTGAAACATTAGCTTTTTTTCCCTCCCGCTTTGCCTTGACCTGAATTTTGGAAACCGACAGATTCTTTCCACCCTCCCTGTCCCCTGCAAGAAAAAATAGAGTTTTGGATTTCAGCAATTTTGATGTTATTGTACTTAAAAGATCCAGTTGGAAATGCAATGAATATCTTGTTGATGACATCCCAGTGACAACTGAAGTTAATAAGGGTTGTAAAAAGTCATTTACTTCAATTGACTTATTGAAAATGCACAAGGGCTGTCAGTTTCATTAATGCAAAAAATGTAGGAAAACCCCCGCTCTCTCTCCTTTCTTCCTTTCTTTTTGAAGTTGCAAATATGTTATGAATAAACTGCTAAATAGATTTAATATTTGACATAAAGAACCTCTGTCCCAGATGTCTGACATAATTTATAAATTACTATGCTTACAGAAAGTGTGTTATTACTATGTGACTTTACCTTATTTCATTGTAATGACTGGATATTATTCCTTGAAGAACCAGGAATAAAATAAATCAGGAACAACTAGGTAATGCCCTGTAAAACACGAATATAAACACAAACTCCTGTATTCATATTTGAGTGACACAGGTCAAGGTTCACTTATATAGCAAAATATCTAACACACTCATTTTAAGGGTCTGTCCTGAACTATTTTTAAGCCATTGCTTAATTCTGTTAATGTTTTGGAATTGTGTTTTCTAGAGAAGACAACTCATCAGAGGCCACCCTGTCCCCTGCTCTTTAAAGTAAGCAAAATTATTGTTGCACTGTCATTCACAAGGATGAGAAACAATGTCTTTAATGCTGAAGATTTCATCCATGACAATTAGGATTCCTTTTTCCAGTGACTGCATTTTCACCTTCAAATCCCAAAGGTCACCAAGAGGTAATGTTTTCATTAAAACATACCTGTTAAGGTGACCTAAGCCTTAACATAAACAAAGTCTTTTAAATGCAGACACCTGAAATACCTTGGTTTTCAATTCTGGCTCCAGTGTTTGAATCTCAAAGGTGAAGAAGGCATACCAAATTCCTTTGAAGCCCAGTTTTCTAACCCTAAACTACTTGAGGTAGATTTCCACTTGAAAACAATTAATCATGCATGTAAAAATTACAGTTTTAATAAGTTTTAAATATGCAGTATTACACATGCATATGTATATTTCCTATTTGTAAAGACGTGTATTTTTTAAGAAAAACATTCCAACTTTTATTTTATATATATATAACTCATGTTTTTATATGGATAGCTAATATACATTTCCTGTTAATTAAGGTAAAGGGAGAGTAAGCCAAAGAGGCAAACTTCTAGTACAACATAAACTCGTAAATTATTACTGAGCAACAACTGATGAAGACAAAATTGTGTCAGATTTTTAAGGGTGCAAATCACTATCAGACTACAATGTGAACAATTTACTTAGGTTAAGAATCTGACCCTCAGATCTCACTAGTTTGTGAGGGGATGAAGAAGTAGCTTTTCCAGGAGCTTTATATTTTAATATTGTCAAAGCCTATGTAGTTCAACAGAGGTATCATCTATGCTCCTGGCTGACCTGCAGACCGTATCATGCTTCCTCCAAACTCCTCTGGGAGGCAGCTGCCAGATTTATGTTTCTTCTGTTTGCACAAGGAAGCAGGATAAGTCTAACCTTAAGGATTTTCTGTCCCCACATCCTCACTGACCTTGTCTCCAGCAAGTTCTATTTTTCCTTTAATTATTCTGCTCATCGCTATAAAATATAAATTCTGTGCATACATATTCCTGTATTCTTGTCAGTGGATGGGAAGCAGAGAGCATTCAAAATCTGTGGTAGTGTAATTGATAAGTAGTGAATGCAGGCAGCATTGGATTCAGATTTT
The DNA here is from genome assembly GCF_009819795.1 of Aythya fuligula. Taxonomy (NCBI): domain Eukaryota; kingdom Metazoa; phylum Chordata; class Aves; order Anseriformes; family Anatidae; genus Aythya; species Aythya fuligula. Next base: position 4,961,973 of record NC_045559.1, read on the forward strand.
CTTCTAAGATGTTTCACATACCAAATTTGCACAAAACTGCTAAGAATAATGGTTTAAAAGGGAAATACTTACAGTTCTATCAGAGCTGATTCACATCTTACTAATAAAGTAAAATTATTTTTATTATTATTTTTTCCTCTAACTGAGATCTAATCTGGATGTTTTCACCATTTTGTTAATAGAGATTTATTCAGTGGCCTATCTTAAATAGGCATGGTGTTTCTCAGGGGAGCAACTTCCATGATAAACAAACAAATATCAATAAAACATGCAAAGCACCTGGAAAGTTTGCTGTTTGAAGGTGAAAGTCACCATCCTTTAGTAGATAGGGATGATTTTGATCTAAGAAAGCTTCTTTGATATGCTTTATTTAAGACCCAGCCTAAGCGTGACTTCAAATTTACATCTGTACATTAGGTGTTCAGTAGATTAACCTTCCTCAGATAGGGTCCAAGGTGGATACCCATTAGAGAGGAGGACATTTGGAAGAAGTCAGAGGGTAATGCTTTCCCAGTCTTGGTTTCGAGTGTTTGGTGAATAAAGCAATCTTCTTCTGGCCTCAAACACACATATCTATCTTCATTGCCTGTATAGCCAACTTAGTTAAGGGAAAGTTCACATAAAACTTTAGATATCTAAATATCATCAGGTATTTTAGTCAAGTGAAGTGGAAAAATATAGTAGCCGGCTGAGGTCTGAAAGGACAGACACAACAGCAGACAGATGTGGTGGTGTTCAAACTGAGGAGGAGCATACTCATTAAATGCATAGTGTCTTCTTGTTAAATGTATCAAATATTCAGGTAATCAGGTAAAAGCTGAAATCATCTTTTCCTGTTCAAGCTTTCACACCACTGTTTTTTGGAAAAGCTAATTCTTCAGCTTTTTAATAGCATGGTCTTTTCAGTGCAGCAAATTCCACTTCTGTTTAGTCAAGCCTGAATCTTCAAGAGCAGTAAAACTGCTTAAAAAGAATAACTACATAATTATAAATTAAATATTAAAACAGTAACTGGCCATATCATTGAACCAGTGTGCTGTGGAAAAAGTAGAAACTTGGTGAAACATTTATTATTCAGTTAAACAGTGTAATGATTTAAGGAATTAATAGGGCAGCAAGAAAAACAGAATTGTGGGGCTGTCCTGCAAACATGAACAACTCTTCTTACCTGTATGCTTACTTTGTACAATAAAAAAAGGATTGGCCACATGTTTAATGTCTGCAAAACTGCATGTTGCATATAGGAATTGGGTCCACTCAAGGGAGGAAAATCAAGCAAAAAATTAATTCCAAGGAAAGGAATCTGACAATTCAAGTCAGTATGCATTAAAATAGTAACTTAGGAAAAGACTGAGTGAAGGCATATGTGACAAGAATGTCAATAACTGGTCACAGAAATGTGCAACTGCCTTAGTTCTTGTTCCAAAGACAGTGGAAGCCTGTAGACTCCTGCAGGGTTTTGCACCAAGTCCTCAAAGATCCATCAGAGTAAGTTCAACACCTTGCAAAGAAAATAAATGAATGGCACAGCCATTGCTGGTTTTCTTTTCAGTAGGTGATCATGATCATCATTGGACCTACATCAATCATGCCAGCTGCATATCCATCTGGATCCCAGATACAAATTTCTAGTGGATTTGTTACACTGGACAAGATTTGAAACAGGAGTCTGCACTGGGATCATCATCCTTGGCTTGTTATTTCTGCTTCCTTATTGTATGAGAGAAAGAGAGGGGAAATAAGGTGATCAATCCTAATCACTGCAATTAATGCCCCATTACACAATGCTTAGACAGGACAGTGATGTAGGAATGAGATTGCATGGAAGAAGACTTAAAGACTTCATGCAGCCACACAGGAGATTCTGAGCTGGGAGTCCCTTGAGAAGGCCTTTGAGAATCACAATGAGCAAGCTCAGGTTTGAAAACTGAAGTTCTCATCCATTCTACACAAACTATTTGCTTTAAAGAGGAACCTTGGTTCATAAAATTGTTTCTCATATTTGTTTTGATTTGATTTTCTTGTAGCTTTTCATGGTCTGAGGGGGGATGCACTCTTTGCTAGGGTCTTTTCTTATGTTTCCTACATTTCACGCTTTCAGTCTCAAAGGCTCTGAAAACAGATGTCTGGTTTTCAAAGCAGGTTTTATTTTTTTATTTTTGGCAATGCCAGACATTTTACAGTAGAAAATAAAAATAAAAATAATAATAATAAATAAACCAAACCAAACAAAAAAAAATTACCAAAGCCAGTGAGTGACTTCTGATATCTTCTGTTTCCTTATCACCCTTTGTTATGCTTGTTAATCACTGGTGACTGGGTATATTTTAAACATTTAAAATGCATACATTTCCCTCCTCTCTTTCCAAACATCTGTTTATTTTGCAACCACATGAACCTCAGGAAGAAGAAAAAAAAAAAGCTGCTATTATATGCTTTTTTCAAAGTGGAGAAGTAAACATGGAGCTTTCACATTTGCTACATCAAATGGATGCTATTTATTTAACTGCTTGAGGCAGGAGGCCTGATCAGAGGAGAATTTCTTTTATGGCCTAAGGTGTTGAACTATTTTTAATAAGAACAATGCTTAAGGAAAAGAAAATTCCTAAAAAACTTCTTCAATCAGTTGGAGAAGAGAAAAGGGAAATTCCCTCTTGTGGTAAGGAGAGGTAACAAGCTACTGCTCCATAACAAATCCAGCTTGGGCTGCTTTAACCTTCTTCTGTTGGAGGAGAGAGATGTGCCACCAGGCATCATCTCATCCAAAAGTAAACATGAAAATATATCACAAAAAATTGCATGCCAAAAAGTTCCTGTTTCTTTCATATGTAAGGGCAGAGGCAACGACAACTAGATCAGCTCTGAATTGCAATGCTGGAGACACCTTTGATCAGGCAATGTCCAACCGCTTCTTCTTTTCCAGAGCTTTATGCTTGTTTTGCTCAGTGATGCATGTCCAAACTTTCAAATACTCAAGAGAAAATAAGAAATGTTAAAAATATTAGACATGGATTTTTATTTATTGACCTCCCACAAGCAAATCAAATGTCCCAAGGCAGAGGTAGCTGTCTGGATGAAAGTCATCCAGCAGCCCGCTCAAGCCTTGTTCCCTGGCTTTTAGTTTACTATTAGAGATATAGCCCAAGGTCTCAATTTTTTCAGACTACTTGCCAACAACACGCAAGCTAGAAATTAGTATCAGATGAATGAACGCTCATGTAAACAATATCAGAAACCAAGACTATTGAACCCATCATCAAGAATTATAAGACTCACAATAAAAACAAGACATAAAAGATTCCTTTTTATATTTTTAGTGTTAAGACTTAACTTTAGGCAATGGTTTATTTGTCACTTGCTTTCTATTTCAATGTGAGCAATTAATTATGAGTGCAAAACCATTAAGGATGACTGATTAAGCACAGCAGAACTGAAATACACAATTTGAATGTGCAACAATGCCAGTATTGTAAAAATATGATAGAATCTGAAACTTCACAATTTCTTTTATACTCTCATTACTATATTCGGATAATGAGAAAAATTGTGGAAACTATAAACAGAATTTTAAAATAATAAATAATTTACTCTTTAAACTTCAGATTTCAGAGCATTTTAAATGGTTTTGTAACCACAGTGAAAACTTTGCCTTGTGAATACATTTCCCAGAAAGAGTTTTGGTTTTCTTCTGTGTTCAAAAATCTCCAAATAAGCGGATACACTGTGCCTTGCAGCCCATCCCTTTGGTGAGAAAATGCACTCTTATTGTCCTGACTAACAAATAATCGTCAATGTTAATGTGAAAAGATAAAACAAGACAGTGAAATGCTCATTTGGGTCAAAATGAGTTTATTTCCCAGGGCATAGGAAGTCCCAACTGAATTGGTTGCTGCAGTGACACAAGAAACATGCAAACTGTACCCTTGATTAGAATCTGGAAGACAGAGATAAAAGGTTTATCTGTGTGACAAGAGCTGTTTGATGGACTATTAGATGACACTTTTCTATGTCTGCTTAAATCTCACAGCTTCTGTTGCTGCTTTGTTACTGAAATAATAATAACAACAATCTTGTCTTTCGAGGAAGGCTTTCTGGCAAAAAAAACCCTGATGTGAGCAAATATGCAAATATCATTAATATTTTGCTTCTAAACACATGCAAAGACATGCATGCACGTGTGTGATATTTAGGCACCATCACAAACTGTAACATGTAAACCTGTTCACGTGCCTTTGTTTTTCCCACGCCCTATAATATATCAGTTTTCAAGTACTCATATGTGATTGTAAGCTGGAATAGCTGTAGACAAACAAGCTATTACTGCATAAACCTATGGACATAGATTGAGGTACAAATACATACATGCTATACCTATACATACCCAAATATAAATATGTGTGTGTATTAATTCACACATAACTCTATGTATACATATACACATGATCAGACTGCCTTGTTACTGCATATATAGCATGTATATGTACTCATGTATATTTCTGCCTGTAATACACATAAATGTATACTTTCATTTGCATAATATGTGTTCATTATATATACATATATATTAAATAATACATATACTGTGTGTATATATAAAAATATATCTACATACATATGAAAACCTAAGTTTAAATGTAATTTGACATATTTTATCTCATTTTAATGCTTTGTCTTGGACAATTGGCACCATGATGACCTGATGCAATTCAGCTGTGTGGCTTCAGAGTAGGCATAGTCACACTGTGGTGGACTTGCAAAAATCAGGTAGATGGTTCTAAATAGGGATGAAATGATAGAAGAAAAGCCCTTGAAGAATGTGATAGGGACAAGGAGACGTATAGTAAGTCCTTAATCAGGTCTCCCAGATTATCATATTATGTGTTTTGTTTTTTTGTGCTCTCAGGTTGGACAAAAGGCGCTGCCTCTTCTGCTGAAGTTCCTTCAACCACTTCCTGTAGCGTGCAATTATAATTCACTCCCACTCACTCTGCAGTTAGATGTGGAAGGGCCTACAAGGAAAGACCTTTGCTTCAGACAGCTTCATAAATTCCAGAGGAGAACAATCTTCCCAGAGATTAATTGGGCCTTTGTTTTCCTTTAAAGACAAATCCAGGGGAATTTCCCACACAAATGTCAGAGTTGAAGCTGCATATGGACATACTACATGTACTCCATTGCTAAGAATCTATCAAAGCAGAATTAACCCCACAAACAGCTCTGAGGCATGTACTTTTTGCAAAATCTCATAACCAAATATATTTACAGGCTTCCCTTCACCCATTCTTCCCCAAGCGGCAGTTCACATCCTGTTCTTCAAGATTACGTTCCAGTACTTAATTAAGTGCACTAAGCATTTCTCGTTGCTGATTTCCTTGTGTTTTAGTGGTTGCATCATGCTTGGACCAGAACATAACAACTGAACAGATAGATAGAAAGTCAGCTTAGACCACCTATCTGATTCTTCAGTGAGCTGGAAATGACAGTATCTTCCCAGCATAGCTAGCAGCAAACCAAAATTACTCCAGATCGCATCAAGAACAGTTTTACTTCCTAAGTAGGGTTATGACTCAGAGTCTTTTTGGATTTTGATAAAACTAATGATAACGATGACACTGCCTTTCTCATCTCTCCTTGTCTTCTGCCTCACCTGTCTACCAGATGTTGTCTTTCACAGAAACAACCAGGTTGCCCGTTCGTTTTGCTTCTTCATAGCCTCAGGTTAGCATGGTTTAACTTCCCAGATAGAGCTATCTGGCTATAGTATCCAAGGATCTAATTCTAATTTGCTTCTGGTATCTCTGCAATCAGGGAGATAATCACCAGCTAAGGGCCTGAGGAACAGCTGGTCCTGGTGTGGCTTCAGCTGCTGCAGCTAAACGGGAACCAGATGGGAGGTACCGAGAATACATGTATATCTATGCTCTGCATACCCATCAGCAGCTGAAATCTATGTCTGTGTTACATTTCCTTGGTGGTTAGTGGAAGAAAATATTTGCTTTTAGGGCAAAGTTCACCTTATCATAAAATTGTCATGTAGAATAGGCAATAGAACCATATTCCTTGACTATCTATCAAGGGATCTCAGGAAGATTAGGTGGGATGTAGATATTTAAAAATAAGTGAAGTGAATTTCCCCAGTAAATTGGAATCACAGGGCTTTTATGTAGTCACAGTGGTAGAGAGCTGATGACCAGAAATATGTTAATTTAGAATAATTTGTCTGGGTTACACTGCAGGTTTCTGTCCAAGGTGCTCTGAAATTCTCAAAGCTACATTTTTCACTGCTTAGTTTCTAGAAACATTATGAAGAGAAGGATAGTCTTAGAAAAAAACAAGCCACAATGTTCCTTGAAGGTGAGTAATTTTTGTGCTTGGGCTTTTCCTGTTTTTGTGCAACTTTGTGATCTTTTGGATATGTTCATACACATATACATACACATATAAATAGGAGAGAAAACTAAGTAACTTAAAATGAAAATGCACCAGAATTGAACTATCAGAAGTTATTCTACACACAGTGATTCCGTTCTCCATGTCTATCTTAATCCATGCATTACAATTAAATCCACTTCTCTGTACCTGAGTCTATTCACTACATCAAATCCATCACAGTAAAAGTACTTATTTCACAGTAATTCAGCTATTAATTTGAATTTTCTTCCCCTGCTCCCCCCATGCCAGCCCTCTTACTGTCCTCCTGGAATGATTTATCATGAGCTGTGAAAACTCTCATGTCACCTTGTAGTGTGGAACAACTGAAAAGCGTGAATGTTGTTTGGAAAGACTCATTGTCTGATTTAAGTTACGCTAAAAATAAGCACTTCTGCTCAGGCTCTGCCTTGTAACAATTTTCTTCATCTGTGGGCAGTGCAGTCACTACTTCCAAATTGTGCAGAAATGCAGAGTCAGCAGGACCAGTTCTTCTTCCATTCATAATGCTACTGATTTTTCTTTATTTATTTTTTTATTTTTGTATTTACTCTTGATTTGCATCTGTTTAAGAGTAAGTGAATGAGGTCTAATGACAACCAGTAAGGTTGCTTTTGATTTATATTGCTGACTGAGCATCAAGCAAAGTCCAACTGAGCTGTACTAAATCTTAAAATATTCTGGATATTAAAATTACAAAATTTGATTATTTTTTTTTTCTTTTAAATGGAACACAAGCAGATATAAAAAAGGACTATAAAAATATTTAAAATGTTAAAAGATGTCACTTGTTCTCATAGGATATAAATAATTGCAATTCACTATGTAGTCAAGAAAGCAAAATTACCTATGGCTTTAAAAATATTTTGCTTCGTAAGCCAACTATCCCTCTGCACCAAAATATTTACAGTGTCACTGTTAAAAAATAGAGAGGCAACATACCCACTGGGAATGTCCAGAACACCTGGATGTTGCAATCTGTGAGACATGGGAAGGACGAGTACACGAGTACTTGAAAATGCAGAGGCCACCGTGAAAGAAGTGTGTAAAATGGGAAGAGAGAATCTGCATTAAACTGCCATATAATTTCTAACACTTTGACTCTGATATCAGTTGCAGGGTCAGAGAGTGGGAAAGCTGTGATTAGAGTTCATGGTTTCCAGTCTTGGGGGAATTCCAGTATTTGGAAATGAGACCCTGTTCTGAATCACATCATAGAATTTTTTTTTTCTCTCATGATTTTATGAGGAACTGAAATGAAGCAGCAAGAAAAAAAAATCAGATCAATCTAATCATTTAATGCCTTTTTTTTTTTTTTTTTTTTTTTTTACATTTTCCCCCTCTCTAGATAAATATTGTGTTAAATAAATATATTTTAAAATTATTTGAAACACAAATATAAATGTTACATTGTGATACAATTGAATATATATATATATTTCTTCTTGTAGAAATGGTAAAAAAAAATCATACAGTTTCATTCAAAGCTTCTATTTTGACTAGAGCATTTTATGATAGGGGAAAAATGTCAAGTTTGAGGAATTTTAAGCTAACTTCAGCTTTGCCAGGAAAAAGCAGAGACTCGTGGGTTTCTGCAGAAGAGTAGTTTCTAAGGTATTCATTTGATCTGGACTTACTATCTATCAAATAAAAAAAGAAATTATGCTTTTAAAAATTCTCAGAAAAAAATAATCACTGCTTTTAAGTAGTGGGTGTATCACTTTGGTCAAAGGTCCACCTTTTATTCGTGTACCTGTGGCTTTCTTCAGTAGCACATTAATGGTACTAGAGCTTTTATTATTTGCTTAAAAGGAGTTCTTTGCCTAGCTTCATCTGTTCTCTAGGAAGCTGAAAGACAAAATTCCTGGACAGAATTATACCATTGGTTCAAACAAGGTAAATGCAGAGAAACAGTAGCATAAGTGCAGAGTCACCTACTGGTGTAAAAGGAAAGCCAGTATCCTCTGTGAATGTATTGCAACACCAGCATGGACCTGCCTGTCCTGATCGCATGGGTTAACAGCAAAACAGTGCCAGCCAACACAAATACCTCTCAGTGAGACATGAACACAGATAATTGTTTGTGGAATCTCTTGATTTGTTTGGTTCTGAAGAGAAGGATGTAGGTACTTTTGGAAATTGTATGTAGGATGTGACTGGAGCTGTTTGTTTATCCATTGATATGGAGTTGAGAGACTTTTTTTTTTTTTCTGGCTAAATTTCAGTGTAAACAGGTCATAATATGTGCTGCTTGTATGGAGAGAGCATGGATCTCTGTCCCAAAGCTCACTATCATACTTTTTCATGTCTGTGGTGGAAAGCAGTAGCGTTCAGCTTCCAAGGAGGCTGATTTTGTCTAGTCACATAATCCGGAGGAATCAAAAAAAATAATTTTTCAACACACAATTTATTTGGCAGCCTTCTGCCTCACCACTGACACCAATAGCAAAGCCAGGAGGAGCACCTCTTTATGGTAAGCACTATTCAAGTGCCCAAGAAAGAATTATTCCTGTCCCTGAAGCTCTCACAACCTAACCAGATGGTTTGCAAAGGCAGTATTGCTACCTGCCGTTCACTGAAAGAGGATAAATGCACACAACATATCTGACAGAGATAGTCAGATCTCCCTAATCCTGTGTCAGTAGTGAAACCGAAAGGCCTCTTTGCTTTCTGTTTAAGCTTAGTTGAAGTTTGTGCTGAATTGGGATCTAGGACTTCTTATCCAGAGACTTTGAATGACCCCATGCCTCAGTTTCCCTATCAGCATTGAGGGTAGTAACATTATTTAAATCAGATTTTAATTTACATCAGGTTAGTCATTAAAACATTATAGAATTCTTTAGCATTTGTTAAAATGCTACAAGAGAACAAGATACATCCTGTTCTGATTACTCATGGTATAGGATTACTCACAGGGTAGGTTTTTCTCCTGATCAGATGCCCACTGTTCTTTTAACCAAAAGAATAATGTGACTAACAAAAAGTACTGTAATGTTGACAGTGAATACCAAATGCTTCTATTCCATGAATTCTTCTTCATATGTAAAAGAAATGACTGAATGACTTACTGAAAATGCTCATCTGAGCTAAAGCCACTTACTGCAAAAAGGCACAAGCAGCAAATTAAGAGTGCACAGCAGATTTTGATCTCAGTTCAATGAGTTTTGCTTGGGCACAGGTCCATTGGCTTCTTCACCCATCCAAGTGAGACACAAATCAGGCTGACATATGTATGCATGTCTGATAAAAGTGCACAGGGTTATGTCCATATTAGTCATGCGATAACAGGACAGATACATGTTAAGGTGGAACAGTGTTAGCAAATTATCTCACAAAAGGCTATTTGTCTTCCTTGGGATGTGTGCCGCTGTTTTAACAAGTCTGAATAAATCTACATTCCTGACTTCCTGTCATGGAGACTTAATCCAGCTCAGTCAGCGAACGGATGCAGGCTACAATAAAACGCTTGGAGAAGGAAAAAGCAGCAGTAGGCCTTGTGTTCTTCCTCCTGTTGATCCACAGTTCTGCTCTTAGGCCCACACAATTGGGACGGTGAAGGACGGGACTCATCAAACATTGCAGCTGTGATGTAGCCAGCTGGCTTCCCTTCATAACCACTGGCCAGATGTTGAAACATAATTGACACATTTCTTATTCAAAAGTAATGACCCAAACAGGCCGTGCTGTGGCAGTAGCTATTTCTGTATTGACCAGCAGCCTTCAGCAAGGTGTAAACCCTTCCAGTTTACCTGCTCCTGTATTAACTGTGGTAACATTGTGACATGCCAGAGTCCTCTGCACTATGGTTCCCCTCTCTGTGACACAAAGAGAATCATCACAGCAGAAACAGCAGGAATTTAAGCTCCCTGTTGGCTTTGCTTAAACAACCACTAATGTGCACTAGAAACACTCCTGTGTTCCGTCTTTCAGCAGTAAAACAGCAGTATACATTAACTACTTAAACTTCAGATAAATGTGCAAAGCTGGCCTGCCTACACTTTAAATTAACCAAGGATTTATTGGGAGGAGTAAGCAGAGAAAAAGAGAGCATTAGACTTACAGTCCCCTCCCCTCCCCAAAACTCAGCAGAGGGGAGCAGAACATCCTGGATTGCATCTGTCTGTGCTCACAATCTTTGCCTGTCTGCTGCTTTCGGGTTTTGAGCTCTTTTGTAACCAGCCTCTGCCACGTAGGTATTTACAAAACAAATTTATAATGACGGGACCCCATTGTCAGCTACCAAATATTATTGCTATACTAATTTGAGGACAGCCAGTGATGGAAGAAAATAGCTCTGTTCAACTCCTAACCCTGTTTGCTGGAGCAGGGCCTAAACCGTGAAGTTTACATATTGTTTAATACCGTGACCTCTGTGCACTTGCTAATCCCTCATCCACCACTCTGCAGCTTCTTTCTTGCCCTCAGCCTCCAGACTAATACCCAGAAAGATGCTTGGATTTCCAAAACTGCAAACCACGCAGTTGTCAAATTGGCAGGGGACGTTTTGCGGAGTCAGCACACCACCCTGTCATGACCAGGGCTGCAGGATCTCTCCTTCCTGTGGATAATCACATCTTCAAGTGCATCAAGCCCCTTCCAGCTGCATTAGGATTTTGATGCCAGCAGAAAGATTGCTTCTCACTCTCAGGGCAAGCTGAAATACTGCAAGTGGGAAAAATACTTTGGAGGCTATTACGTGGATAAATAATGTTTCCCAAATCAATGTTTATATCCTTTAAATCACCAACTATTCCCCATTGTGATGTTTCTTAAATACTGTCAGATTTTATTATTGATGGTTTTACACTCTGGAATATTTAATTTGTGTTATAAATTCAGGAATTTTCTCTTTTAGTTGGGAATGCCCAGTGCTTCTTTGGTGCAGACTCTGAGTACGGGCTTACAGGCAAGTGGAGAGGCCATAAACCCAGAGTGTTTCACTCCTCTACAGTACCTGTACACTGACATGCTCTTATCCTACAGCATACAGCATAGGGTGATTCATCCCTCCTTTGTGGAGAGTTTAGCTGCTTCACATTTTTTCTGCATGCATGACAAGCAGCAATCAGGACGCAGCCACTGGGTTGAAAGTTCACATCCAAGCTACATCTTAACCTTTGCTTGTATAACTGTACCTTAAAAATCAGTGTTTAGGAGACTGGCTGCTCACACTTTCCTTCTCTTTAAAGTTTCTAGGGAAAAAAATAAATAAATAAATATATATATATATATATATAAATAGGGAGAGACTTGTATTGGCATGTCACTAAATCTGAACCAAAATTTCAGACCCCACAAAGTGAGTTAAAGAGGAAGATCTTTCCTGGAGGACAGTCACTGACAGAGAAATCAAATCAGGTAAGCACATAGATCCCATGTCAAAACAACTGTATATAGAAGTGACATTTTTCTAAAAAAAAAATGTGCCCAAAATAGAGCACCGGGCACTGCTTGTCATGCAGTTTCACTGAGAAACACTGATTCAGCAGTTCTGCACAATGTGTAAGAGAAAATCCCTGTCACTGCTTCTACAATTAAGCTCATCGGAATACCTGATTATTAGGAAACACTGAAAATACATGCATGCACATATTTAGTCCTAATATAGAATACTTTGCCTCCAAAAAAAGTGCCTTTTTGCCCTTCCATCTTAGAAAAAGTTTCCTCTCTTCTTAGAAATAGAAGTTCTCCCCCTGAAAATTCTGCTGTTTAAACCTCAGTTTTCCTGAAACATAATAAAAAAATAATGACATTAATTTCAATACTTTGAAATAGTTCAAAAGGAAATGTTTTATTTGGAAGCATCTTATTAAAAATCAAGCACCTCTGAACATAAACACTTTCCAGGGGGAAAAAAGTGACTCAGCCTCATACCATTCCTGAAAAAATGAAAAAAAAATAAAAAAATCTGAGTTTGTTTACTAACTGTCCTTGTGACTTTTTTTTTTTTTTTTAAAAAAAAAAAAAAAAAAAAAAAAGCTATCAGTAGGAACAGTGCTAAATAGGTGTGCAGGAAATGAATAAAATTGATAAAAAATTACTGAGAAAAAAAAAAAAAAAAAACACAGAAAAGGAGGGGGAGGCTTTGAAATTATGTTATATGAGATGCTATGTTACAAAGAAGTATTAAGCAAAGGACTTCCCTGAAAGAAAACCATGTCCATATTGAAATTAAGTACCTTTTAAATATAAAGCACATACTTCACAATATATATTCTCCCAGGGCTTTGATTATGAGGTGGCAGGAAAAAGCTTTTATATAATATAATATGGTGATTTCTGTTTAATGCAGATTGTTCCAAGGGCTGCAATCACATAAGCAAGTTATTCTTCAATAAGTAAGAAAGAATTAGGAGCCAGAGTGAAGGTAAGTATTTAATTGTTGGCTTTTTTCTTTTTTCTTCAGTATTCTAATTGAGCCTTGAATTTGGATATTTCTGAATAGTTCTAACAGTTGCAGATTAGATCCTGTCTTGAATCCAGGCCTTTTTTATGCCTCTCAGGCCAACATTTATTCTGTATAATGAAAGAGAAATTTCTTGAGGAAATGATACCTTCAAAAACCTTTGCTTCAAAAACAGGCCTGTACCTTTGGCCTGAGGCATCATTTTTGGAGACCATGCCACTTGAAGCAAAGAAATAGCATCTAAACAGAGCTGTGAAAATCACAGTAACGTTAAGTTTGTTTAATCAAGTGTTCTGATATAGGGAAATTTCTCTGGATCGCAAGTTAACCAGTTATTTAAATAGGTGTACAATTTTTTAACATGAATTGAAGATATTTTCTCCACTTACATCCCACAGCAATGCATTCCATAAGTTAATTATCTTCTGTCTTAAAAACAAACAGCAAAACAACAAACAACAAGAAAACAAAAACATCCCCCTCTCCCCACCCCCCTTTTAATCCATTTCACAATAGCTATGCTGCTCAGCCTTAAACATTTAACATTTTGGAAAGGATATTAACTCAGGTCTTTTTAAAGCCAGAAGGATTTATTTTCTCATCTTTCTTGACCTCCTTAGTGACAGAGGTCATGGGACTTCTCTGAAGTAATTCTTGCATTAACTGTTCTATGTTGCTATCAGTAGATCCAGAATTCAGAGGACATCACTCTAGATTTGAAAGTGGGCAGTGGTGGAGGGAGTTGTTCCGTTATTTAATTACCCTGATTTGTTCCAGCCCATGTTTGTTTGGTTTCTAATTCTACCTTTTGGATCATGTTATAACTTCTTTTGGTAGAACAACTATCCCTGTCCTTGTCCATTGGTGATTTCTGTTTGAAGTGTAATATTTGTTTGATTCAGATCTTGATTTGCCCTTTTAATTATTCAACTCTCTTCTGCTCTTCATATTACTAATATACTTTTATCAGCACTGGCTTAAAATAAAATGTCAAATAATAATTTCAGGACCACAGTGCTTAAAAAAATAACTTTTTATTCAATGACCTTCTCCACTCACTTGTTCATTTCAGGGCTTCTGCACTGTCCCACATCAGAATTCTCTCCAAAGCTAAGGCATGGGGTGTTCCAGATACCACATCTCTTTCCCCAGGCAAATAAATTGTTAACAAATACCAGTCCAACACAGATTTCTAAAATTTGTAATCCCTTCCTCATGGTGTTCTGTCAACCTCTGATGAAACTTGTTCTCGTGTTTGGATTATTGAACTTCCCTTGAAAGACCAATGCTACTGGTTTTTGGAGACAGTGGGTCTGTTAGTGAGGGCAGAGATATTTCCTAAAGATCAGCTGTCTCATCCTGATAGGGGTATTGCATGACTAAATTCATTTTAAGCAAGCCAGAAGAATTCTTTCTATCTGGAAATTTTGACCTCCTGTGTGAATTGGATCCTGAATGACTTCCCATTCAAACTAGGGAACATAAGTTCTGCCAGAAAGGAGACCTAAGGAGGTACGGAGAAAATCAAGAAAGGAGACATCCTCAGAGTATTGTGACTCAGTTAATTATATTTTGGATTTCAGGTGGCCAGAACTTTTGCAACCAAAAATAGTCAATGTATTCCTCAGTATAAAGATGTCAGGAACTCTCCCTAGGGTGTTGCATGTCCCAGGCTGTGGGACACTATTGGTGTTTGCAGTCACTGAGATCTTGGCTGAGATTCTAGGTTGCTCTCAGAAGAGTTCAAGGGGACAGACAGGACCAGTTTTAGGTCACTTGGTATTTTGAGACTGTGTCCTTGATGGCCCTTCACAGATAGGCTGAGGCCTGAACTCTGTTATCCTCTCACTGTAAAAAATTTCATGTCTGAACTTTAGGTTTTTTTTGTTTGCTTGTTTGTTCTTCAAGCAGAACAAAACTGAGAAATATAGCACCGTAGATTAAAAGTGGTTATGAAAAGATAAAACAGCTTTCACATTTGTGATCATGTTATTTTGTAAATATATTATGCTAGATTTTTTTTTCATTCTGAAACATCTAGAATATAAAGATGACCTTAAAACACAAGTTTAAATATCCCAACAAAGTATGATTTGATGCTTTAAAAGAAGTCATGTCTCATTAAAAAAAAAAAAAAAAAAAAAAAAAAAAAGCCATACATCAGAGATATTGTTACTTAGATTATTTTAGAATATCCTAGGGAAATAAAAACTTGTGGTTTCTGTGACCTGTTACAGCAGATGGAAAGATAACAATTGTGACCATACATTTTGGATATGAAAACACCTAAGAGAGCTGTTTTCATTCCTCTAGCAACTGACAGAGAAATGGTCAAGTCAGCTCTTCAGCATATCAGTCTGCCTACAGTTTTGGAAAATCACTTAATATCTGAAACTTAGCTAAAATAGAACAACACTAAACCTCACACATCTGCTAGTCAGCTCAACATAGCCACCTCACCAGCCCATGACAAGAATGTTCCTTAATTCTAGTTTCTTCTCCATGCTTTCAGGAACTAAAACCCCATCCAACATTTTCTTACCTTTAACTGGTCTTGTCAGAGGTTCCACAATAAGTCCATAGATGCTGGAAGGAGCTTGGTTGATGGGTTGAATGCTGGTTGCAGCAGGTTATGTTACTCTTACACTGGGAGAGAGGCAAAGGTTGTTGTCTTAACCAGAAGTAGAGGCAGGACAAAGCTAGGTGTTCACAAAGCATTCATCCTTGTCCATCTGGAATAAAAGACAACCTGAACCTTCTGCCTGTGCTGGCGGGTGGATAGCTGTATGCTGGAGTGCATGTGCCAAATGAGAGTGTGCCCTGATGCAGCCGTAGCCTCAGGAAAGCTAATATCTCTCCAGGGCTCTGCTTTCTCTCTGCCTCATGAGAGGTGGCCACACAGAATGGAATGATTGATTCAAGTAGGAAATTTTCCCACTGAAATGATACAAGTCAGTTGGCTGAAATATTTTGTGAATTCATGCTGATCGAAGAGAACCCTTTCAAATAAGGAAAAGGAAAAAAAAAAAAAAAAGCTGTAGGAAAGTGGGAAAAAGATTCTGGAAAAAATGTAAATGTTTTTTATTTGGACTCTTGCAAAGTAATTTGAGGTGATGTTTCATTTAAAAATATACTTCAGTTTTATTTAGAATAGAATAAACATCCTTTCCAAGGGCTCAGAAGTAAAACATTTCATTTCAGTCTGGAAAAAAAAAAATAGACTTGAAATGAAACTTTTTCTTTTGCTGCTGTTTGCCTTGCTTCCACATCTCTTTTTAATGTCACTTCAAAATAAAATCAGAAGCCATATGAAAAAAAGTGACAGGGAAACCCATGCCTTTCACATCTCTTGTATTTAACTGTAAAACTGTTGGGCTTCTTAGCATTTTTCATTTGTTTAACTGTACTCATGTTGGTAGCAACAGTGCATGATCTTAGAGGAACTATTTGCTACCAAAATGAGACAGATTCCTGCAAAAATAAAATTTGCAATTTTGGCTACTGATGATGTTATGTGGTCAGCAGAAATGTGAATACCAGTGCAGTCTCCTCTGATGAAGGGCCACTGCTTGTGTATGGATCTTGTATTGTTTTACAGCGCCCCACAAAATTCGTTTTCAGTAGTTTTCTCATTTCTTTCCTTTTCCATGCCCAACTTCCAAACAGGAGGTCAGGTCAAACTTCTGGCTGGTATAATAGCTAATTACACTCCTTATTTGGCCTAGGATGCAGAGTGAGGCATAAATTAGGACCTGATAGCTTAGTTGGTGCGGTGGTGGGCTATTAGATGTGTGTCAGTGAGCAAAGATCTGATCAAAGCTCACAGTGAGGCAGTCAGAGGTCGTGAAGCATGGCTGGGGCCTAATTGCTGGGCTGGGCACTAAAAGGAAGTTTGCAATGAAAGGCCATTAAGCTGCAGCCTTTCCAATCAGTGGAGCAGAGCTATGGAGAAATGTTGTTTGGTGAGTAAGGCAGAGAAACAAAGGGTCTGGTGCTAATCCTGCTCCATGTAATGGTGCTGATGGCTCACCTCATTTCTAAAGAAGGGCAGAGTCTGTCCCTAAACATCAGTTCTGGCAAGAGCCTATTTTGAACACTTTCTCTTAATTTAAATGATTTGGTCAAAAGAAGGAATCTTTCTTCTTATTTTGTATTATTTATTTATCTCTCTATCTATTTATTTATTTATTTTTATTTAAGAGCTGGCACTTACAGAGAAATTCAGCTGGTTGTAAATGAGCTGGTGGCAACTTGGCTTGTAGGGTAGAGGATGGTGAGGACAGAGAGCTGCACTTACAACAAAATGGGGGAAGAGTAATAAGTGCTCTTTATTCTCAAAATTTCCCTAGACACTCTGTGCAACCCATAAGCTTATTTTGCCCATTTTAGGAATGAGGAAACTGAGGCAAAATGAAATTAGCATGCCTGTCAGAGTACAGTCTTCACTCTTTTTGTGTTTTTACACTCAGATCCCCACAGGTCAGACATTTTAGAGTCAAAATGACATAGCTTAACTGATTTGAAGAAGAATGAACAACCATTTCCCTATTTTGTTCCCTTCTATCATAGAAGAAAATCATTTGTGACCTACCAGTCACATCATCAACCTTGTTTCCTTTCAGCTCTTTTTCAGAACTCTGAGAAATTTTCCCGGTCAAACTTTTGTTGAGGATGGTATCAGTCTCAATTTCTCTCTCTTATTCCTCACAAAACTTTGAATAAAATAAAATAAATGGTGACTTTTTGTAAGTTCAGTGAAGGAGGACAAACGCTACTATTTTCTAAAACATCAGTATCATTTTTATATATGTCAACAGTTTAAATGAACTAGCTTTTTAAGTTTTAACATGATACAAGACCTAAATAGCAGAGGCCAAATATTTTCATGTCTGTTTGGAAAGGGCACCTTGAATATAAACAACAATAAATAATACAGAAAGGTCCGATGGTTCCAACTAAATATGGGTTATCAGAACGAAGGCTGGAATTTCAACACAGAGAAATTTCCACTCTGTCAACATTTATTTTCAGTCTGGTTTCAAAGAAAATGATTTTTGGGGAAAGAAAAAAATCTAATAAATTCTTAGGTCAGAAATGTTGAAATGTATTGGTAACACTTCAGCTTTCAGTTACTCCCAGCTATGCTGTTGCAAAGTAAGAGAAACTGTAGTTTAGATGAGTCATGTTCAATGTTTCTTCATGGGTTCTTTGCCATAACTACATTTCTCATGAACTCACGTGTCCCAGCTCATGGAACGTTTTCTTGATTTGTGAGTCAATATCCAGCCTCTTAGGCCATGTCCCTTAATTTAATCTAACATGAGAACTCTACAAGAAACAAAAACAATTGCAGTAAAAAGATCTTATACAAACTCCTACCTGGGTGGGAATAACATTTCACCCCATTTCTCCTTTTTCTTTCTCCTTGGGGCAAGGCATGAAGGTGTCATTGGCAATGGTAATTATTCACTAGTATAATGTAATTACCAAGGTATATCACCAGCCTGTCAATGAAGTCATATCTTTTAAATTTATAATTTATTATTTAAATATATAATTTATTATTTAATAAACTTTAACAATAGAATTTGTAGCTATAGTTTTCTTTCTTTGGATCAAAGGAATTGTAATTCCATTTAAATGAATGAATTTAAGGAAAAAATACTGAAACAAAGATTAAAATCTTTTGCATGGTATTTCACAGGTGGCACAGAAAACAAGAACAACATTTAATGGCTTTCCCAGCTGATTGCAACATATTTTCTTTCAAAGAAAATCACTGTGTTAAAGCACTAAGAGAAAGGAAAAAAATATTGTTGCTGGATTTGTCTTTTTCTTTTCCCCGGTATTGAAGAAAATGAGAAGAGAAATCTGTTTCATGTCTCTTTCTGTGCTTTTCATACAACTTAACTAGATTATTAGAAATGTTCAGTAATAATCTGTAGATGAAAGGAATGTTAACTCTTGAGTCTTTATTATGATTTAGGCTTGAAGTCATTTGAAAATTGTATGTGGAACATGATCTATTACATCTTATGGCAAATAGGAGCTCATATATTTAGGCTACAGCTAAAGAGTAACATCTGCCTATGTATTGAAGAACTAATTGCTAGCAAAAGAGAAATGAATATGTTTGTGACTTTGTATGGTAAACTCGGCAATAAAGAGAATAAGGTCCTGATGTGGAAAATTGAAAGCCAGTTCTGCAGAAAGAAACTATTCTTCTGTGAGGAGTAATGTAAGAGAGCCTTTTCTTTTACATCCTGAGACAGAAGGCAAGCACAAGACTATATGTTTTAAGCCGATCTTCCAAACCCATGACTGATAAGTTGGTTTCAATAGATGTTGATGGTAATACTGCCAGAAGCAAAGGTGTTCTGGCAACAGACCCGATCCTGTTGAACTCAAAAGCAAAATTTCTTAACCTACAGTATCTGTCTTGGTATTTACTCATTTTAGAAATAAGCCAACCTCCCATATTTATCAGTGGTATTTGAACTTCCCTAAATGCAGTCTTAACTTGTTACTGGTCTTTGTATTCTGCTTGCTAGGAAGTCAAAATTATGTCATTTGAAAATTTCATATCTGGATCCAGTTTTTAAATTGAATTACTCTCAACACTTCATGTCGATCTGTTCCAATGTTTTAGTTCAGGTCTCCCTATTCTCAGTTTTATACATTTGTACATGCAATTGCTTGAAGTCTCTAAAATTACTAATGTGCACGCAATCCTATGGAAAAAAAAAAAATCATATATATAATTTTTGTTTCTCCAATTTGTGGTACCATACATGGGAAAAAGAAGCAAAGAGGAATATTATCCTTCGCTTGATCTGCAGCAAGTACCACTATCATGTAAATATAGCCTTGAAGAACACAAAAATTACTCAAATAGATTTGAAACACTGCAGAGCTCAACTTCATTTTACCAAAACTCCTGTTGGAATCTTATACCTCTAAATAATTAATTTGCTTTAAAAAATTAATTATTAATTAAAAATAATAATAAAAAATACACTTGTATGAAGAAAGCAACTTTCTAAGCAAATTCTTCAAGTGATGTAGTGCTCAATCAGGAGAATTAAAGGAAGAATATGGATTTCTTACTCATAGCCTTCCAAAGGTTTTGGTAGCACAGTTACTTAGGTATATTTAAACTTATCAGAAAAGGGTCCTTTGCTTTAAGAATATACCATTGTTGACAGTTTGGTAGATAAAGCACATGTATCTGGAACCAAGGAAGCATAGGTATGGGGTTTAATAGATGTATATGTATACCCTCCAAATACATATAAACAGCTGCATTGTTAAGGCATATGATACAATTCTAGCATATACGTGTGGGTATACAATCTGCGTGGGTTATTGAGTTCAGCTGAAGCTGCTGTTATTCAGATACATGACATCACTGAGATTGATAGTAAAATAATACTATCATTTCTGGTACTCATATTTAAACAGGATGTGGACAAATTAGTAAGTGTTGAATACCATAGACTAAGCTGAGTTCTAGGTCCAAGTCAAAAATATTCACTCCTTAGTGAAGTTCTGTGGTCTGTCTGCTGTAGACACTCATGCAAGATGATTGCAGCAGCCTCTTAAGAGCTAAAAAATTTAATAATGAGTTTGTTGTGGATCATTTTGATCTACCATTTGCTCTCAGTTGGATGCAAAAGGCTTGTTTGAGCAGGAGGAAACACATACTGGTGACCTGTCAACTCACTGGTAGCTCTCAGGTCCATGGCTTTTCTTTGCTAACCCTGCCAATATACCCTGTAGTTGATGTCTATATGTGCAGGGTAGAACAGGGTCCATTGGTGCTGGAAAAGTATTATAAAGGCTATGTTTTCCTGGATGAAGTTAGATCCTGCAAGTCTAGCCTGGAATAAACAAGTTACTGGAACCTACTTAATAGACATATATTGAGCAGGCAGAGAACTATATGGATAGATAAATAATTTCCCAGTCTGCACAAAAGTGGTAAAAAAATCACCAAACACATGGAGGAGCTGCAAACTTATAAGGAGGTTCTTATAGTCAAATGGGATTCAAAATATTATATGGGTATTAAAAAAATATAAATTAAAAAAATCAGCATGGACTGATGTCTTCATCCACAGCCAATGCAAGTCCTGGATCATACCCAGGTATAAGGTAAGACTGCCTGGAGCCAAAGATATCTCAAAACTCCCAATACAGTCAGCATTTCCTGACCCCACTCTTCTCAAACTCCTTTTCCACAAAAGAAAGAGCAAATCAATACCTAGTTAGTTTAAGCATTTATGCACATGACTCTCTAATGTCAGACTATAGATACATTTGGGGCAATGCATTAATATCGACATGGACTCCACTAAAATGTGAAGTACTAGAAGTATGGAGGACAATGAATTTTTACAAATATGACTATGCAAAATATAAATAATTTCATGTCTGTTTAGTGGACTCGGAGTATTAACATAAAATAGCCAGTCATGTAGCCCTTCCTATTCTTCAGCACAGCTGATCCTGTGTGTAAATGTTGATCTCTGTATTCTGGGTGTTCTGAATTTAACTCACTATTGACAGGGTGTAACTTACAGTTTGAAATACTTAGTTGGAAACTGTCATTTTAAATTCCCATTCAATGTCTGCCACATCTCTTTCTTGATGGAAGTCGTTAATCTTTATCAAAATCCTCTTGATGAATAGACTTTAAGAGTGGGTATTCTGGATTTGCACTACTGGAAATGAGAACAGTGTTTGATGCTCAGTTACTGGTGTGAAGATAGATCGTGAAAACAATTTGACGTGAAAACAATTCTGGCAAGCTATGTGAATTTACCCCAAATTGTGGCTACCCTGTACAGTTCTTTCCTCCATTTCCATCCAGAAATACAGCCTCCTTGTTGGAAATTTCCATTCTCCCAAAGCAGCTCCCTGGCAGGTTTGCACTAGTTCGAAGCATATCTAACATGGCAATTGAGAGGTTTGTTGGGTTCACATGCAGCGCAGAAAGCAATTTTACTTTCATACTTGATGTTCTTGTGCACATCTGACCGGAGTAGCCAAGTGCACAAGTTGTAATCTTTCCAAAAGCAGTAGGTTGATATCAAAGACTTTGCAGTGAAGCAAGGAATTGTGGCAGTACTTCAAGGAACAGGTTTGCAATTAACTGTTAAATACAGATTGAAGGAATGCCCTGCTTGGTTGCTGCAGGCTTTCCTTGCGTGCCAGAGATGACTGAATCTAAAGCACAGAGCATAGCAAGATGATAACCTGTTAGCAGGGGGAAAAATACGGGGAGAATTACTGAGTAGTTGATAACATGGTGGCTGGTTAATGGTTTCAAAATATTGCACAACATAACAAATCAGACCCTCTGAATTACAAAAAAAAAAAAAAAAAAAAAAAAAAAAAAAGGAAGTAAAATAACCAACTCATATTGTGTATATGACTTTTCTTAAAAAAAAAAAAAAAAAAAAAAGTAAAAAATCAAAGGATGTTAGAAATTGCTCAGCCTACACACTCTTTCTGCCATGGAATGACAATACAGATGACAGTGTATGCAACTTGGAAAACAGAACAAAACACTTTGCTGCAAAACTAGAGTAAACTGAGATTGTTTTTACACTTGGCAATGTAATCTAGGGTCTATTGTGCTCAGTGGTTCTAATTTTAGGATGAGAGATATGGAACAGACTATTTTGATTCTGTTTTCTGCCTGGGGTTTTATTACACTTTTTTTTTTTTTTTTTTTTTTTTTTTTTTTTTTTTTTTTTTCTTTTCAGTGTGAGCTCCTATTTGGACTGCAAGCTCCATTGTGCAAGAAATGTCTCAGGTGTATAACACCTCTTAGTATAGTCAAACACTGATTTTCATTTGATGTGACTACTGTATAGGAGGCCAACATGTATGATACGGACCAAGTGGAACTGGGCTTCCAAGGCTTTGCTTCTCTAGCAAAAAGAGAGAAAACCTCAAGTGACTTTTTTAAAAATTTATTCCCACAGTGATAGTTCTGCTTATATCAATACCTCTGACCTGACTGCTTTTCCTTATTAATTTTTACAGTGTGACCTGTGCTTCTATGAACTCTTTCAGTAAGCGAGAGTGTCTGCTTCTTTTTTAATTATATACCCCTGTGGATAAGAATTGCTTTTAATGAGAATAATCATCACAGTTTGGGAAGGGCTTTGAGATTTTTATAATGTCACTCTTTTGTAATATCAACGTATCATTGGGTAAGGGGAAACTTGGAATATGAACATTGAAACCGAGAGCTAAATACAAGAGCAAAAACATTACCTTAAGGACTGCTTCTTTTAGACATTAGACATGATCAAACTCTTGTATTTCTGCAGCTAGACACTCCTGAGGGTCATAGAGTCATACAGTGTATGAACAAATATTTTATTTGTATTATTGAAAGAAAACCCTGGATGCATTAAGAATCACACAGAAATAGGGCTTGAAATAAGAGTTTGTTCCTGTAGATGTTACTCTACTGACTAAAATCAGCTTTGAAGAGGGCCAATGATTTGTGAAAGATCTTGAAAAACAATTTTATCATCAGCATGATTTGCAAAGAGTTGCTCAACATGTATCAGGTTTTGACATCAAGTTGTCAATGGTTTTTATTTGCTTAAGCAAATAGTGTTCCTGTGTGATTTATGACTTGGCATGAACCTGAAAATCAGCACTGAAAAAAAAATAGGAAAATTTTATAGCAAAAATTATGGTCATTTCTCTACTTTCAGTACTCGATAATAGCACATAAAGTGCAGAAGGCAAGACTAGGTGACTTTCATCTGAATTATCTTATGATCATAAAACAAATTGTTTATTACTATAAAGGATTGCCTGTTTTGACATTGTCTGAGCTACCACTCAGCCTTACCTGAAAAATGAAGTCAAATTTGAATCAATTCCTTCAAAGATCAGACCCCAGTACCCCTGCATTCATATCTCAGGAAGCTAACTGATTTTTTTTTTTTTCCCCAGAAGTGGAACAAAAGTACCCTTTCAGCCAAATACCTCCCATTTATATCTGAATGACAGGTTTTGTGTCATTGTTATAACAAGCAATCTGCCCCTGCATTGTTCTGCAAAGATCAGGGTTTAGTCTCTCATCCCAGTTTTGTAATGTCTATTCGGTCTCCAAGTTCTTAACCCAAGAGGTGCATACCAATATCAATAAGTGGCACTCACAGTCACTCTCTGTGTTCAAAACTAAATATTTTCTACATAACTAAATGTCAGGAGTTGCTGATTCTTGGAGTGAGAGCCCGTGTAAATAAATTTATTAAATGAATGACTCAGATTAGATCACACCTCATGCTCGTGCCTTCTGTGGAAATACTTAGTCACAATTATTATGAGTTTTCAATAAGTTTTACTTGAAACCTCTGTCTTTTTTTTTTTTTTTTAATTGTCATTTAAAAAAAATGTTGATATTTGCACATATAAAATGCTCTTCTAACTTTAAAAACTTTTATTTTGTTTGATCAGAGAAGTCAGATAACTCAATCAAGGGAATTCAGGGAATTCAATGGAAATTTCTAACAGCTACATTCAGGGACTATTGGTCTCCCACTCTGCTGTCTATCAGTTCAAATGCTTACATATCTCTAAGGATCCAAACTTCAAAACTGCTTTACATAGTTGAGTGGAAGTGCAAATATTCCAAGTGGAGCTGAGATCTGCTCATGAAGGAAATGATTAACACAAAGCTTTAATTTATATTTTGCATGAAGAAGCACTACAGGACTGTCTCCTTTTCTGTTCAAATAAGAATAATAACTTTGTATTGGTTAGAACAGCCTTTGGGCTATACTGTCAAAACATGGGAGCCTGGAAGAAGGTAGAGAAAGAAAATCTGAAAGAAAATCCTATGGAATCAAAAAAAAAAGTGAAAAGAAAAGTTTAATACATGTTTGTAGTCCTCTGCCAGATTAAAGTAACTGTGTGTCAGGACCTGTGGTAAAATCATTTTGCTAGACTTGCTGTGTGCATGCAGAAGAAACTGTAATCAATTCTGTAATCCAGAATTGGTTTTATTTCTTGACCTCTCTCTCTCTCTCTCCTATGTCTCCTAAGACATACAAAGTCTTGGTAGATTTCTGAGAATAAAAGACACAAAGGTAAATGAACTCACGTTTTCTCATTAGACAGGACCAGTCTGCAGCATTTTTCCTTTCAAAATTGATTTTTTCCCTCCGTATTTATTGCAGATGTAAGAATTCTTTACTCTTTTTTTTGCATGCAAGTAAAAAAAAAGGCAGAGACCGACCTTTTATATGCTGGGTGAACTACTAGTGTGGAGAAGTCTTAAAAATATAACCCCATCTCTGATCTTGGAAAGTCTGACCTTGAGCTCTGCTGGAAATGCAGCTTGTCAGGTAGTGTGTTGCCTACATGTCAGTAAATGAGAAGATCAACAAAAGCTCTGTCTGCAGGGTCCTATGTTCTATCACCCTGATCAGATGCAACCTCAGTATAGGTGTGCTGGGAGGCAGCAGAGTACATGACCTATGCTGAGCCCTTCATGGAGGATGTTGTGAAGCACTTGACCTTCTCAGACCAGCAGTTTCACCTTTGCCTATCAGCAGATCACAAATGCTGTGAGATGCTTTACCAAAGTAGTACAAGAAAAGTAGTAACAAATGCTTAAAAAAAAAAAAAAAAAAAAAAAGTAGACCAAAATTCTCCAGAAAGCCTTTTACAACCTATTATGGTATTATGGTCAGGCAACCAGTGTTGTTAGCACGGTAGTCTTGGGGGAAAGGCACCATCACTAGAAACTCCAAACTGAAGCATACATAGCTAAATTGATGTAAGGCTATCAGATTAAAATGTGTAACCTATGTATTATTTTTTTCTTTTTACACACACACACACATATGACCAAAAATAATGAATGTCAGTAGTTTCTCTGACCAGCGTTCTTTAACAATTTAACTACAAAGTTGCCCAGGGGCTACAGAGAAGAAATCCTTGCCTAAATGCCTATGCAACGTGTCTGACTTTTATAAAGTTTGAAAACAGTTTAGTCAAAAGTTAGCCTGAGATAAATGGGATGCTGGAGTTTTAGATCATGTTCCCAATCAGTTGTTAACTGCAGCCAGTCACTGAATTGTCATGTTCCGGAGATTTCTTTCACATTCTTGTGAATTAGTGTAGCATGTGTCAGCATTCCTTAAGAGGTATCATTCAGCTCAGAATCTTTCAGCCTGTTATGAGCTCTGTCCTCCTCCTCTGGAAAGAAATTCAGTAGATGCAATAACATTTCTTCAGTGAAGCCATCAATCATAATAGTGCCATAGTCTCTTACCAGTAGAAATGGGGAGAGTGTTGATTAGATGTTACTCTTTTTTGAAAACTTTCTAGAAGACAATGAGTAAATATATATAAAGACTAGAAATTACTCCAGAGTACATAGTTTGATCTGTTCTTAAATCCATTTTTTTTTCTCAGTCCAGAGGTATATGGATTCATTGTGTTGGTCATCTTAAATAAAGTCCCACAAAGAGTGAAGGGTGAGATACATGGCACATAGCTTTAAATATCAGTAGTTTTTGCATCCACAGCTGAGTTACTGTCTCTCAGCTGCTGTTGTTACCAAGTGAAGAAAAAAAAAAGCAACAGTGAAGAATAATTTTTCATATCCTGACATAGCTGCAAAAATAAATCAGATGAATCACTGCACAAATAACTCCATTGCTTACTAATGGAGTTTAAGAAATCTAGTTCAGATGTAGAAGTCTACATTAAAGATGCTCAACCTAGGTATAATCTTCATTTTACATGAGGAAAAATGCCTCCACCTCCCTAAATTCTTTCAAGTTACCAAGTGAGTCACTTCTTGAGAAGGGACCTAACTGCAAGTAGTTGTAAGAAAAGACTTTCCTGTCCTCTGGAAGCAGAGTGATTAGACTGTGCAGAGAGATAGAGAGGGGAGGAAAAGAGGTTGGAGAGAAACAGAAAGGAAGAACAAACCAGGCAGAAACTATTTCTGCAGCCTCATAATTAGATCACTCTGGAAAAAGGTGGGACTTGTGATAGCTTCTCTGTGTATGCTGGATGGTTTCTGCTTTCAACCAAATGATCATCAGTGCAAAATGCCATAGATGACATTGGAAAGAGACCTCACAACAAGATTGGCATGTTCCTTCCAAGTGAATGCTGTAAGCCCTACAGTAAGATCACAATTTTTCTGCCAGCTTGACCTCTCTGCTGCTAAAGTTGTACAATGTCAGGAGGAAGTGTAGAATGTTCCTCTGCTAAATATCTTCTGGCCCTGACACTACAGACAAATATCCTGGGAGGAACAGCATTAAGCAAAATTAGGAAATGAACACTTAAATTTTCCAGTGCTTAAACAAATGATGTAGCCTAAAGGTTTTTATATAAATGCCAGGGTAAGTCCAGCAGTCACAAAGTGGTAGTCATCAGCCTTCTTTCAGGGCTTTCAAGCCTGTTGATTCATGTAAGGAATGCTCTGATGATGCCTGCCAAGCTGACCTCTTCATGAGACCTAGGCAGAGGAGCAACTTGTAGATTGTGAAGCTGTCTAGACACAAACTAGTATGGTTCTACCAAGTCTTGCCAGAAAAGCAGTTCTGTGCATGTGTAGTATTAAGTACCCAAGTGACTTAATGAAAAAGAGGTGAGGTGAGGCTGGGTGACCTCAAGGATTAGGAAGAAAAATTTAGGATCACAGTTTGGAATTTGGGAACACAAATTCCTTTCAGTCACTTTGCGTGATTTATTGAATGCAGAGAGACACAAGTCTCTGAACTGTCTCTGACATCAGTGGGAACAGCCTTATCTGAACTCTGTGATTTTTAAAAACTCAAACCTTTGTAATTAGGCAAAACAGATATAGGAATAATTTTTCCTTCTTGCAGCAGAACCCAAGATAAAAGAGATAATCTGACAGGAAGCAACAAGACGCCCCATGTTTGTTTTGCAACTGGATGATGGCCAGGAAGAGATGGCACAGAGGAACCCCAATGGACTTCAATTCAAAAACGGCCAGGAGACCTGTCCACCACACTTGCATGTGAAGTCTCAGTGTAATCTATTACCACATGTGCAAGGTTTGAAGGTTTTTATCTGGCAAAGAATCAGCTTTAATTTGCATCTGCCTTGGGGCAACAATAATCTGTTCTATCCTTCTCATAAGAAGTGAGTCCTACTGCTGTTCCAAATGCATGTAGACTTTTTGGGAAATAGAAAAGATGAAATGTCTTGAAAAGGGCTTAGAGTGGGTACTGGCTGTCAGTAAACCTATTTAAGGAGATGTTGGCCTCTTAAAGAAGACATTTTTCACCTTCACCTTACAATAATCTCAACTCACCTTCCCAAAGAAGGGGAAAAATCCACAGCCCAACATCACAGTGCCATGAAGGAGTAAATGCAGGGTAAATGGAATTTTCAACTTCTAGGTTTAAAGTTCACTTATATTTCTTGCATACACTAAGTTGCAGGAGCTTTTTTTTTGTTTCCCACATGTTTCTAATTGCAGTGAAAGGGACTGTGACTGAGATCCAGACCTGATGGACTGTGAACGAGAGCATGAGTGTGAGGAAAGAGAAGAAAAACTCACAGCAGCTGCCAAGAGAGAGCTGGGGGCTGAGATCTGTCGGAATTAGATAGTCTCCCAAAAGGTGAGGGGCATGGTTTCTGTGTTGAACCAATTTATTCCAACAGAGGAAAAAAGTTCACCTCTAAAGAAATGGGAACTGTTATTTTGAAGCTTTGGAAAAAACTCTTTCATACACTGCTGGGCAAGCTGGACCTGGTGCGTGGTTGGCAGCTGGGAAGACATGTCTGTGCCTAGACACAAGGGGCATCAGAATTTTAGAATTTGTTCCTCTTTCCACAATGGGGCTTCAGCGTCTCTCACAGAAGGGAAAGAATTTTAAAGAATGGTAGTTGCATGCATGGAAAACAAATAAACAAAAAAAAAAAGAAAAAAAAAAAAAAGAGAGAAAGAGAGAAAAAAAGAGAGAGAGAAAAGAGGTAAGATGACCACACAAAAAATCACTTTAATGAAATGTTCTGAAGCTGAAAGTGTCTGTTCTCTCAAACTGATGTCCTTTAAAAATATTCTGGGGTGGGAAAGAGGGAAAGAGTGTGTGTGTGGGGAGAGAGTTATAATCTTAGTGTTACAATAAATCATATAACAGGTCTTTCAACCTGGCCCTTCAGTATTTGCATATTAGGCTTAAAAGAAAAATACCCTAACAGATGTAATAAATTACACCAACCAGAACATATAATTGTTAATGCCTCTGAAATACCATGAAAAGGGCTTATATATGACACAATGTTCTCTATACAATGCACTTAGCATTCACTGTAAGGAGGTTTCATATTTTCTAATGGACGTTTGACATCTGGGCTCCTATAATTTTTGAGTTTTTTTCATGGTTTTAAGGAGATGAAAGATGAAGAATAGACATCTAAGAAGAAAGGAAGGAAGGAAGATAAGAAGGAAGGAAGGAAGAGGAAAAAGAAAGAAACCTGTGATTATAATGAAATCACATGGCTCTAACAAGAGGTATTTTTTGAAAATGTCAAAATTAGAAAATTAAAATTATCAGACACTGGCAATTCATATCATAAAATCTATGTTCTTTTCTGTTGACCAGAGTTAGTGCTTTTACAGAAAAAGATGAAGTTTTAATAAGAGTGAAATAAAATTGTAAACAAGTGTAACATTTAATATATAATAAAAAATCCTATTTCAAACTCTAGGAAGTAAAGCACTGTTAATATAAATAATTTTTTTTTTTTTTTTTTTTTTTTTTTTTTTTTACAGTAAGACTTTTGTTTGACTCTGTTGCTCTTTTGTATCTTTCTCCTAACAAAATAAAATTCAATCTTCCATCATAAAAGTATCTTAGTGTTTATAAAGAATCTGGAAGGGAGTTTCACTTCTCCATTTAAAATGTTAAGGCACAAGTGGGACGAGGAGAAAACATGGCAAAAGATGTTTGATGAGTCTTAGGTATCCATCATTACTGAGTCCTAGTTTTGCAGCAGAGAGATTTTTACCACCTAACTTAAGATGCTAAACACAGAATAACCCAATTAAACACAAAGAAACTTCTTCTGGCCAGATCAGTTTTTGGATTTGTGTACTATTCTGTACTGTACAACTGTTTAAGGAGTCCTGCAGTACAGTGGTAAGGTGATTTACGTTGATGTAACAAAACTGATGTAGACCTGGTTGTCCAGCTCCCCACCAAGTATTTCTCTTTTGCTCTCTTCAGCCCAAGAGATAAACCACCTCAGTCTACCCCTGCCCCCCTCATGACTGCCTAAACCTCAAGAGAACAGCAAGAGCATGAGGCTGAAAAGATGGTGCTGCTCTGCTTCTCTGTCAGTAATAAACCATGCCTGAAGGAAAACATCTAGTCTCAAATTGTCATTTCCCTAACGGCCACAAGGCATGTGTGGAATTACCTATATAACTAGATTATCCACCATCATGGCCCTTGTAGGATGAATTATTTTGAGTATAAGTGAAAAAGCTGTATTGTGAGTTAGGACTAAGGTAACATTTTACAGACTTTTATGCTAAAACAAAGAAAGATAAGCATGACATGAAAGTAAGGGTCTTTTATCTGTGTATATCTTTGAAAAGTTGGTCTACACAGACTCAAAGCAGCAGTTAATCAGATTATGGGCCATATCATACTCCCAAAAAAGTTAATAGCAAAGCTCTCATTGATTTCCTCAGGACAAGAACATGCCCTAAAGGAGCAATCCACTTCTTCATATACCTGCCTGTAGGAGAAACATTTGCACTATTCATAAAGCTAAGTAATTTCCTGGAAGCAGAAACTCCTAACTACACTCTTATCAACTCAGGTTATTTTAGGAACTGAAAAATTCTGTCCAGCGTTAGGATTACATTTAAGAAAATGTTTCCTTCGTGTTTTCCATACGGTTTCTATGCCTCCAGTAAAGGAAAGGAGCTATTTTTTTGATTCACAGAAGTAACACTTTGTGTGGATCTTTCTTCTCCTTCAGATTATCTCTCTCATAGTTTCTGGACTTGAACCTCCAGTAAGACGTATGCTGGGAAGTGAAACATTTTTACCAAACTCCGTAGAGGTTGTAGGCACTGAGAATGTCTGTCCTCATTAGGCAGCAGGATCATAGCCAATGTTCATGTTGTATCATTCTGACAGCGTTACACGCTTTCTAGTCCTTTTGTTCCAACAACTATTTTTTAAGGTCATTCTCGATTTTAGCACTTCTTTAGTTCTATTTACACCTTCTTTTATTGTATTTTAAACTTGCCCTTGCTTATATAGCAAGAAAGAAGAGGCAATTTCTGCCTATATGTAAGTTACAGAGTTTAAGTTGCTTGTAGGCTTTTTGTCAATGAGTAACAGTAAAGTGACCTTAGCTAAGAAAGCCCTCTAAATAAAGATTTGGATATTTCCTTTCAGACTTTGTGTTGTTGAGATCCTCTATTACTAAACGCATCTGCTAAATAATTGTAACAGGGCTATTATTTCTTTGTATTTTCCTCTCCAGAGTCTGATAATTGGGTGCTTTTGAGATACCTCTTTGTGGATACTGAACGTCAAGTGATATTAGAAAATTTTGAGCACAGTGATTGATCTCTGTGTCCTACCCATTTATGGAGAAAGGACACGATGGTACAAAAAGTACTTCTAAATCCTGGATCCATAGATCTTTCTCACGTCTATGTAAAATGCAGCTTTGTTGTTGCTTGAAAGGCTGTCCTCTCTCCGGCCCACCATGACACAGAGGGACACTTCTCTGTTCCACTTGCAGTGGGATCATTGCTGTTACACTTTGGGTTGCCTCAAAAATATGTTAGTAGTTAATTTTAAATCTATTAATTCCCACAGTTCAACAGCAGCAAACAAGTTTTCAAGGGCTTCCTGAGTGCAAAATCTGGACCAAAATCTCTAGCTATATAATTTCATCAGCAGGAAGTACCTTTTGCAGACCTCACTGCTAGTCAGATAAAAACCACAGATTCTGCTTCTGTTGATAAACCCCCTACATTAAAGACTTCAACCTTCAACAATTTTCAATTCCAAGAAAAAACCCTGACAATTTTATTTCCCATGTGCTTCTCATTTTCCAAGATAAATGCAGTGTCCTCTCCCACTGCATATCAGTTTGTCAGCCCCCAACAGCTGGGAAAACTTTCAGAGGTTCATTTTCCAGAATGCTTGTTGCTTAACATTGGTTGGTAACAAATTCTTCCCCTGCATCTGTCCTGAAACTGCATGTATCCTCCACAGCGTTAATTCACAATCACGCAGAAGCTTTAAACAAACTGCCTTCAGGCCGTTCTGTTTTCACGCCAGCAGCCTCTATTTCCATTTGTGTTATAGAGTCTCTGCATTAACATAAATAGGAACCAGGACAGGCTCTAATGAAATTCAACTAGTTTCAGTTACTGTCTCAGAGAGATCCCAGCCTAAATATAGTACCTTTTATTATATTTATATAGTGCCTATATATTTCTAATACTCAAATATCTGAGGACTTTTTGGAACTGCATTAAGCCACGTAACTGATATATGCCACATAAAAATCCTATATGCCCTGTATGAAGTGCTGCCACAGAATGGGATCTTCTAGCCAGCACAAAGGACTGGGCAATTGCCTTCAATAAAATATTATGAAACACCAATTGTTTTGCCTTAAATCCCACCATTTCTAAACCTCAATGCAGTTGACTTGGTATGTGAGGAGACATCTCCAACCAGTCAAGACCCCAAATCAACCCTTGCTGAACAGTGGAAGGGAAACCATCCCCAGGGGTGATGTAGAGAAAGATGAATAAGGGTAAGCATGGTTTATCTTCCTAGGATTTCCTAGGGAATGTAGAGCTTATTGACTTCTCACTGCCTGGCCCACAATCTCACTTGGATCAGCATGCTCCCTTTTGTCAACTAAGTACGCAAGTCTATCTTGATATTAGTGCAGTGGTTACAGCATGCTGCAGGGCATAGTAAATGTGATCAGGTCCTGCTGAAGCAGAATTTAAACTTCCATTTCCCTGAAAAAAGTCTTAACCTTTAGCTCTTTAAAGACTTTGAGTTGCTCTGTACTTGCTGCTTAAAGGTGTCCAGAAATGATTTTTCACTCTCTTTGCCAAAAAAAAAAAAAAAAAAAAAAAAAAAAAAAAAGCTTAAAAGAAAGCATTACTCTCTAGTGATTAAGGGATCATTTGGATGGAAAGAGTCCTACATGTCAGTACTTGTGTTGGAGACTGCTTTTTGTATATTGTCTAATGACTGTTACATATGAAATAATCAGAAATCACCCTTGGACTATTCACCAGCATCTAGGCTGTTTTATGATCACAACCAAGCCATGTAATTACTAGGCTCTTAAGTTCATGTGTTGCTGTTCAATGAATCCTGTTTATTTGTGTTTGTATGTTTTATTCCACATGAACAGTTTCTAAAGAAGGATACATCAGCATACACCCCATTACTCAGTCCACCATCAACTTGTCTGTAGCTTTCTAAGTCCTTTCTTAAGTTTTATGTGTATAGATACACAGAAAGAAACAGTGAATCTGGTCTCCCATGTCCTGCACAGTGTCTGACGTGAGACTGATCAGTTGTGGATAGCACATTCAGACTTTTTCTGTTTTAACCGCTCTTTCTTCCTTTTTTTACTTACTAAAATGTCTCAGCTGTAAATGCTGAAAGAATGAGGGTATCTTCAAAAACAATGCCCTTTACAGGGCAACCAGGCAATCAGGCCCAGTCAGCATGGGTTTATGAAAGGTAGGTCCTGCTTGATGAACCTGATCTCCTTCTATGACAAAGTGATGTGCTTGGTGGATGAGGGGAAGGCTGTGGATACGGTCTACCTTGACTTCAGTAAGGCTTTTGACACCATTTCCCATGTTTCTCCTCAAGAAACTGGCTGCTCGTGGCTTGGACTGGCGTACGCTTCATTGGGTTAAAAACTGGTTGGATAGCCGGGCCCAAAGAGTTGTGGTGAATGGAGTCAAATCCAGTTGGAGGCCGGTTACTAGTGGCATTCCCCAGGGTTTGGTACTGGGGCCAGTCCTCTTTAATATCTTTTTCGATGATCTGGATGAGGGGATCGAGTGCACCCTCAGTAAGTTCACAGATGACATCAAGTAAGTACACAGATGAAAGCAAGTAAGTATGTAGATGACACAAGTTAGGTGCATGTGTCGATCTGCTCGAGGGTAGGAAGGCTCTGCAGGAGGATATGGATAGGCTGGACTGATGGGCTGAGGCTAGCTATATGAAGTTCAGCAAGGCCAAGTGCCGGGTCCTGCACCTGGGGTGCAATAACCCCAAGCAGAGCTACAGGCTGGGAGAGGAGTGGTTGGAAAGTTGCCAGGTGGAGAAGGACCTGCGAGTATTGGTGATAGTCAGTTGAATATGAGCCAGCAGTGTGCTCAGGTGGCCAAGAAGGCCAACAGCATCCTGGTTTGCATAAGAAGAAGTGTGGCCAGCAAGTCTAGGGAAGTGATCATCCCCCTGTACTCGGCTCTGGTGAGGCCACACCTCGAGTACTGTGTTCAGTTTTGGGCCCCTTGCTACAAGAAGGACATCGAGGTGCTTGAGCGGGTCCAGAGAAGGGCGACGAAGCTGGTAAGGGGCCTGGAGAACAAGTCCTACGAGGAGCAGCTGAGGGAGCTGGGCTTGTTCAGCCTGGAGAAGAGGAGGCTCAGGGGTTACCATTTCGCTCTTTAGAAGTACATTAAAGGAGGCTGTAGTGAGGTAGGGGTTGGTCTATTCTCCCATGTGCCTGGTGACAGGATGAGGGGGAATGGGCTAAAGTTGCACCAGGGGTGTTTTAGGTTGGATATTAGGAAGAACTTCTTTACTGAGAGGGTTGTGAGGCATGTTTAGATGTTGAATTTAGCGATATGGTTTAGTGGAGGACTTGTCAGAGGTTAGACTTGATGATCTTGAGGTCTCTTCCAACCTAGACAATTCTGTGATTCTGTGATAAATAACAGTCTATGTCCTGTTCTATCACTTATGGATTAAAATGTGTCACGGTCAGTGTCTCAGTGATTTTGTTTATATAGATCTTGAGAATAGTCTTGAATAATAATTAAATTTGTGGAAATGTTGTAAATCTGCCTTCTTAAAACATTGGCTGGCTTTTTAAAATTTAAAGTTTTTTCATGACATTTATTGGATGCTTCATCTTAGCTTCCATGGTGACAAAATTTTTTTTAAATTATTTTTTAATAGAAATAATGGATTTTTTAATGCTTTTTATCTATATACTTAAAGGTTTACATTCTTTTCATGGATACATGAAGGTACCTATAAACAAAAATGTTTAAAGAAGGGATAAGAGAAGGTGATGTATTGAGGAGAGAATTCTCTTCCTTTTAGTTAATTTTGTGCTTTTTTCCTTACAGGTGTATTTTAGGCCAACCATCCTTCTTAAGCTCCTTCTATTGTCAGTTTAGCAAGGTTTTTTTCTGAGTTTGTTTCTGAGAAGCCATTTGCTTTGCATGTCATGTTTTGTTGAAGGCAGTGTACATCTCTTTCAGAGGCCAACCGCAATCCTCAGTATGCTTGAGCTAGGCAGTAGGGAGGACCAAAGTGGCTGCATTACCATCTCTCTGCATCTGACACCCTGAGGAAGGTGACTGTGACTTTTCTCATTTTCTTATGTGACTAAGTGGAGTAGGTGGCAATGTGGATTTTTTTTTTGTCTTTCTGCTCTTTGCTCAAACAAATATGTTTTCCCTATTTCTGCAAATAAAGTGGTTAAGTTAAAGAACAGCCCCAGAGATGAAACAGGGATATAATTCTGATGACTTTTGTGGTCAGTTGTGACTGGCATTGAAAGGGAGTTGGCTGTGGAGCCCTTTTTAGGGTGTTCTGACATTTGACTTATGATATCAGTTGAGGTAGATGCGGATGTTAATGTCACTATATCTGGTGATAATCTTGGTTTAAAGTGATTTTGTTGATAAGAGATGGGTGTCTTTGAGTAACCTTAGAACAAGCTTTAGGTGAGAGTCATGCAGTATTGTGTAAGCTGGTATCTCTGAAGCAGTTATGCAAAGTGAGAGAAATGCAGAATTGTGTGTTTTGAACAGTAAATTCACAAATAGTGATTAAAAAAAATGTGATTTGCACTGATTGGTATCTGACTTGTCCAGACATTGGTTGGTAAATACAGTCCATATTTTTCTTTTCTGGCCTGGTGCAAAACAAAACAAAACAAAACAAACAAAAAAATATTAACAAGAGCTGGAAGGTTGTATTTGGCCTGAGGGGCTGACTAGCTTTCAAACTATTTTGAGATGTGTTGGTAAGTCTGTGTCATTTCCAATATTTACATTGCTTTTAAAGCAAAGAGTCCATTTTGGGGTCACAGATTTCTTGCATTATATACTGTGGTTGGGATTTATCTTGTCTAATTTAGGCTTCTAAAAGTTAGGCATCAAAGCTTTCTCTCTCTCTAGTGTACAATGAGAGGTAGGCAGCTTCAGAAGACAATTCATTCCACCTCTTTTAGGATAATTTAGGTCCTGATGACCTCCTACATCTTTCCTCTCTTTACTGAGACAGTAGAGCAGGTGATTCATATAAGCTCATATTCAAATCAGATACAGCGTGAAGTCTATGGCTTAACTACCCCCTCTCAATTCCCTTTACAGTCCATGGAAAACATTTTAGGCATGATTCATCCCACCTGTTTAAGATAACAATTTCAGAATGAGATGCCATTTTTTCCACTGAGTAGAGTAAGGAAGACTGGTATGTGTGGAGACACTGACTTTGGAGATTGTTATTTACTCAGTGTAATCTTTTCTAAGTACCTAACTTTTATCTATTTCAAGTTAGGAGAACTCAACTTAATTTTCTATGGAAATATAAAGAAAGATCATAAAGATACACTTAATCTAAGTTGAGAACCAAGACAATGTGACATTGGCCCACGTATGTATTATCTGCCAGAGCAATTTGAGCATATGTTGAAAAATGTATTTGAGCCCTTTGGTAAACTGTTAAGAATCAGCTGGACTGTTATATTTTTATTTTTATTTTTTCATGTCAAAACCTCATTGAAAAAAAAAAAAAAAAACTTTTTTACAAAGCCTTTTTACAAATAAACAATGAATTATCATCAGAGTTAGTGTTTTACTGCCATACAAAGATGAATTTTATGACAGGTATGGGAAATATACCACATCTTTTCTGTGCCCGACCACCTCTGAATCAAAAATACAGTTTCTTTCTAAACTGCATGGTAATGACATATTATGTTCTTTTCTGGTGAGATCCGAGATAGCCTAGCAAGACATGAATTAACATTAATAATAAAAATTAAAATTTTCTGCTTGTCTTGATTTAAAAATATGCATTTTTTAAAAATTAAAAATGTTTTACCATTTAATTCAATTTATTTATTTATATTTTTTTTTCTGTGTGTGTGAACAATTTTTAAATACAAACATGAAGCAAAATTTCTCTAAGGTGACCTTTTAATACAGAAAAAAACATTGTACAAACTCCTTTGCTTATCTCTACCCAGGCTATATCTGACTGTGCAAGATACTTTTTAGCTTAAAAGTTAATATTTCAAGAACCTTGACAGAGTTTTGTAGTACTAGACCCTTTTCCTGTTCAAGGGATTCATTCAAGGGATTCAGTTTGGCAGTTTTAGGGAGGTGTATCAGCCCTAGCAATGGTGCTGGATATTTAGAACAAATAATACTTTAACAGGGATTCACTTTTTGTTTTGTTTTGTTTTGTTTCTTACAAATCTTCTTGTGGATGTGAGCTTTTCTCTCCAATTTGAACACAGGAATGAAAGGATGTCTCCCATATGCAAAATAACAGGAGAGCTTCCTTCATCATAATATTTGTAAATATTACTTCTCCATTACTTCTCCATACTGCTATAGTATTAATCATCATTAATTTCTATTTATTTATTAATTTATTTATTTTACTTTAATGTGATGACTTAAATAGTTTTATATTTGATTCCCCAAGTAGCTGTAATTTACATCCTTCATCAAACATTTTGGCATTTCAGTTGTGATGTAGTTTGGGATAATATGAGGAAGGGTTTAGAGCTCTGTTTCCCTCATTTATTTGTTTTAAAGTGAAGGATTCTGTGGCTGAGGTTTTTCTTGGTTTTGTTGTCTTTTGTTTGTTTGTTTTTGTTTTGTTTTGTTAATTCCTATAAATAGAAGTCTTGTTAAGTGCTTACAAATCCCTGGTACCTTTAAACTAATCATCTCTACATTTTTAGTAGAAAAGGGCCTAGTAGCTTGGGCAATGTATACGTACAACTAAGTACCTATTGCTTTAAAAGTAGATACAGAACAAAAAGCTGTAATTTTTCTTCTCACTCTTTAATCCTATAACATGGACCAATAACCAGAGATTAAGGAATTAATCTCACAACAAGGAAATTATATATTACAGTGGTCAGTTGGGGTTAGACCCCTTTTAGTCTTCTCTTATTGCTCTGTATTGTTTTTCTGCTAAAGATATTTCATTGGAATGCTTTAGTAAAGCTTTGCAGGAGTCTCCAGAATAAGTCGTCAATAGAAGAATTAGTTTTATTTAGTTCTTAAAAAAGAAGAGTGTTACATCACTTCACAATTGGAGATAGCAAGACATGGAGTCAAATGTCTTACCAGATCACCTATCAGGTATTTTGCAGACTTAAGGAAGATTTTGGAATACTGGACTTTTATGTCAGATCTTTGGCCCATGAGATTTGAATTGATCTTTCAAGTTACCAGAACAGTTATTTAAATGACATGGTGCTCCACATAGATTTAAAATCTGTAGAGCAGAAATGCAGTATGTGAATCATGACGTTTACTGAACTTTCAAAAAATATGAAGGGGGAAAAAAAAAAACAACAAACAAAAAACAAAACAAACAAACAAACAAAAAAACACAAAACAAAATAAACACAGAGTGATATGTAACAATTAATAACCAATGTCATGTGTATGATATTCTACAATTCCACTGTAGCTATAAATGTAATATGAATGAGACCATGACATATAACCAATAATAGCTGTTTGATTTTGGATACGGCAACTACATAGGGAAGCTGTGGCATCTTGACCACATGCCTGTTAATGCTAGTAAAATTTTCAGAGCAGAGAGATTCACAGAATAATTTGACTTCAGAAAGAAGTTGCGAAGTTGAAAGTGAAGCTAATTGTTAATGACACAAACGTGGCCCTCTTGAATTCAATAACCTTTTTACTGTTGATTTCACTTTAGGGAAGAAGTTCACCTCCAGGTTGTCATGGAAAACACGGGCACCGGCTGTTGGAGGAAAGAAATCAAAGAAAGGATAGGGAAATGTGTTAGACGAGATAAACAGGAAGGTAAAGAAAGTGGATATCTGCAGGGAAGTGAGTACTGCAGTGATTGTTTTAAACTATTAATAAAGTTGTTTCTCATAGTTGTGGTTGAAAAGAGGAGCTTTCATAGTGCAAGTGCTACTACAGTCACTTAAACCATGACAGAAGTAAAAAGTATCTTGAATTTTTATTTTGTATACTTTCATTATTTGTAAGGGAAGTGAAAAGGGAATTTATTCATGACTGTAATGCTTGGAACTTGCAATCATGCTGCAGGGCTCCAGTACAGAATTTGCATTGTGGATGCCCATTCCCATGGGAAACCTGCTGAATACTGAACTCATTTCAGAGGTCCTCATAGTTTTCAATAACTCATCCAGCTGGGCCAGAACCACCACTGAACATGCTGGTTTCTTTATAAACAGTTCCTTAGTTTGTGTGCCATCCAGGATCCTTACATCATACTAATTTTTGATCTCTTTTTTAAGTGGTCAGCTTTTAAACCTGATATCAAAGGTCTGTCTAGAACACATAAAGCATAAGGTCACCTCATGTAATACTTTTTCTGTATCAGTGGTGAAGTATTAATTCAGAAGAAGGTACATTAATCCTATGGTATCACATATGAGAGGCAAATTGTCTTCTCATTATGCCTACTCCTGTTTTCCCGTAGTTGACGTGGTCACTCTCTGAAGCC
The DNA here is from genome assembly GCF_009819795.1 of Aythya fuligula. Lineage (NCBI taxonomy): Eukaryota > Metazoa > Chordata > Aves > Anseriformes > Anatidae > Aythya > Aythya fuligula. The sequence continues at coordinate 5,001,858 of NC_045559.1, forward strand.
TTAGGCTCCCTCTCTATCCCTGTTAAAACTCTGGGTTGTAAAAAGGCACCTTTGCGATGGTGTCCTTCTGTCTGTCTTTTTATTATTATTTTATTTTAAATCTCACCCTCCTTATTTTCACTGGATGTCCCCTTTCCTTGTTCCAGAAATAATCAGATTATCTATTCTCTTCAGCTTGCAGGGTCTACTTGAAGGCACATTTAAGTTGATAGTTTCTTTCCTCTGACATCAGTGAAGTCTGGATGAGGCCCAAAATGAACATAATTTAACTCAGTTTGATAGGATATATATTAACTATACTGATTGTTACTGGAAACAAATTTCTGAGCCTCTCACTCTAGGAGCCAACCACAATAATTTTAATTATACAAAAGGAAGTATTTCTTGTCTAAAAACATTCCAACAACTTCCATTTCTTTTAAGCTACTTCAAAAGTGGGCAGAACTACAAAGTAGTATTGAAAACTCAGGATGGGGTGGAGGGGTATTTCCCTTCCTCTGAAATTCCTCCCCCAAATATGCATACTGTTAAACCATCCCTAGCAGGGATTACTTTTATCTCCAGCTCATGAAGAAACTTTTGAAGAGCTTTTTGCTTTTGTCCTTGGAATACATCACGTTGAGCAAAATGGCATGTGAAACATTTTCTTGAAAAAGGAGATTGAACGGTTCTTGTCATGTGCATTCTTTGTCCTTCCTTTGCCAGTGTCAAAGTTCTTGTTGTGCAGGAATATAGGGCACCTGCATCTATGTTCAAGTAGTTGAAAGAAAGTGAGCACTCTGTTGAAGATCATCAAGCTACTGGAAATGTACACAGAACTGCTAAATTGCATATCCTGCATGTAAGGTGAGTAGATGCAGCAAATTTAACCTTTTTCTGTTTATATCTATGCCAGTACCTTTTACTGAAAGTTTGTATCATCTGTGAATCTGAGAATTTTAGTGGCAGTAGCCATACTGGTTTGATCTGGAGGACTGTATTTTGACACATAAGGGAAATGAAGAAAGATAATTTTTCTATATCATCTGATCTGTAAGTCCATACTAATAACAGCTGTGGTCCAGCATTTGCGGTGCTTAAGCAGCAGTTCAGGATACATAAATTCAGTTGTGGGAAAGACCAACAGACCTTCCAAGAGATCACACAACATGTAACAGTACAAAATCTGCCTCAGTTCCCTTTCTGCTTGATGGTGCTCCCATTGAGCTGTGAGCTAGAACAGGCATTACATTGTCATTCAGGGATTGCCTCTACCTATAGTGGTGTGACTCTAGTCTCTGTTGGATCTCTGAAAATTACTCTTCCTTTTTCTTTCATTTGTGCTTTCACAACGATGCATGTGAAGAAGGAAGCAGGAAAGAGATTATTTTTTAAATTATTTTTATTTTTATTTATTTATTTTTCCTTCTCCTCTTGCATCTACCTGCTTTTTTTAAATTTATTATTTTTTTATGTGTATTTTTATGGATAGAAAAAATAGTAATGGGGTTGAGGATTATTCTCCTGAGGAGATGTTTGACTTATCGTCTCTAAGCACACTATCAAAACAGTTTCTACTCCGTGGAGTGCAGAAATTCCTAATAATATGGAAAATTTCAACAAATGTACTCATCTTCCTTGATTAGAATCTTTGTACTCACACAGACCCAGAACAGTGCTATCACCTTATCTTTCATCTGACAATTTCAAAGGATTTGACAAAATTTAAGAAACCAAGCATCTTTTCTACCTCTGCCTTGGGAGGTGGGAAAATCTACGGATGTGGAATTATCCCAGTTTCTCCCTCTTTCCCATGTACCACGAGAATGCCTCACTTCTTCTCACTGGTAGAAGGAGTAAACTCTTTTACAAGGTATGCACACTACCTTCTCTATCCTTCTCTTTCACTTCTGAATGAAACACAGATATGGAGGCAGCAGCAGAAGAAGAGAATTTGAGAGAAAATGGCTGCACCATGAGGCTGGTAAATATTCCCTCTGTCCTTTCTCCCATGAAATTAGAGGAGAGGTATCAAAATGGGCTAGTATGGAGGAAAATATGCCACTATGAGTGCAGGAATAGCTTGCTGCAGTTCTGGAGGTCAATATTCAACATACATAAGCAGAAACAAGCTGTGATTTCCTAAGGTAATGACAGAAGAGAGGAAAACAGAACCCAAATGTCTTGACTCTTACGACACTGCTAGACATGACTAGTCATTCTAAATCCTCTCCTCTGCCAAAACAAACTGAATACCCTGACCTCTTAAATATATTCTCCTATAATGATAATATTTTCTGCAGATAAGAGTGCCATATGCATTATATATGAAGCTAGAACAGTCAATAGTCTATTCATGCTTTCCTTCCTCTTCGCTATATGAGACAACTCTAAGAAAACAATCTTGATGTGTAAGTGAAAATTAAGAGAGATATAAGGAGAAGAACTACATAATACAAGCACAGGGGTATTGGTTCAAGGGAAGGTTTTGCCCCTGCGAAGCAGCTGGTGCCTTACTTTTCTTCGGAAAAAAACAACACTCCCACTTACACTTTTCAGTTTTAGTCTTTGGGTTGTAACAAAGCTCCCTGTCATTATATTGTATTACCAAATACCTGTACTGTAATAGAAAGAAAGATCCACACCAATGGGGATAGAATATAAGCATGGACTGAGGGGGTTGTTTTCTATAAAGAAAATAAATATAAACATTTTCAGAAGTGAAAAGTAGATAAAGGAATACATATTTTTTTGAGTCCAAGCAGGTGAGCTGAGATAGACTCAGGAGGGGGACTTTACTCTTTCCTGTCTCATGCTCAGTGCCTGTACATGAGATGCAAAGAAGAGGATACAGCCATAACTTTTCCTGGAAATTCACTTGAAGAAAGAATGACCACCTCTGCAAGCTCAGAGGGGATTTTCATTTCCGACCAGATGTTTGGGTATCAGACCCATGTACAAATTTACATCTAAACACTATTGCAGATGACCAGAGACCCTGCCAGGTCTGATGGGATCTATGTTCTCTATTACTCCCCAGTACTCTTATTTCAGGGGACTTGAGATCACAGAAATTTCCAGAAATTTTATATGACAGATTGGAATGCTTAAGTGATGTTGCCTTAAATTAATTATTTCTGTTAGACATTTAATTTTATTCTTAAGCTTTCAAAAACTGATTTATTTTCCAGCTCTAGGAGTGAGGGATGAAAATAAATAGATGGGATTTTGGAACCTAAGTCAAAGTTACAATCTCAATAAATCCCAGTTAGGCGACCTTCAGCCAAAGGTTGAGAGAGCTGTAGGAGCTGGTCAGAGCTGTAGGAGCATGTGCTACAGGATCATTCTTTGGCACAGAGGCTAGTGAACATGACATGGCTGCCATCCATGTTATATGATTTCAGAACAGCCTAGTTGCATCAAAATTGCTTATTGGATCTGGTTTCTAGCCTGTGCTGAGTCCTAGAATGTGCCTGGTAATTGTTGGTGAAAACGCAAGTTGGCCCCAGGCCTAAGCAGTGACATTTTAACAAAGTTGTGGTGTAAAACTTTAATCCTAAACTCCAAAGACACCTCCAATTTAGGCTGAAAGTTTTTCTTACCATCCCAAAATATTGCCTTCTTGACATGGGCTCACAGAATTGAATTCATAAATTATTTCTAAGAAAAAAATAGAGTTGGGATTCACTTTGGGTTTGAGATGTCTACCTTTTAAGAGTTTTGATGTAAATAACTGTATGTTGATAATATAAATGCTGATAACTGAATAGAGTCTGGGCAACGATTCAAATTTAACAAGTTTTGGTATCTGTTTTAAGGATATGTGAATACCTCTCTAGGTTCCCCTGACCACACTGACTGAGGAGGACCTGATCCAGTCATCCACACATAGGTGTCTAGTGCCACTTAAACTTGCTTCTGGACATGAAACCTGGTCTGCAGCTGTCATTACAGAAAGGCACTTGTCTTCTATGTCCTTCTCTCATCTTTCAAGCCAGTACCATAAGGAATAAGTCATACTCAGCAGGACATAAGGCTTACTCAGGACCCTTAGCTTATGCCTCAGTACTAAGGTTTCTGAAATGCATTAAATGTCAGTGTGGGAGCATCTGAATCCTGCATATCTCTTGACTATAATTGCAGATTAGATTCCCTGTGCACATGCAGACACCTCATAAAGAAACTTTCCTGTAGATGTTTTATGCATGAACTGAAACCTACCCTACAGGCTGCTCTTTGATAGCCTTGCCCCTGTGGGTGTTTTGAGATCATGCTTAACATGTTGTCCTCATCAAAAATGAAGTGACTGCTTTCTGTGGTAGTTCATGATGGTAGGAATATCGTCATCTGGTAGAGTTAATGTCATTCAGTTTTTGAAGATACCCTATCAGCTTCCAAACATTCCTGAGAATGTCCTGTCCTACTCTTGGTTGAGCAGAGGGATGGTCTCCACACCTTCTTCTGAAGATCTCCCACTTCATGGAAATGCAACCAAACAACGAAAACAACCAAACCTCAACAAGATGCCTTGAGAGAGGACATAATACCTATTTATATAAATATTTGTATAAAACGTAATCCTCATCAGCCCTAAGACAGCCTGTGCCTTTACCTTAGATTACAGTGCGTATGACATGGTGGCAGCAAGGAGAGTGAAACTGAGGAACATAGGAGCTGTGAAGGTGTAAAATGCAGGGAGATGTTTCTTGAGTGGCTTGGCTTGCTGTCTGCTCAGCTGGTGTCCCATGGCATCCCCCGGGATTCCCATCCTCTTGGGCAACAATGCCTTTCATGGCATCCTTACTCAAACTCTAGTTGGGGCACTCACAGAGGTGGAAGAGAGGAGGAAAGTCTCAGCAATTCCTTGTTGTTGTAGGTATATTTTAACCCAATGACTGTTTGAAAAAATATTCAGATTCCATTAATGTTTTGGAAATACCTGTTTATAATGTGTTCCAGTCCCTGATTCTGGAGATGTGGTTCCCTACAGTGCCCCAGCATCTACTTGCAGCCTAAGTTAAAATTGATAACCAAGTTCCTCAGGTCGGATGCAAAAAAGAAATAGTAGTAATGTTAAACAATTTAATAACCATTTAATACCTTAGCTTCCTCTGGCTCAGAGGAAGGAAGGGGCCAGCAGCTACAGTAGAACAAATGAAAACTGGCTCAATCTGATAGCTTTTCCATTCCCACAGGGAGCTGAATTGCTGCACTGCCAACAGCAGATATTGTTCAGTGAGGCTATAAGCAGTGGGGCATCCTCCACAGATCTGAAACACACTGTGCCACCAGCATGTCCTGGAGCTGTCTAAAGAAAAGTAAGAGATTCTCTGCTAGTTGATTCAGTGTCAGTACAGCCAGTAAAATAACATAATTTACATGGAATATTTGCAATGTTTTTGCTCATTTTGTAGTAAACCAGACATTATTTGACATGGCTGGTGGAATTTCAAGTTCATAGTATCATAGAATGGTTTGGGTTGGATGGGACATTAACAATCATCTAGATCTTACCCCCCTGCCATGGGCTGGGACACCTCCCGCTAGATCAGGTTGCCCAAAGCCCCATCCAACCTGGCCTTGAAAACATCCAGGGATGGAGCTCATAAATTCACGCATAGGAAGAACCAATTGCTGTTATGTTCATGAATAATGCCTTGTATGCAATTTCAGTGAAGAGATTTGCCAGGTGCTGTCTGTTTAAGGGTTTTGGAAAATATGTCTTAATGTTAACTCTGACATAAATGCTCACTGTTGAGTTTTTCTCGTTTGGGACATGTTCTGTCACAATACTGAATTCCTCAACTAGACTAGCAGATATGTTAATATATTTCCACTCAGAGCTGGTGGAAAAAAAAAAAAAATAATAATATTTTATTTTTGTTCATGTATGTTCCCCTGTGTGTGTGTGTGTGTGTGCAGAAAGTGAAGAAAAGGGTTTAATTTTGAGTTCCATGTATCTCACGGACTGGGATTTTGATTTATGATTCAGATTTTAAATGATTTTTTTTTGTTTTTTTTTTTGGGGGGGGGGTGGGGAGGAAGTGGGTGTTAGTCATAGAAATTATATCAAAATTCTTTATTTGTTATGGTAAATAGAGTTTATATGTAGCTGGTCTCCTGTCTCACTATTTGTGCAGTTGCTGTCAGTTACGAAAGTAAATGGACAGACATCCTGCAAGTGGTAGTACCAGGAGCAAGTAAGAACATCAGTAGGGAAGATAACCTCCAAACAACCCTACACCATTTTTCCATCTCCATTCACCCTTCAAACAGAAACCATATACTTATCCTTATCCAACAGGCTGAGAGGTTTTTCAGTTTGCCCTGAAGGTCAGCAGACCCGGGCTGGCTTAGAGAAAGAGATCAGACAACATTAAAAGCAAAAAAGTTGGCTGTACATGCATCAATGCTTTCCTACTTAACAAGCATAGCCCTAATCACACAGGGAGACCCTTGCAGGCAGACTGCAGAATTCAAGGTGTAAATTAATATTTCTAATGAGCCAGACCCTTTTATTTTTTTTCAGAACCTCATTTTAATAAACTTATTGTGCCAAGAATAAACAATCCTTGTATGGCATTGTAAACCTCCCTCACACTTCAAAACTGTCAAGGTACTCAGGGAAAATATTCATTAGACATTTCAGGAAGTTACCATATATCTTTTACACCATGGCCTTATTCCAATTTCTTCCCTCTCTTTCCTTTGGTGTTTGAAAATTTTAAATCCCAGTGACAGTCAGTTCCAGGTGTTCATTTCTGACTGGAGTGACAGCTTTGAACTCTGTGGAGGAAAACAATCCAGAGAAGGAAAGGTGAAAAAAATAAAAATTAAAAAGAAAGAAAGAAAGAAGAAATCTCTTGCTTAGGTTAGTTTGGGAACCTCTTGGCACTGTCCACTTTCTTCTCCAGCACCTTGGCTTCTTGCTTCCCATCTGAAAGGGAACAGAAAAAAAAACAGATAATCAACCAACTCCGGTGCACTTTCACAATTTCTGTATAAAATTTCACTTAATGCAATTGTGGCGCCAGGGCTGGGCGTATGATGGTACCATTCAGAATATGTTTATATAACATGACTGCATGCCACTGCGATCCTTTAAATTCTTTTCTAAGAGCTTTACTCACTCCAGGTTCACTCATCCAAAACGCTTTATAATCTCAAATATCTCTGTTACTTTCACCTTTGAGCAGCAGGGTAGGAGAGTGGGGGGAAGGGGAATGGTAGAAAGAAGAGGGAAAATCTGTAGCTGGTGTGGACACTGGGAGAATTTTCTCTTTTTTCTCATTCCCAGGCTACCTCCAATAAATAAATAAATAAATTATCAAAAAAAGCTTTATTGTGAGTTCTTTATTCTGTTTTTCCTTCTTTCTTTGTCCATCTGGCATCCCACAATGCATTTATCGGTGATATCAGATAGGGTATAATGGTGTATTACAGGGCTATAATGGTGTAAACAAAGGAATGTCAAGTAGACTTTGCTTAGGCAAAACAGTTCTCTATAAAGCATTTTTTTTTTAATATACATGCTCTTCCAGGCCTATTAATATAACATCTACATGTATATTCCAACATTTGACTCAACTTGCATAATTTCTTCACAGTTTGCTTTAAAACAATATTATTGCCAGACATGAAAATAAGTGTGTCTGTTTCCAGCAAGAACAATGACTGTCTTTCATTTGGATGGTACATTGCTCAGTCATTTTAACCTAGGCTTGGGGATTAAGGGATGCAGTTTCTCGTCATATGTCAAAAAGTACATTAGGCAAGTGAAAGATATTACACTGTGGGGTATGTTACTTATTTGTATAAACAGTTCTTATAGCAACAGCAGTACTGTATAAATAAGAGTTTTGTAGGGTATGTTGCTGTTGTACATTATCCAAAAATTCATTTATGAATAAGGAAATACTTACAACAGGTAGGTAGGAATGTACTATTGTGTAAATGTGGCAAAGAAAAATAGAAAACTCCATCAGGATGTAAAGCATTATTCTTTCAGAGGGGTGCTGGTCATCTCCATGGATTTACTGGTTAAGGGAAAAGAGAGAGATCCAGTTACTCATTTTGCAAGCCTCTCTCCCTCAGTTGATTCAGCTTGTCTGGACTCATTTTACCCATCCAAACAATCTGGCTTCTCTTGAGGACTGCAAAACTCGAGTGTCAAGGGCAAAACAGTTGCTTCACTGAAATGAACGGGAACACGAGCACTGGTTATTATAGGGCCAAGGTTTTACATCTTGCACAGAACAGAGCTTTTTTCTTATTGCTGGTCTTGTAGATGCTTATTTCACACTGAGGTATGGATACCTCCCATGGAGTCAGCACACAGTGGTATTGCCATTAGGAGAATGGCCACTATCCATTGCCTATAGAAAATGTAGTGCATTCAACCCTCTTAAGATTTACAATATCTCTAGATTAAAAGCACAGTATGGAGTTACGTACCTGCTGTCAGGATTAAGAGAAGATTTATGGCTTTGTGTTTGTCATTAACGTTAACTAGGACTTTGTAAAGCAAATAAAAATAGTACTAGAATTGAATAGATTTCCATACATCTCTAACTCATATATGTATATACGTATTCTCAAATTGTAAATATACGCTCTGAAATGTTCAAAAGAAGAAAATCCCCTACATTTCTTGTTCAACCTGACATTTATTTTTTTTTTTCTCATAAAAATTTACAAAATCAGGAAAAAAATTATATATATATATATATATTTTTTTTTTTTTGAAAGGCATTAAATTAGTCAAATATACTTTTTGGATATTTGTTGTTTGTTTGTTTGAGGGGGAAGTTTTTCTGGAATCTCAAAAATGATCATGGAATGTGGAGTTATCATTTCCACAGCTCAATTTAATATGAGGGGTAACATATTTGAATTCTCTGGAAATGGTCCTTTGAATATCTGTGTATCTGGATGTGCTGTGAACACGGTGAAAATAGTATGAACTTTAAATGCATGCCTTAATTCTTATCATAGTAGTGCAGGAAAAGAATATTTATTTCCATGCTGTTTTCTTCATGGGCTTTTTACTAACAAGTAAACACATCCAGTGATCATTCTGTGGATGTGTATGTTTTAATAGGCATTTTAATAAAGTAATGTAGAATATGTTTACTGCCATTCATTAAGAGTTTGATATCAAAATGTCTTACAACCTGTCTAAATTCATAATAACTGCATACTTGTGAATATTTTAGCTTTGCCTACAACCACCTTGGAGGTTTATCACATTATGCATAGAAAAATATTGTGGGAAATCACAATAAATACAATCTCAGCAGCTATTCCCTTCAAAGACTTCCAGTTTTATGCATCTTGAATTCTAAATAGGTTTATTGCCAATTATACATGATGATGAAGCAGAAACACGGAGTATATGCCATATTTAAGAGACACACCAGCAGATGCTCTTGTAAATATATTTTGCTTCAAACCAAGAAATCAGTGTTGTGAAATCCCCCCAAAAGCTTACTGCTGCACTTTCTCAACTCAAAATTTGTAAGCATTCTTGCTCTTTGATGGCTGATTCCTTATAAACTCTGGCCAAAAGCAACCACAACACAAAGATGCTTGTTTACACCCAGTTTTGCCATATAGCAGTAGCACTGGAGGTGTGCACAAAGCTCAGGACCCAATATGAAAACATTTTACATCCAACTAAAAAACACAGTGTTAGAAATCACAAATGATTAGGCTGGAGTGGACACTGGGAGGATCATCCAGTGTAACCCTTCCTTCCTTGTCCTTCTGACAAGTAAATGGGGGGAACAGATTACTTTTTTTTTTTTTTTTTTTTTTTTTTTTTTAAACAGATGACTAACGCCATTTTTCTTCCATTCTCAGCCTTAAGTAATCCCCAATTTTGCCATCTTCTCTCCAGCGGTATGACATGTTTTTGTTGTTCCTCTGGATGCTCTTCTGTCTCATCTCTTTTTTAAAGGACTTTCCTCAATACCGAAGACTGAATTTCAAATGAAGAAGAGCAGAACCAAAGGGCTGTTTCACAGGTTTTATTTATATATACAATGCAAATAAACACAATAAAAGAAGGAAGTATTTTCTACTTAAAATTACACATTTAGAGGTGAGACAGAGAGAGGTTTTGGAGAAATTAAGGTTTTGGTCCTGTAGATGTAAATGCTCTCAATTAACTTCACTAACTGAGATGACCTATTAGACCTTCAGTTTGGTTAACTCCAGGCATGCACCTAAGTGTTGCTGCAGACTTGAGATGTGAAAGAGTTTCCCAGCCTCACACTGAAGTAAAGCTGTGAACAGAATCCAACACTGGAGTCTTAATTCAGTACCTTAACCACAAAACCACAGTCCTTTTTCCTGTGGAAGAAAGGTTTCCATGCTTTTCAGAAACAGAAAAATAATACCCACCTGTCCGTTACAGAAAGTTCAGCTTGGTTTATCATCATGATTTCACAGTTTGGTTTCACTGTTGTTCTCAGAGCTGGCAAAACAAAAAAGAGCACCCTAAGGTCTATGATAATTTTGAATGTGTTCTTCCATAATGTCTCTCTTTGTTTGTGACTTGGCCCAAGGATCTCAATATCCACATTTACAAGTATTCTAATGGATTAAATGATTTTGAAGATTTTGACTGTTGGTAAAATTTTTAATTGACTCCTCACCACATGTGACTGGCAACTGAGTAACCACCTCAGCATAAGCCCTACATCTCATTATTCATCTAGATTTCCTTTAAGAAAGAAATCTCACTTCCTTTCACAAGATTTGGAAAAATTGATTTTAGGCCTGTAAAAATATATGACTTTCTGTGCTAACAGCTGAAACTTAGAGAAGTTTTTATTCTGAAAAACATACACTGACATACTTAAACATATATTTAACTAAGTATAGACAGGAATGAGAGGAAATGTGCCAGAATCCAGAGTAACAACAATACTTTATTCACATTTGAAATATGAGCAAAATTTTACATGGAAATTTCAGCCCAAAGGTAGTTTTATTCACCCCACTATTCAATTCTTTTTCTCCTGCATTGCACCCTATGAACTTTAAGTAAAAGAGTCTATCTCCATTTGTGTCCATTAGTACATCTAATGTTAATATTCTTAACATCAAATAAACAATAAGGAAAATTCATTGCACATCTGAGAATGTGTTTTCCATTCAGGAAAATACATGGAAATGCCTTTAAGCCTATCCATATTAAGGACAGCATGTAAGCAAATAACTTTAATCTTGTACTAAGTATGTGCTTAAATAAATGAGGATGCCTTTCCAGCCTATATTTTTCACATTGCTTATAAGCGCATCAGAACTTCTCTAAGCTTCACTTATTGGCATAGGAAGGATCTTATTGTTACAAGCCCGAAGTAGGAGGTCTAATAAAATTTCTTAATCTGATGAACCACATAAAAAGAACCAGAACAAATATAATTTTATATCTCTACTGGGGGGGAAAAAACAGATGATGTGGCTTAAAAAGTTTGTTCCCCCATCTTTTATTAGGCTGTAACTTATACAAATTATATCAAGCACTGCAGTAAAATGAAGCTGGATTTATTTGTAGGCACAGATCTTCTTAAAAAGATGTAATTTTTTAAATCCTGTAGGAAATAGAAACCGTACATAAAATTACACCAGATTTAGGAGAAAAGCAAATAAAACACAGATGATGCTATTATAGTGTTTTAAATATGTATTTATCACATGTTGTCATTCCCCTTTCTGAAAACACATTGTTTCAGATATTTTAATAAAAATAACAGTTGTGTACAGTCTGAGAGTAACAAACTGCATAAGTAAAGCTGCTATAAAAATATGGTCATAAAGAGACAACATGAGATAACAGTACTCAGAAGAATAAAACAAAAATTCTAAATGAGAAGAAAAAAGAAAAATTTGGAAAGGATCCAAGCTTTATGTTTCAGGCTTCAGACATCCTCCCACTGATGAACAGGTAGGAGGAAGTTTACCTAGTAGTAATCACTAAGTTCTCATTCATCCTGCTAAAGTTTAGGTGTCCAGGTATCTAAAAATTAGGTGTCTAGTCATGGCTAATTATCTGTATTCCGTCTGTAGTCAATAAAGAGAGATAGGCACTTCTGGAAGGTGATTCAGTCTACCTATCTCAGGACATTTATCTTGGGATGCAATGACTCTGTCTCTCTGTGCCTATTTCTGTCTGTTGATGATAGAGGGAGTCTAGGTGGTTAGCTTAGATTAGATGCCTGACTTGTAGATAACTAAATTTAACTGAGATGCCTCTCCCAATAAGTAATTACTATTATTGTTGATACTGAGGATAATTTCCACTGATATCAGGACGTGATGCTTATCTGTACACCCTGCAAACACCTCAGTTTTCCAAATGTTAATGCTTTCCAGAAACGGAAATTCATGCCTGAATTTGTACTTGCCTAGATCACCCTTCTAGTGACTGTGAATAGTAAAATAATCTGTGCCTCCCATCTTAACCTACTATATACCATTGAAATGAGCAACTCCCACAATCCACTCCAGAAACAGATGTATTTCAGTGAGGAGGGAACTTACTGATTTATGCATCTGCAAAACTGACATCACTTAAGTTCTGTCCATTATAAAAATGGAGGTAATGGTCTTTTGGGTCATTACAAAATCTAATTTCCTGCTAAACTTCTCAATAGCCTCAGATGAAAAATACAGCAGTACTCAAAATATAGCTTTGTCATCCGATGGCTCTGTCTACAGTGTTAAAGAACTTAAAGAAGTTCATCCTGCTCTTTTTAGTTTACAAAGCTTAGTTTTCTAATTCCATATGAAAAAATAAAACAGATCTGGGTTCAGTTCTGTGGATGAATCACTCCCTGGACTGCTTCTTGCTGTGTGGTAGAGTTGAAGGAGTCTACACAAAGAGGAGGTCTCTTTCCACATCCCTAGTTCTTCAAAAGGAAGACCTGAAGGCTCTGAAGCACTGCCACTTATTTCTATGACACAGTCCAAGTCACATAGACTATACCCTTAATGTTGTGCTATTAAAAATATCCCTCTTAAAAGAGAGAAAAAAAAAAAATAAAAGTGACACCATTTTCTCATTATTTCAGGCATTATGAATTGATAAAAAAAAGTGGTGATAGAGGTAGACATACAACAAGAAGCAGGAGGAGATATGAGCTGTAAGCTGTCTAATACAGATGTAGGTGGCCCACTGCACAGGCAACCAACTCTGTAAGCCAAGCAGGGAAGATTGGCCAGAAATAATTGATTTTAGGAGCATAAACAGAACTTTTGACACTAGGCTTTCTTTTGGTCATTAAAGTTCATAATGAAATTATTATTATTATTATTATTATTATTATTATTATTATTATTATTATTATTATTATTATTATTATTATTATTATTAAATAACAATAACAATAACAATAACAATAATTGTTTATTTATTTATTTTTCCAGTGGGACTATTTAGCAAAACTGGAACTGAGTCTGGGACAAGCTTGATACATACATATTTCACAACATAAAATATGAAGGGAAAGCAGTTTTTAATATCCATTAAGATATTTTCAAGAAAAGTGGCAAAATACCTTTTCTGGTTTCTAGCTTTTAAATTTAGCTGTTGAATGCTTCAAGCAATGAAAGTACCCTGTAAATTGTCCTGACTGGACAATTTGACCTTTGTCTTCCTCAACCATTCCAGCAGAGTTCAAACCTTAGGGTTTTGTATTTAGTCTTGTGAACAACAAGATGAAGAGCAAGCCAAGAAGCCGGTGGATTGAGTAGGACAAATTTTCAAGACATTTCTAAACTTACTTTTGGTCTCTGCGATCCAGAGCTTAAATCCTGGCCCCAAGGATTTTTTCGAACAGTACCTTTGTTCGAAGTGACAAATCAATCTAGAGTTGTCTTCTAAGGCTGGGCAGAAAACTAAGGCCCATCAGAAAACTGGCTGGAATTGTCTATGAATGTAATGCAAATTTTAAAGAAAGGTGATGAAATTAACTGAGAAACAAACAAACAAACAAAATCAAACCACCATACCTCTTACCTTTCTGATGCACAAGTCCTTTGGCTGAGTGAAGATCTACATAACTCTTCAGAGCTTTTTTTTTTTTTTTTTTTTTTCCCTGTTATAACGATTAGTCTAATCAAAGCTGTGCCTTCTCTCTGCAGGGCTTATCTTTAACATAACACTCCAGACATGTTAGAGATGTCTGTCTGAAAACAATTTTCTTTAGTAGCAGTAGCTTCTAAGAAATTAATTGGTAAGACCTCAGCCCACTTTTTCTTGAGTAATGTCCGGGTAACAGTTCTTTGACAGACATTACTTTGGTCTCTGCTGAATAATGAAGAACTATGTAGCTCGTGGACGGTTCTAGTTTGGGACAAGATTCTTATAGAGCATTGTTAAATATTCTGTTGAAGAGAGTTTGGGCATGTGAGCAAACATCTTTCAAACATGATGAGATTAAGTTACACAAAATTAAGCAACATATTACTGCAAATTCTTTGGGGCAGGGATCATCTTTCTGCTCCAAGTTTAATGGCTTAGAGCAATAAACTTGTGGCTCTTAGCAACTGCTAAAACATAAAAGATAAATATGAGTGCTTAGAGCTTGATCATAGGCCTTTACTCTACTTAGTAATTGTTTATCTGGGTGACTCCCATGTACTTCACTGTAATTGCAGGCCACATTGTCACCTAGGTACATATTACAGAAGTTGTTCATAAAAACAGACACTGCTACTTCTTATTGCTTTCTGCGGACCAAAAAGAAAAAAAATAATCAACCTACAGGGCTATTATTCTGGCCTTTCTTTGATCACTGACTTCGCTTAATTTAAAATTAAAGAAAGATCAGAAAGAATAAATGCATATTAAATTAATAGCACCTATTCAAAAGGCTTGCACATTGCAGATAACAAAGTAATGTTCACAGAAGAGATAGAGGTACAGAATAGGATGGAAACATGTTATCGTTTTCAGATGTCTGTATTCATGCTCATTTAATCATTACCATAATCTGTATAGAAAAATGGCCATGACAATCTGTATCTCACTATACACACACACATGTATATTAGTTGGAAAGGAAACACAAGACCTGCTTCTATTCTCCCTTATCTAGGCACTATATATACAGGACCATTTGTCCAGAATGTCAATGACCCAAATGTCATTCTGTCTTTATGCATGGGGCCTTCAAACTTCCATCATCTTTTGTCCATGGACACTGTCTAATTAACAGTTAGCATGTTATTTGAGAGCTAAAACAAAGCAATACGTTTTTCTGTTGTGGAGGCCAGAGTTGACAGTTCATGCCATGGGGTCCCTATAATTGTATGCGCCTATGGCCTGTCTGTCATAATATTCAAATAAAAGGAAACAACCTTGGGTTTTGGTCCTCACATCAGTCTTATTTCTTAAGTTATGGCATAAATTATGGGATGAAGAACGCCTAGTGTTAGAAACAGAATCCAGTTTACACTCTCTTTTGAATGCTATAACTACAGGGTGTTAGAGTATCTCTGAAGCCTTCTTTGTCATGATGCTTTAATAGACCAGTGTTATCAGTACAAAGTCAGACTCATATCTTTTTTATGTTCTCTCCCCATGCATCGTTTTTGTGTGTGTCACTCCTGTCTCAGGAAACAGAAGCAAATACCACAAGAAGAAAAAGAAGTTTCTGTCTGTGTCTGGTTTATTGTACTATTCTTTGTTGGACATTAGACCTGTTTGGTAAAGAAATATAGTACCTTGATCCCCTCAGTAAATGATCACCTCTCTTAGATCTGTCCAAATTTCTCATCTGTCTGGATATGAGCTCCAGTATCAGCTTTTATAGTAAAGGATTATGCTGGAAGAGCCTTCTAGCACATGTACTTTGAGCATGCAGTCCCTGGAAATAACAAACATGGTGGCTTTGCAACATCACAGGCTCTTCTTTTGTGACCCTTCTTACCCAAAACTGAACTGATGAGTGCTCACAGATGGGGCTGGTGCAGAGCAAGCTGGGTCACAGGGTGGAAGAAAAGCTATGCACGGACTTAAAAATTGGTGGGGCCAGGGCATGAACTTGGTGTCAATGGTGTGACCAGCTCAGTGTGCAATCTAGTGCACCTGGGCACTCATATAGATCAAATTCACTCTTAGGATTCAAAGTGATTTGAGCTTCTTTGGCATTCCCACCTCAAAAATATGCATTAAAAATGACTTTTACCCCTCTGAAGAAATGATATTTTGAGTTCTTGTGTTAGAGATATCAATGGAAGCTTTGATCTTGAAACAAGTGAGAGGAAGATTGGGTTGTCTTGTTTTGGCAGGAGAGATTTTGAAGGAAGATGTTTCTCAAAGCTAGTTGGAGGTTCTGCACAGTTTTGTACTGTATAAGCTCATTTCATTTTCAAATGACTTAATTACCATTCCTCTTCCTTTCAAATCAAAATGTGGAACAGCTTATCTCAGTTATATGAGAAGGCTAGTAAAGAAGGTGATATCACCAGGAAATTAAAAAATAAAATAATTATAATACCAGTCAGCTTCAAGAAAACAATGAAAATTGACTCTTACTAGTGCTATGTATTAATTACACTCACCCTTATTTAATGTCCTCATTATGTTATACAGACCAGTGCTCAGTAATCTTAGTGTAAATGAGTCTTGTCCACTATATCAATTAAAGGTTCCCTTCTAATCTCTGATGTTTTAAAGAAGCAAACTTCATTTATACATTTTGTGATATTTTTGTTCCTTGAAAAAAATTTATCATTCTCAAACAACATAAAAAATCACCTCCATGGAACAGTTTGGGTTGGATTTCAGATCAATCTAGAATATACATATGACAGAGTAGGAAACCAGCAGGAAACTAACTGGAGATTGATTCCAATTTCACCGACTAAAAATGACATTTTTATTTTATCTTTCTTTTTATGAACATCTTGGAAAGTTGGGTAGAACAGTGTTAATTTTTTGGCAAAATTATTTTTTCAGTGAAAAAGCTGTCATTTTTGCCAAAATGTTTAATGGTGCCACCTACAGTTTGACAGATTGTTCATTCAGTTAAAAAATAATAATAATATATGTGTCTACTATTATATTTCTATAATTTTTCTGCATAGCTATTAAGGACAGAGCATATAAAAGAAACACCTTATCATGCTTGAAGTAAGTCTAAGATATATCAGAATGAGTGGAGAGCATTGTACATTCTGAGATTTTTTTAAAAAAACATCTTCCTTTGGATTTTTTTTTTTAACATGAAATTTAATTTTGCTTTGACATCTCTCCTCTTCCCCAAAGAGAATTATATTTTATTGTTTTTTACATTTTGTAACAAATTAGTCTGTTATGCAGGGAACACAGATGATAGTTGCCATACATAGACTACATACGTAGATTAAATACTATTTAGAATGACCGAGGATTTCACATTATTGTCAAAAATAGTGGTGTGGTAAAGATCCAACATGGTGTGTGAACATAGTTTTCTTTCTCAGGTTTTCTTCTCTAGAGAAAATGCAATATAGAACTTTTTAGAACTTTTTTTTTTTTTAATTATTATTTATTTATTTATTTATTTAGTTAAATTTTTCTGTTACATAATTATTCAGGACTGATTATTTGCTGTAGAATGAATGGTTCAAAAAAAAAAAAAAAAAAGTTATGGGCTATAATATCAATCCATATATACCTGGTAGTTAATGAGGTTGATTTTCATTGCTTACTGAGTGAAGTTTTTAAAATATATATTTTGTTTTTTTCCTTCAGTATGTAGGACATTTACTTAATTACTAATTACACTCTTTTTTTCCAGGGTGATTATGATCAGTTATATTGAAATAGCAGTGGAGTTCAGCATATGATCCATTCTTACCACGATCATCATTTATCAGTGTTTGTCTTCTGATCAGACTGCACTTTGTGTACATATTGAAAAATTACAAGTCCATTGCAAATCTATATCCTGTTCAGGCTAGCCTTAAAAATCAATGGAGTTGGCAAAGTTGCTCTGTCTGTGACCTCCTAGTACTGTAATTGCAAAGTCACAATGAATGTAATTGTTCTATAAAACTTCCACATACCAAGGGGTATATAATCATTGAGAATAAGATTGACAAATTTATTTATTTATTTATTTATTTATTTTGATGGTACAGCAAAGCTACATTTAGGGTGTGTTATGGCAGGACTACTTGGTATTTTTTCTTCCTGGAATGATGAAGTGCAAACAGTTCTCGTTCAGTCCTGGAGTTTACAGGTGTGCCACCGTGTTATCCATATCACTCTGCAGCATTCTTCACTGCTATCATCATGCCCGTAAAATAAACTAAGCTCTTTCTCATGCTAGAGTTTATACACTGTGAAAAAATTTACTGTCATCTCTTGATTTATGAGCTTGCTTTGCAAAGTTCTGAGCTTAGCTATGGGTGACATGGTTCTTTTTGAGTAGTTTTCTCTCTCTTCTGAGCTATGATCATATATTACTAAGAATATCTTTCAGGGTGATCCTCGACTTGTAAGTCCAAGGACTGGTGATTAGGACAGAATGACTTCTCAGAGGTTAAGTGAGTGATGAACCTCAAGCCTTTAAGTTTCAGGATTTTTTTGAAACATTCAAAGCCCACCTTGACACCCTGCCAGAACTACCCTATGAGAGCAACAGCTGTTTTTTAAAGTGTCTTTTTGTTTCAGCTGCAGGAAGAAAAGGCAGGTTTTCAGGAAGTTGATTAAAACTTGTGTTTAGGTATAAAAAATATTGCATTCTTATTTTGCTTCAAACTCTTCCTATATTATTTAATTTTATGTTATTTATTTATTTATTTATTTTGTGGGTACATTTATTTCTCGCTGAAACATAGATGGTCTTCTTTTGAAAAGTATGGGAGTTTACCTAGAGATAAACTGTGGCTTAAAAGAGACATGCAGAAAATAGCAAACAAGTTTGGGAGAAGCTTCTGTCAGCCTTTTGATCAATCCAATCAGTCACAGCCAAAGCTGTGTCTCTGATGATGCACAGAAATCAAGTCTTTTGACTCAAGAATTCTTGAATTTCCCCATGATGCAGATAATGTTTTCACATGGGGAGAATCTCACAAATATTTCACATATCCAAAATATAGTCTCTCTACTTGTTTTACTCACTTTAGGTTCTCAGAGTGGAAAGGAGGAGGCACTCTCAGAGCAGAAATTATCTGGCCCATCTCAGATGCCTATTTTTCAAAGAGTTGAATCACTTAATTCTTACTTTTCTTTTCTCCTTCTGTTGAAATTTGAGGAACATGAAAGTGATCAGCTCGGACTTGACTTAGGTGCCTTTTGCATGTCTGTGCCTGCACAGCTCTTTGGTATCTCATGTTTTCCCTATAGTTACAAGAGTTACATTTAGGGATGATTTTTTTTTATTATTTTTTGTTTTGTTTTGTTTGTTTATTTGCATATTTTATTTTCTCATGACCAGGTCAGGAGAAATGAAGAAAAAGGATTAATTAATTAGCTGTAAGTGTACTACCAGTGACTTTGGAGAACCAGGACTATTTTTATTTCTTTGAACATTTCTGAATAACTTCACACTAACCATGTTTTATTCACTTGTTTTAAAGAGAATAACATGAAAGGTTGATGTCTATGCCAGCATGGGACAAGTCATCTGGTGGAGGACAGGGTTAGTGTAGGAATTAAGCTGGTTTACACAAAGTAATATGCTTCTAAAGGGAACCTGTCCAGTCTTACAGACTCAGTTTACCTACCTGACATTTGTATACAAGTGATATTTCCCCTCTCTGATAGATAGCTTTCAGCCTAACTTTCAGCCCGGTATTGAGCTCTTCTTGGCATTTGGCTGCAAGACTGTGAGCAACAGCACATAGTGGGATCCTGCACTGGGAAAATCCCCATTAGAAAGGACACTCCCCACGTGCAGCATGATCGATATCCTTTCCTGCTGTATCATACAACAAGGTGCACCACATGTCTGCTTAGCACATGGCCAGACAAGCCTATGTAATGTGATGTGTTTTGTTAGCTATGCATTTCTGTCGTGTATCTTTACATGTGGGTTCTTGCACAGCAGTTGAGGAAGAAGAGAGGAAAGGATACGTGAACTGGACTTTAGAAGAGAAGGATAAGTAGACGTTATCAAGTGCCTAAGGGAGGATTATGGAAAGATGGAGTCAGACCCTTTTAAGCACAACAAAAGGGACAAGATGCAATACTCATGTTACAAGGGTCATTTCAACATAATCATTAAAGTCTTTATCATAGAAGCTATTAAGCCTGGGAACAGTTAGCCTGAAGAAGCTGTCAGTTCTTCTTTCTTGAGATTTTCAAAAATTGAATGGGCAAGGCCCTGAGAAACCTTGAGAGCAGGAGATTGATCTGGGTATCTCCTAAGGTTGTTTCCTACTTGACTAAAGCTGAGATTCTGTGATTTGAGCTTGAAAAGTGTGACAGATATATCAGCATCTGTGTAATATGATGTCTTATTCCTAGAACTCTGACTTGGGGAAAAAAAAACAATAAGGTCCTACACTGCCAGAGAGTATGGGCAGATCCAAATAGTCATGCAGGCATGCCCACGTCTCTTACTGAAGGATCAAAAACGAGCTAGTGACTGGGTCATGAAACTCTCTTTGGTCTCTGCTCCATCCACACATGAGCCAGCTGTGTTGAAAGATTTAGAAATCTGACCTTTTAAGGCTGATTTTGTATGGATACAAAAACTTGTACCTGTGAGATGCCAACAGTAACTTGCAAACCATTTAGCTAATTTCATCTCACTGGATGAATTTTGAGAGTTAAACTCTCAAAATAAGTGAATTCCTAAATCTTTATTTATTTATTTATTTATTTATTTTTATTACATCCTCTGAAGATAGATGTCTGAGTAGATAAAAGAGAATAGATAGAAGAAAACTAAATAATGCACTTATTTGAGGAGTTCTGCAAATGAGAATCCACTTCTTATCTGCCTGTGTATCTATGTATCTATCTATGAATAGGCTCATGCACAGCACACAACCAGAATAGCACTTTACACATTTCACTTGATTCCTTTCTCTGATGGTATTCCACATTTAAGGATTAGGATCTTAAATGCATGTATAGGAAAGTGAGAGTTAATGACTATGTAAAAAGTTACAGAAAAGGTAAAATATGTCCTCTGTCTATCAGTAAGTTATATCCTCTAACTCCGGTGTACATATTTTCATATCTGAGTCAGTTTAGTAAACTGTTCCAGCTTCAGATTTGTCAATATTGCAAAGTGGCTGCACCAATATTCATTTTGCTTAACATTTCTGTTTAATTTTTCTTCTGAGACCTTGGTTTCTTTTCAATTCCTTTATGCTAACTAATGTGGAAACATTAGAAATAAGGGCAATGCTAATGTATAGTTATAAAGGCATTAATAATACTTTAACTTCAATGAAACAAGCTGTGTGGTAAAGAATTCTATAACTGATTGGTCAGTGTCTGGCATTGATTATGTAAAACCGAAGTCACACAACTCAGAACTTAAACTCTGTGATCAAAATAATGATGCTTTTGAGAAGAAATTTAAGAATGAGATACAACCTAGATTCTGCAACAGAAATGTTTAAAATAAACCAGAAATATTTCTTAGTATTAAGGGAGTTGCATTGAAATGACCTCACTCATCATGCTTTACATTGCTTGTTGGAGGCTCTAAAATACCTTCAATAAGCAACATAAGGGTGTATGCAGAGGCTTTTTAAAAAAATATTATGAGTAATTAATCATTTCTGCAACTTATCACATGGAGTAGTGTTTCAGCCATTTGCAATTTAAAATCAGGACTAAACAGTATTGTGAAAAAAAGAAAAAAAAGAAAAAAAAAAGTGAAAGTTCAGAATAATTCAGTGGTCTCATTAAATTTACCATGATATGCAGTACCATGATGGAATTCAGAAGAAGTGATGATAGTAGTCCTTCTGGGTGTTAATGTCTTCAGGTGAAATCCTTGCCCTGGTCTAGCTTACTATCCTCTTGACTCACTTGAGCCATTAAGGAGTCTTAGAAGTATCAGTATGGCTATGTTCCTGGAGTTGAAGGAAAGATTTCTTCTTTACAGCCATGGTGGGAAGCAGACATGATGTCTGTAAAGGGATTTATTTGCAAAAAATAAATAAATAAATAAATAAATAAAATGTAAGGTTGGGTGGATGGAAAAGGACAGTCAAGGCAGGAAGGAAAGTTCAGATTGTCAGTAAGAACCAGCTAAATTGCTCTGCCACTGCCTAAATGTAGTTTCACCAGGAAGACAGGAGCAGCCATGGGGAGGTGGGAAGTCTGCCTGACCTTAATGGAGTAACACATTTCCCTTGTTTTTGCTGGCATTTAGTCCTTCTCAACTTTCCTGTCTTGTCTGAGTCACAGCAACTCAGGCTCTGCCTGGAATGATTCCAGTCAGTTCTGTCCTGATTGACCAAACGTCAATGATTTCCCTTTTTTATTCTTATTTTTTATTTATGTGTGTGTGTGTGTGTTTGTTTTGGTAACCTCTATTTATGGAGGAAGTCTGGATCTGATAGCTTTCCTGTTTCATTTCCTACCTGTGTTTAATAAGTGATCATCTTTCCTTATTCTTGAGCAGCGAGTCTCCATGTTGTTTCCCTTATGAAATAATTTCTGCCATCCTTTGGAATTCCCAGTAAAGACACTGAACAGTGAGGGGAAGAGACTTTTCTAGTAGGTATGAAACTATGCATAAAAGCAACCACGGGTAAAAAAAAAAAAAAAAAAAAAAAAAAAAAAAAGGAACAGGATAATTTTGTTAACACTCATCTTCCCCTTGTTCACATGCCTTGTATTTTATCCTTGTGTTAAGTTGTTAAGTAATGGAATGGAAAAAGAATTACAAATTAGAAAAGATTTGTATTATTTTCTTAGAAAGACAATGAAGAAGCAGTATTTTGGAACAAATATTTAATGTTTGGGTTCAAGACTATATTGGAGTGGTATTTGGGGTTCAGAAACATTTTAATTAAATTCCTCCATTGGTTCTTAGTTATTTTTTAGAGGGATTGTAAAAATATAAAGCTTATTTATTTGTTTATTTTTAACTATTTTATGAAAATTCAAAATAACCTGAAATTAAAAAAAAAGGATTTTGTTTTGCTTTGTTTTGTCCATCTGGAGAGTAGAGAGATAGTTTTAATGTAATATACTTCTGAGTGTAATACTCAGAAGATTAGCAGAGGGCAGGCAGTGTATTTGTAGAAGATGGATCCAGTTTCATCTTCACCTGTGTCCATTGATTTTAGAGAGATTAACCCTCTTTTACATTGTTACACATGACACGAAAGTCATGTTCAAAAAGCACTTAGGAATATTTGTAGTAATGAATCATGCGATGGAACCTATCAAATATGTATTGAATAAGTAACATTTTGGGGAGCTCATTCTATAAGCACTCAATAGAATCACGGTTTTCTTGCGCAGGCTTATAAAGTTACTTCTAAATGTTAGTCTAAGATTTTGAATGGTAAATTCATATTTGTGGTCACTAACAGAAATAATAAATGATATGACACTTTAAATACATTTTTAACAACAACTGTGGTACACAAAGAAAAAACGAAGAACCCCATCCAAAGAGATATTACACTATTCTTCAATTATTTCTCCCAGTATATCTTTTCTTACAGAAAAAAAAATAAAAATCACATTTTGAGCAGTGTACTAAATCAAATCATTAGTAACAATGATTTAAAATAATCCTAAAAGGAACTTGGAAAAATTGCCTTAGAATCTACTAAGATGTTTTAGAGCTAATGGTATCAGAAACACATATTTTTTCCATGAATTCTTTCCTTTTGTGTGGATTCAAAGGGACCATTTCATATTCAGATGAGAACTGAAATACCCATTGAATTCCTTCTGGCATGCACGTGAAGTTCCTTTTATCACCAATGGGAGTCATATATTCACATTAAGTTAAGAACAGGCCATGATTCATAGCCACTTTTTCCTCAAATATTACTTTAGTATCAGAAATATACCAGATCCTTTTTATTTTCCTTTAAAAAATGTATTTCATTGGAAATTTTGTACAGGCTTAATTACTGTTCTTCAGAACTGCTTGAAAACCTGTCCAGGGACCATTTTCATTATATTTTTCATAACGAGAAATATCCTGTTCTTCCTTCCTTCCTTCCCTCCTTCCTTCCTTCCTTCCTTCCTTCCTTCCTTCCTTCCTTCCTTCCTTCCTTCCTTCCTTCCTTCCTTCCTTCCTTCCCTCCTTCCTTTCATTTTTTTTTTTCTTTTGGCTAGCTAGACTCTTTTTTAGCAGGCAACTTTTCCATTTTTGTCAGTTCTTCTCTTGGATGGATGCCACAAATTTTGCTCTAACAATACTTCACTCTGAATTCACAGCCGGCCATTTAAGATTTTATACATAATCTACAGAAAACAACGGAAAAAGATCCCATTTACCCCAGTGGACTATGGATCAGCCCTAAATAAAAGCTCACTTCAAAATTCAAAGAAATTTTGTGTTCGCACGGATGTTCCGTCTTTTCTGAGAATGAAACAAACGGAAACCCTACATCTAGATATTTATTTATTTTTGTCTCTCTTGTTGATTTTGTTAGTTGTTGAGTCAGTGTTTCCATTTCTACAGTTTCCCCACACTTCATTAAATTCACAGTAAAACTTGGCAATGCTTTTTGAAGCTGTTTGTTTCTTATATTCCTGCTACTAACCATACGGGGAATGTTAAGGTATAACTAGAAAAGTACTAAAATAGAGACATAATTTACTACAGACTTTGAGCTAGACCAATAACATCACCATTAAGTTCTAGAAAATAATTTATTCCCTGACAGTTTATAGCATCATACTCTTTTTATTTTCTTTTCTGTTCAGATACCATCCTGTTTTTTTTTGTTGTTTTTTTTTTGTTTGTTTGTTTTTGTTTTTGTTTTTGTTTTTGTTTTGTTTTGTTTTGTTTTGTTTTGTTTTGTTTCTGTTTTAAACCTTTTCAGTTCACAAGTGATAATTAGACATGTTTAGTAATATACTGCTGATATCAAAGGAAATCCTATCTTTATCATATGCTTATATGGGGCACAGACAATAATATGGAGTTTGGGAGATGTGAGTTGCAGTGGAGGAGGAATTACTTTTTTTGCTCTCCATATTTTAGTACAGTATTATTTGCATTAGAGAAATATCTAAAGGCCCCAATACGAGACAATTTTCCACAAAAGCAAAATTCTGCTTTACTGCATATAGACAGACAACAAAGGTCAGAGTTTAATCAGAAAATGCATACAAAATTTACCAAGGAAAGTGGAAGTGGCAAAGCTTGGAGAGTCTGCACCAAGTTCACAAGAGAGTAGAGTAAGGAATACAGTCCATTTCCTTGAAGTGTTGGTCCAGGTCTTTGCCACTGAGTGATCAAGCTGCCACCAAGAAGAAGGAAGACGTTCAGTCCATATTTGAACTCTGGCTTGAAAGGAAACCTCAGCAAACCTGGGATATCAGCACAAATCTCTAGATGTCTCCACTTTGTTTCATAAAGAATTATATTTAAAGAAATATATATATTTCCAGCTAATGTGATAAATATGGATTTATTTTATTTTATTTTTTAATTTAATTTAATTTTATTTTTTAATTTAACTACTTTTACTGATGTTCTTCCTCATCCTGCTCCATTGATTTCAACTGATTCTATTAACATTTCTATTTTAAATATTGCTCTTTAGAGAAGGAGATTGGTAGGTTAAAAATGTAAAAACATTCTGTAAATTAACTACATAATCTGTGAATAAACAGCGGTTTCTTTAGAAACACTAAATGAATAATCAAGACATACAAGAGAGTTCCTATTTTCATAACCTATATTTTTTATAAACTCATAAATGTTTCAGCCAGTGGACAAGGATTTCAGAACCGAACTGCCCCATTTTGCTGAATAATTTTACCTCTATTATTTGTTTCCCTCTTAATTACAGAAATAAAATCTTGTCATTATTATTAACCTTATAAAAGAACCCTTTTCTTACCCAGTATTACCTCTTCTTTTTTTTTCTTCTAAGGATTTTTCCAGTCTATCAATATGCTTTCCACAAAAGTATATGGTAAGTGGCAAAATGCATTAGAGCTATTACTTAACTCCATGACTTAAATTCCCAAACATTGAACTTTTAAGAGTTACATGTCCTTTGGGTTATGCAAAGCTTGGCCTGTATCAGAATACAGTGAAGACAAGCTAATAGCACCATGTTTATCTACTTCTATATATCCGATTAATCACCCAAAGAGCCCAAAGGATAGCCAACTATAAACATTACTAAAAGCTACTGGTTGGCACCATTTGTTTTGGTTGGGGGGCACCAAAGGAGATGGATTTTTGCTTTTGTTATTCATTAAAACATACCAGAATTAATTCAACTTCTTCCAATCACTGATGATTTATGAGGCTGTATTAAATAAATTCTTATATAGGTGAGTTCCTCTCTTTTTACATGCAGCTCTTCAGTATCATGGGAGAAAGTGGTCAGAACATTTCTTAAGCTACAATTTTACTCACATATTTTCAGAGTATTAGAGGATATGTCTAGAATGTGAATATATTGGAGCTGACCATTTTTAACGTAAATAGACACATACAGACATACATAACAGAATGTCATTTTCCATGTGTGCAAGCATACACTCAACCATACAGAAATCTTCTTTTCTATTGATTTTAAGAAAATCTGAGTGCAGCTCCACTGGCTCTCAATGTAGTCTGACAGCCTCTGTTCGTATAAGAAGGCACATACCTTCATGTTCAAGCCTGGTAAAGGTAATGGCTCGTCCTGTGTGAATATGACGATCGAGGTCTAATAAACATAAACAGGATTGAGAGCTGTAGCTTTAAGACCTGAGAAAACTTTTCAAGCTCTGTTCTGCTGAGTCCAACAGCTTGCCCAATGCCATTGAAACCCTTCTGAAGCGAATGATTGTCCTGTGTTTGTGAGGGATATGTGATTACAAATGTGCTTCAGTCCTTTGCTTGCCTGCATAGACTCTCCATACTTGATCAATAATGGGCTTGGGGGAACCCAGGGACATCAGTTCAGATGTTTCTATAATGAGAGTGAGATCATGAGTCCAGTGAAGGGAACAACAAAACTAGCACAGGGAAGTCTTATATTCCACCCAGCATAACTTGATCTTTTTCTTCCTTTCAAAAACATGCAAAAGAACTTACTTTCCATTCCCAATAGCCCTGGTCAGGTAAAGCATTATTTGTATCGTCTGTGGGCTGGAAACTTTGGGAATTTATTTGCTAATGAATTACAGACTGTGCAGCATCTATATATGAGTCCCTTGAAAGCTAATTATGTATATAGACATACACATTCTTACAAACACTGTTTCTCTATATGTTCAAGAAGTTGGACTTACAGAAAACACTCACTCAGGTAGTGTTTGAAAACATCAACTGGAATTTCCATTTTGATCCTGGCCAGGATTTAGCCACCTGTACATGCATAAGCACAGAGACCACCAATGAAGCTCACACAGTGAAATGGGGATCACCCATATTTTTAGTGAAATCATGATATGTGGCATTTTTGTTGGAAACAGGTGCATTTCTGTTACTTCTAATCAAGTGACTACCCTAATTTTGATCCAAATAATGCCTATGAGAACCAAAATGTTTTTTTACAATACCCAAATAAATGATTTCTAAGAAAAAGAGACAAGAGCACAGATCTTCCTCTATGGCTGGTCACACTCCTTGGCCTCAGCTGATGCTGGTGATAAACTTGTTGATAAAATCAGGAGGGACTTTCATGGGGGAACTTTACTTTTAAAACAGCAATGTAAGACAAACCTCCTTACAATGCAGATCTGCTGATCCCTGTTGTCTAACTGTGGTTACATGTGCTGACTCCAGTTTCAAAAATATTTTCTTAATCACTTTTGGCTCATCTTGGTTTTTCACATTGCAAAGCCAGTGCAGCTGCGGAAGGATGGACTGGATTCCATTCTCCCTTACACCTCATCGACATCAATGCTAATTAAGTTCTAGGTTTGGGGCCAAGTTACACCCTGAGATGCAAACGGCCTCCACACTGGGACAAGGGTTTTTGTCTTTTATTTTTGCAGTGCATGGCACAATGTGAATTCTGGACCATGTCTTAGGCTCATTGGAATTACTGCAGTCCTGGTCTCCTGAATGTCCAAACTGGAGAACAAGGTGGAGCACATGGCAATTTTTCCCGTCATTGCACAAAGAAAAGCAGAGGACACAAAGGACTGTCTCATGTTCACCTGTCATCCTGGGAGCAAGGACTCACTGCCAGGTCTCACAGAACACTTTGTGTCTGTTGAGCCTCTTTGCTAACAAGTTCATTCTTCCCTTTAACATAGTCTGCTGTAAGCTGCTTCTCTCTCTGCAAGGTTTCCTTCTTTGGCAAAACAAATGTGCTGCTCCATTAAATACTTCAGACCTGTGATACCTTTCAGGGTTTTGTTTTAGTGAAGCAGACAAGTCCTCCTCCCAGTACAAACCTGGCTCTTCGTCTCTCTCTGTCTTTCCCTGCAGTGTTACTTGAGTCCCCAATTTGAAATGCTGTAATAGCATGGCATAACTATTTAGCTGAACACAATCACACAATTGTGTGACAAGACAAATGTAATGTAGAGCACAGGGGAAATGTGATCCTAAACTCAGGGCATCCATTCTGCACCAGAACAGTTGAGAGCTATGTAGTTTTTGAAAGCCAGTCTCCTCTTGACAATTAACTTCAATTAATGGTACACTGCACTAAGCAGAAAATAAAAACTATGCCATTAAATCCTTCGGTGCAGGCTGGAAGGGTTCCAGTTTGGCTCTGAACTACCCTAAAGAGCCTGTGTTCATATTACATAGTTATAACTTTACAGGCCTAAAAGAATATGAATCAACAGTCATTTATACTGTCCTCTGCACTTGACAAAGATTATGTCTAGAGTTTTAATCCTGATGTAGTGAGGATATTTGGAGGCTGTTTTGAAATAAGAATATAATCCTGTCCACAAATATTCTCTGCCACTTTAAAATCAAGTAGCTATTAAAGAGTTATTTCTTTCATTAATAAGTATTTAACAGAAATATATTGAAATAATAAAACTGCAGTTGTCTTTTGAAAAGTCTTTCCTATGAACTTTGCATTGAAGTCAATGAGCTTGAAACTAGGCCAGGAAATATGTCTCAGATGTATGGTGTTTGGGTAAGATCAGTAAATGAGAGAGTAATCAGCCAGAATTAGTGAGCATAAGACATCTCAAGATGCAGCAAACTACCCATCCCATTCCCATCCCCCAGTGAAGGATGGGGACCCTGGAAGCAGTTGTTACCTCCCAGCTGGGCTCCCTCCCTGACTCCAAATTATTCTGTGATGATTTTGATATAGAGAAGGATCAAGAGGATTGACTGTCCAGGCTAGAGGTCAGCCAGAAATTATGATGAAAGTATTGAGAGGTGGGAAAACATGCTCTGAAAAATGTCAAGCTTTTAAATTGTAAATGTTTTGGTTCTAGGATTTATGCTTCTTTGAACTAAAATATATTTCGTGTTGGACGGTGAATAGGCTAATGTTTCTTCTGTCAAAAATATTCTGATGAGCTTACAATCAGGTAGTTTCTTTAAAGGTAAACACATATCTTTCCTTTAAAAAGAAAGTACTTTTTTTTTTTTTTTCTTAAAATATTTATATTTTCTTCAGTTTTCAGGCAGAATGTTTGGCTTTTAAAAACAGGCACAGTTTTGGTTTGGTTCACATTTGTTATTTTTTAATTAGACTTTCCATTATATCAAACAAATGTCAACATTTTCCACTGGTGTGTTTAGAGTAACTGTAAATATCCTCTTCAATACATTGAACACCCAAATGGTGTCAATCAGCCTGATTAAGGAGGTACACCTTGACTCTCAGAGATGTCCATCTGGCACCTTCCATTGTTTCCGTCTTTGGTGGCACATAATCTAGATCTGATTTTTGTGCTGCAGGTTTTTGTACTCATAGCAGCAGTAAACATCTGTCTCAGGAATTAACAAGTCCCAGCAGCTTGAAATACCACCCTGCAAAGAAAAGACCAAAGAAAAATGTCTCTGGATTATCTGGGAGTGATTTGGGATTGGGGGGGGGGAGGGGGGGGAGGAGATAGAGGGAGGGACAGGGAAGGGGATGACACATGACTCTACATCCTCTCTAAGCCATGGTTTAATGTCCAGAGTGCAGGACCACAGTCCAACTCAGAGATCCAGTGCCTGTTGTCCCTGTGAAAAGCATGTCTGAGGTGTCCCCAGGGAAATGAAGCACATTTTGCTTGAGCATTTTACATGTGGGAACACGGGGTCCTTCAGATTCTTTCAGTGACCAGTGTGAAATTTTATAACAGTATATTGTCTCATTCATCTTTTCAAATTTATTTACTGTCAACCTCCCAATACATCTTTTCATTTTGTCCTTACTCAATTGTGACAACTTTTGAGCTTTCCACTGTACAGCAGGAATGATAATTTCTCTTTATGTTCTTCCTGTCTGTAACAGCCAACTATATTTTTGGCAATTCTGAAGAGGGACTAGTAGACTTATTGTCTCCCTGGTGCATTGCAAGCTTTCCAACATTCCTTCATAATTTGATATATTTTTGTAGCAGTGAAATCTTCTAAACATACTCTAGCATGACAGTAGTTTCATTGTATAATGTGATAGAGTTTAACAGCCCTGTAAAACTTGATGTTCCTCTAAAAGTTGAAATAACTGTACTTCAGGTTAACCATCAATCACTAATACAACTTCATTTGGCCCCAAAATATCCACACTGTTTAGAGCTTTGCTTCCGAAACACGTGATTTTCAGACCCAAAAAGAGAAGATGTGCTCAATGCACAAGATGTCAAACTGAGATTAAACCCACTAAGGTCTACAAAGCCTGCTGCAGAAATGATAACTATCTTTGTTAAAATCCCAAGCAAAAACATATACGTCAAGTGAGATCGTCGATAAAATATGAATATCAGGGTAAGACTAAGTTGTGGGTTAGTTTCAAAGAATTTTTTTTCCTCTGAGATGTAAAAATTATCTAAAATCTTACACCCCATTTCTGAATACTGCATTTATAAATTCTGATGACATGTGTAGTTTCCTTCTATGGCAACACATAATCACAAAAGACCTGTTTATTAAAATGTATCTGTGAGTTTCTATGTTTCACTGAGAGATTTGGGGTACTTATTTTTAATTCTAATTTGTCTGCCATTCATTACATGCATATCTACAACCTATAGCTTCTTGTCTCTGGACATAGTGTTATGAAAGATGCAGAGCCTAGAGATGGGCATTTGATTTCCACAGAGACATCATCTGCCATAGCATAATTAAAAGATTTTTGTCTAAGTGATGTGATGAGGATTTCTCTGCTTAGGAGGCCTGTTCTGAGGTGTATCTAACACTATTTTCTCGGGGGGTTTTCATGTTAATTCCAGTACAAATACTTCCCTGTTCCCTCCAGTAAATATCTAACTGTGATGTGGTAAGGCTTAATTTAAGCATTTCTTATAGGTTTATTTATTAAGCATTACTTGTGAACTCAGAGTTATACAACACCTCATGATGTCTAAGTGCAAAGTGCAGCACCTGTTTCAGGGCAATCCCAGACATGAGGACAGACTGGGAGAAAAACTCATGGAGACTAGCCCTGCAGAGAAGAACTTGGGGGTTCTGGTGAGTCAAAAACTTGACATGAGCTGGTAGTGTGCTCTTGGAGCCCAGAAAGCCAACTGCAACCTGGGCTGCATCAACAGAGGAGTGGCCAGCAGGTCAAGGAAGGGGAATGTGCCCCTCGGCTCTGTCCTTATGAGGCTCCACTTGGAGTCCTGCATCTGGGTTTGGGGACCCGAGAACAAGAAGGGCAGGGACTTGTTAGAGCAGGTCCAGACGAGGGCCACAAAAATAAACAAAGGCTGGAGCATGCCTCCTATGAAGAAAATCTATGAGAGCTGGAGATGTTTAGCCTGAAGAAAGGAAGGCTCTGGGGTGAACTTATTACAGCTTTTCAATACTTAAGGGTAGCTTATAAAAAAGATGGAGAACAACATTTTGCTTGGACAGGTAATGATAGGACAAGGGGAATGATTTTAAACTAAAAGAGGTTAGATGTTAGGAAGAAATTCTTCACGTAAAAGGAGGTGAGGCACTGGAACAGGTTGCCCAGAGAAGTAGTAGATGGCCCATTCCTGGAGTTGTTCATTTCTGGTCACTGTGACTTGGATTTCTTTAGGTCTGGGCAATCAGCAGCAATTAATTAATTAATTAATTAATTAAATTGTAATATGTCTGCTAGTCAGGCAAATATGGACACTTACATTCCCTCACCTCTAAGTCTTGTGATTTGGATTTTCAGTATAACTTCAGGTTCCCACTCTTGGTCAATGCATAGCTCTTCACCAAACCTGTTTTGGGCTTGCCTAATCATTGCAAGTATCCCATTATTACTTCCTTGAAGAAACGTAGACCTCATTTAGATTGATCCACTTTTGAACAGTACAGGACCTTTTGTCTGAGTAAAACCCAAGACAAATGAAATTTCCAAGATTTGTCTAGTGTGACAGAAAGTAGGGACAATTCAAGCTCAGCTATTTTGATGATTCACCCATGAAATGTACAAGTGTTAACACATCCTATTATTATGATTTCCCCACTCCCACCTGCTTGTTTGCTTCACCCACCTGTTGCATCTTGCCTTTTAGATTGCAAACTGTTTGGGGTAGTTATGTTGTTTACTCTGTGTATGTTGTACAATGTCTAAGTACGACCCAGTTTAGGCTCCTATGTTCTTCTGTAATGAAAATTAAAAATAATGAACAGCAGAGATAAGCACAGTCAATAGTTAGATACTGATTAGTTTTAGGATAGGAAACTTTAAAGTGTATCTTATTTTTTAATAATGATATAATTAATGTGTGATAATGATCTTAGTTTAAAATCTGATTGGAAAGTAGACATCTGCTGTTTTTTTTTCTGCAAAGTAGTTAAATGAGGTCAGCATTTTCAACTTTCTCCCCACCCTTCCCTGCAGCTGAAGGTTGACCTCACCTATGTTAACATGAGATAAAATTACAATGTCTGGTCCCACCAGTGTCTTGTAGTGGGAAAATTAACGTACTATCTATGCATGGGTGAAAACACCTGAGTGTTTCAAGGAGGGAAAGCCCATGCGTGAGTTGTTCCATCAGTTGTTTCCTTGGTCCAAGATTCCTTGGTATTCACCGCATAAATTGACTTTCAAGATGAACTCTTTTGTGGTTGTCATTCTTTATTATTAGGAATTTGTAACCCATTCCAAGGGTGCCACCAAAGTCATATCTGTCGAGAGACAGAGATCATAGCATGAGCTGGATTCAAGCCCTTGCCCAAGAAGAGATGGGCTCATCTGTTGTGATGATTCCCTCCAGCATGCATCTGTTTGAACAAGTGTTATTCCCTGTTTGGCAATAAGGTATTTAGCAGGCACCAGTCATCAATCAAAGCATTATCATTAATAATCAAAGTGAGACATTGGAAGAATGGGAAATTAATCACAAGTGGCAGGTGAAGCACCTCAGTGCAAGATGAGCTTTTCTGCATACTGAAAAAGATTTATTTTTTTTTTTTCAGCTAGCCTTTACAAAGGAAAAACTGGGTTTAATCCTGAATTACGTCATATACCCCTTCCCTTTGCTGTGTAAAGAGATTGGAGTGCAATCACTCTATTGCTAAAGGATGTAAACTTCAGAGTGGCATAAAGTGTCCTTACACAGTCCAACAACAGTAAAACAGGGCCACTATTTCTTTAAGCATTAAGAATTGTAGTTTCCACTGCTTGGCAACATGATTTGGATAATTTCAGGACTCATTGTATCTGAAAAACTTACTGTAATTATCATCTTTCTCCTTCCTGCATGGGCCCCTCAACAGGTACCAAAAGAACAACAATGATTAAAAAGACAGAGTAATAACTTTGATTAAGGGTGATTAATAAGGTAATAAAGATGATTGAAAACTAAACCCTTCAAATGGAGGTCCTGCTCTATATATCAACAGGTTGAACTTACGTCACTAATTACAGCCACTTTTTTTTACCCTCTGTCCTGGAATGGAAAATGATTCATTCTTTCATTATGATAGTTACGACCTAAATATCATGCTGAACTAATTGAAGCTTGCCTTTATGTTAGAAAAATCTTCAAGAGAGAGATATGGTGTGTCTTTCAATAACTGCTGTCCTAATGCTTATTTATTTATTTATTTATTTATTTATTTATTTATTTATTTTTAACCAAAGCCTGTTTTACTCATGTAATTGCATGACATAAATTCATTCAGAATGAAAATAAATCAATGTATACTTACATTAAGTCACAGAATATACATTTAATCAAGAAACTTCTGGTATAGTTTTCAGAGCTCTAATACATAAACAATTACAAATCTGTTACTGGTACAGTTTCATTTTTTATTCCTCCAGCTTTTATCTCAGAAAGGCATTAGGCACTGGCTGGTGTTGTAGGATGATGGTGTTGTAGGATGATGGTGATGTAGAATGATGGCAACTGCAGTCATAAAAGCATAAAAGAAATGATGGTAGCTAGCATAGGACTTTGAAGATCTACTAGTCCTTTACTATACTACCAGCTAAGAAGAGCTGGACAGTCTACATTTGAAGCACTTGATATAGGTCTTCCTTTCCAGTTAGAGCTGTTTCAGTACTAAACCAAATACTGGCTGGGGGCTGAAATGGAAGGGTTTTACATTCTTTCTGAGATTCACATCCCATAAAATGGTATCCTGATCTAGTGTATTTGCCAGTATATAAGACTCTGGTTTTGCTGACATATTCTCTGATGACAGTAATGATTTGAAACATAGGACCATGAGACGAACATTCAGGGCCTGATCAAAAGATCAAAATGAATGTTTCCTCTTTTTTTTTTTTTAAATTTACTTATATTATTTAAAAGTGAATGATAGTGTACACTGAGAAAAAGAGAATAGTTCTTCCTTTGATCATACGTGGCTTAGATCACCACTAGATGAAACTATCTGGAGCATAATATGTGATAGCTTTGATAGATTATTTTATTAATTTGATTAGTTTCTTCCCTAACTCATTCATTCATTTGGCTTTCACAACATTCTGTGGGAATTAGTTCTACAGAAGCATGAAAATATATTATCTTTTTCGTATCTTAAAGGGGCACACAACATTCATAAATGTATATAGATAATGAAAATCTTCAGCAGATTCTTTTTCCCAGGTAAAATCTTACTTTGTATTTCCTTTGTATTTCCTATATTGTATTTCCTTAGATTGTCTTATTTCAGCTGATCAGTATATCATTCTGCAACTGTAAGGAAGAGGATGCTTGAACCATAAAGACCTAACTTCTTACCACTTCTACACCACACGTAGGGACAAACAGAGAGAAGTTTAACTTGGCAATTAGTTAGAGCAATTAACAACCAGCCTAATAAACATAGAAGCACTGGTAGCACTGAGACCATAAAATGCCAAGCCTTCAGGCTCATTGTCCTATGACAAGACATTGAAATGACTTTTTATGGTTTCCTGGATTACAAATAACAATGTGTCTCTGATCAGCTCCTCTGAACTCCAGAGCAGAAGCTGAAGGAATGTTCAGGAACATTCTTTGGGGTTGCATTTTGCAAGTTATGGGGAAAAACTTTATAGATCACATGTAGAAACTAACTTTCCTGCAGAAATTCAACTAAGTCTGACCAGATGTAAAACTCTTTCAATATCTAATTCTCTTGTACAAGATATGGGCAATTTCTTCAGGAGCTTTCCTTTCCTTCATATCATCTGCCTCTGTTGATAAATTTTCACCAGAAGTCAGAGAAAACCTTGTTTCCCATTAGAAAGCATGATATGCATTAAAGACAGCTAACCAGATCTTATGGGTATGAGTGCTTATGAAATCTGTACAATAATGCATTTTAATGGTTACATTCAATAATAATAACAATAACTAGTAACCAAACCAGGCAGATCTTGTTTTGCACTGCAGGGATGTTGAGTTGTTTTAAAGTACTTGGTTGTGCTTCATTAACACAGAATTTGGGGTTCATAAAGACACTCAAAAGTGAGGCACATTCCTTAACTGGGGTAAGATTACCTTTGGGGTTAGTGAGACTGGGAAAAGTGCCTGTTGAAATATAAATGACTTTAAGTCAATAGGGAATATCCTGCTGAAAAAGAAAATCAAAGACTAGTGGTAAGCGAAATGTACTGTCATTTTCTGTTAAGAAGTTCATTTTTTTGCTTCCAGTTACAACCATTAAAAATTACTTCAGGCACAATTTAATAATCTACATCAGTATCCCAGGAGTTAAGATAGCAAATGATATTATGGCAAAAATACCTTAAATAAAATAAACCTCAATAAGCCCAGAAATGTTGCTTTTTCATCAGATCCCTGAACAATTCAAGAGCTGTACCATTCATTTTTTTTAAATTTAACTTAGATGGGAATATTCTTCCTCCTAAATGACAAATGTAGTTTTCTGCATTAGGCATATACAGTGGAGCAGAATTGGGTTAAGATTAGGTGTTATGTAAGAGATTGTGTAATATAACTCTTTCACATGTGATTGTGAAATTGCCAGTATTAATTGTAAGCAATTATCTATGTTCTTTGGACACTGTTGTTTCCATGCTACCTCCTGGATTCTGTGGGTCACATTCCAAAATCTCCATACGGAAGAGAGAAATAGGGAGCGTAGGGTGGCAGTGGTGAAGGGAACTCCTGCTGTGTTTCACAGCCAAGACAG
This sequence comes from Aythya fuligula, assembly GCF_009819795.1. Lineage (NCBI taxonomy): Eukaryota > Metazoa > Chordata > Aves > Anseriformes > Anatidae > Aythya > Aythya fuligula. The sequence goes on from NC_045559.1 coordinate 5,038,655, forward strand.
CCACAATTGCCCCAGGGTTCCATCACGCTGTTGCACAATGGAAGTGGGCTGGGTGATCCTGCCTTACCAGCCCTCCTTAACTTCCTCCCATATCTAAGAATGTAGCTACTTGAAAACTCCCATCCTATGCACAGACTGTCCCACAACCACAACATTATCCTGGTACAAGAGTTGTCACACAGGAACCCCATGTGGCTCAGGTCACAGATTGGTCATCCTCGCCCGCCACTTCATGCACACCATGACTTGACTAGAGGGAGGAGTTACTTCTTGCAGCCTCATCTACTAAATGCATGATAAAGAGACAGGATAATTCCAACAGAGGTTGAATGCACTTAGGGGAACGGTCTGAGATGATCTGAAACCTTTTTCACACTCTTTTTGCCTTAAGCTTTCAGCAATATGACTCCAGCAATGGACTGTTGATCTTCAAAGTATTTAAATGTTACAGCATCCTTACTTTTTAGATGTTAAATAAACCAAATTTGCAGGCCAGCACACACTTTTTTTTTTTAGCACCCCTGTTGAAGGCCATAAGATATTTTGGATAACAAGATAAAGACTAGGAAGAATGGAGGGAGAGTTACACTGTGTCCTGGTTTCAGTTAGAACAGAATTAATTTTCTTCCTAGTAGCTGGTGGAATGCCACACTGGCACTACCTTTGACAAAGCCTTACTTTCAGGTCTTTTAAGGGTGGTTTGGATACTGACACGGGGGAAACTGTTTTATTGTGGTCTTCTCAACTTGTCACCAAAAATAGATGGGAATCACCTGACCAAGTATAGGTGTTGACAATGAATGCATCTATATCTGTGCAAGTCATTCTAGTTTCTCTTTACATTCAATGGAGATCTAGATGACATATCGCGCAAAGCCCAGAGCACTGTTCATCACATTCGCAAATATTCTTCTCAATTAGGTCAGATGAATCACACCTAGAAGTGCCTATTTTTCTCCCCTTAAGGCATGGAGAACTGAAGAAGAAAAGTTCTGTTGCAGTTATCAAAAATACACATGCATGCCTAAAATTTGATTAAATGAATCATATTCTAGTTTTCTGTTCCTCAGTGTCTAGTGTGAAAAAGGAGATATTATTACAGCCTTAGCATTGTAAGGTTCACTACTTGAAAAGTATTTTTTTTTTCTTTACAAAAACTCACTTTAAACTCTAGCTTATAAACTTTACAAGTGAAATATCATGTCCTACTGGCAAACAAAACACCTTTCTAATCTTATTGACACAAACTTTCCTCCCAGTTGATGTTATCTCTTTTGAAATTGCATCAGATCATATCTTACCAGGAGAGCAGGCTGGTTAGGTATAAGACTGTGTCTGATGACACACCAGTTTTACTGCATTTAGCTACAAAATTTTGAATAGAGATTCTGCTATTTGAATAGAGACTTCACCAAGTAGATAGAGCTAGATACACATTCATGTCTTCATTCTTTCTCTAGAGAAATCATGAATTTTACCTGTAAGAATGCTTAAGAGCAAAAGTTTCCAGATTGGAAGGACAGAAACAGATAAAGAAAAAGATGTAGAAATCATTGACTTGAAACCTGTAAATTTAAAATTGCCATTATAGAGACAAGTGTTGTCAAAAACATTCTCTTTCTGGCCTACATGATGCCTCAATACAAGTCCGACAAATCTTGCATTCACAGGTACCTTCCTTGTGCTCTCCAAAACATGTAAAATATGCCTTTAGCATCCTAGTTCAAGAATACCTCTCTGGGGGCTTGTGCCATAGTTGTCACATTGTTCCAAACCCTTTGAACTGAAATAGAGGTCTATTTTAATTTAATTAATTGTGTATCTTAAGGTCTATGATGCAACATAGAACACAACAAAAACCTGAGCTGAGTTTGAGTGTCACTGGTTAGCCATGAGAGGATGAACTCCAAGCAGTGGAAAAATGATCATCAAGTCCTTGCATTCAGAAGCCAAAAAGTTTTTTATTCTTTTTGAACTGTCTCCTTCAGCAAGATGGAAGATGAAGAAAATAAGAAAATAAGAAAAGAATTAAAGAAGGAAGGAGAAAAGAAGAATAAATGAAGAAAGGAAGGAGAATAGAAGAAGAAAAGAAAGGAGGGAGAAAAGGAAAGGAAAGGAAAGGAAAGGAAAGGAAAGGAAAGGAAAGGAAAGGAAAGGAAAGGAAAGGAAAGGAAAGGAAAGGAAAGGAAAGGAAAGGAAAGGAAAGGAAAGGAAAGGAAAGGAAAGGAAAGGAAAGGAAAGGAAAGGAAAGGAAAGGAAAGGAAAGGAAGAGGAAGTCTGTCTGATTTGAGATGTAATACAGTTCCTCTGGTTTGTACGTCACTTTCAGAGCATCAAAAAAGACCATTTCCATGAGACCAGTGTACTGAAAATTGTGCAAAATTCTATGAGAAACAGGTTTTATAGCCATTCTGACACTCAGGTTATCAATGAACTTATTCATTGATGTGCTACTGATGTGCACTGTAACTCCAGGAACATAAAGCATGCCAAAATAATATTACATGTGAAACATAAATCTATCACATATCTCTTTGCATCAAGAACATTAATTAATGGTGTGATGAGAATGTGATTTTCATTTTACAGTGTGAGCTGGGAGAAACTGCTAGTGATTCTTCTGGCTTTAATAACTGCATTTAGTTCAGGGAAGGAAAAAATAATTTACTTATTAAATTGAATAATTTTCTTCATCATTATGAGATAGAGCTGTAGGTAGAATTTAGAGTCTTATTGCAATGAAAGTCTATATGACTCTCTTGGTATTGGTATTTTGTTTTACTGTATTTTAGAATACTATGTAAATTCAAATTCAGGTTGCTTCAGAGTGGGGAACAAGGCACTGTGTGTTCTCTGACAGATAGCATGGGAATAACCATACAGTACTCCCCATATCCAGTTTCATCTAATCCTAATATTCAAATTTACATGCATATGAAACTGAATGTGCCTGACCCTGTTGCTTTTACTTAAAACACTTCTTCCACAAAACGATTTCCTTTGGTTGGTGAAAACCCATTATCAGTAAATCCCGTGTTTGTTACTGCAGATCATGTTGATGAGAAAGTTGAAGATTTTATTGATTTCAAAGACTGTGGGATTCTGTAACACAGTGTGACCAGGAGATATTTTTGCTAGCAGTAGAGAACAAGAGTACATGTACTTAAATCTTATAAAAATGGGTCCTCACAACTTACTCAGCTATTCCATTTGTAACTTACAATAATAAAAAAATCCAGGGTCTTTTATTAGCTGGCAAAACCCTGGCTACATACTTTTCTTAGAACAGCACCTCTAATGAACTCTCAGTGGTGCGACCTAATTTCATCATGCACTAACATGTCTCACTGAAGAGAAATCCCATTGATGTCTTGTTGATCTTTGAAAGCTAGAGATAAGAAAGTCTGTGTCAACGTCAATAACTGTATAATGAAATGAACTGCATATGTGCACCGACAACAGCTGTATCTATAGGGGGAGCAGCTTAGGAATTTTCTCCATGGGAAATTTTACTGTGGAAAAAGTGACAGCTCATTGCACCTACTTTTCCTCTCTTTCTTCCTTCCTTCCTTCTTTTTCTTCTCTTCTCCTTTATTCCTTCCTTCCTTCTTTTCCTTCTCTTCTCCTTCCTTCCTTCCTTCCTTTCTTTCTTTCTTTCTTTCTTTCTTTCTTTCTTTCTTTCTTTCTTTCTTTCTTTCTTTCTTTCTTTCTTTCTTTCTTTCTTTCTTTCTTTCTTTCTGTCTGTCTTTCTTTGTTGCTTTCTTTCGTTGTTTCTCTTTCCTTCGTTCTGTCTTTCTTTCTGTCTTTCTTTCTCTCTTTCTCTCTTTCTCTCTTTCTCTCTTTCTCTCTTTCTCTCTTTCTCTCTTCTTTCTCTCTTTCTCTCTTTCTCTCTTTCTCTCTTTCTCTCTTTCTCTCTTTCTCTCTTTCTTTCTCTCTCTCTCTCTCTCTCTCTCTCTCCCTCCCTCCCTCCCTCCCCTCCCCCTTTCTTCTCAAGACATTATTTTTGTTTATAGACTGATTAGCATCTAAGGGAAGATGGGGTAGAACAAGGAAGATATCGATCATATGCTATTCACAACAGTAAACTGGGAAGAAGCTTCTTTGAGTCCCTGTTCTAAATCACAAGGAATGTAGTTTTCTAAAATAAGGATAAGTACACTAAACATAAAACTTCTAATTACTTTTTAGAAAAGAGACAGAACATGGAGAATTTTGTTATGGAATAAAGCACATTCAAAAAATTCACTGTTTTTCTCCTAACATTAGGAAGAGTGTCTTTCTATAAGTACACTCTCCTGTGAGAACATACAGGTGAAAGAATCCTACATGATATGTATCTACAGGCGAGCAATGCCATATCTCATGAAGAAAAGGATTTTTGTCAAAGAGCCTAGTTGTTTCATGGACTTTGCTTCTGTATTTGGAAACCACCACCAACAACAAAAACAAATACACACACACAAAAACAAAACAAACAAGCAAACAAACAAACAAACAATACAACCAACCAAGCAAGCCTTTACCCAATATATTCTTTCTGTGATCTGGGTACGTCCCTTCCAGCAGTGCAGGTCACAATGTTTGGCAAGACTTTGTTAACACAATGATGTACTTATGACACTGCTTCATTGACTGGACATTTTGATTGGAGAGTCTTATCAAAATAGAAAATGATAGATAAAGACCCTGCTATAACCTCTGGAAATTCCTAAAAAGAATAGAAATCTGTTTTCTATGTCCTTAAACATCCATGTGGGGATATACTTAGGACCGATGACAACTGCTGTTACTATTTTATTTATTTTATTTTATTTTATTTTAGTTATTTTTTTATACTTTATTTTTGGTAAAAATTTAACAATAGTTTTACTGTTGAAAACCTTTTCAGAATGTTTCTCTGTACCTTATTGAAGGAAGTTGTTAAAGTCCTTTTGTTTTGTTTGATAAGTTTTGTATTCACTTATATTCACTATTCTTTCTTTCTTTCCTTTTTTTTTTTTTTTTTTTTTTTTTTTTTCCTTACTGCATATTAAGAATATATTCCCATTTTCTAGGAAGAACAACTAAAAGTGGTATTAAAAAAAATTATAGTTTCTTCTGTTGGTAGCTTTTAAGAGAGGTAGAGATTTTTAAATCCCAATAATACATGTTTAAACATTTTTGAAGGCCAATATATAACTGATTAGATCTCTGAAAAAATAATTAAATAATGTTTTGAAACTCTACAGCAAATTGAAGCATTATCCATGGCATAAAATTGAAAATTTATTTAAAACAAAACAAAACAAAACAAAACAAATGGCCAAACATTTAACAGTTAACAAAGCTTGTTAATTATTTCAGCACAGAAGATCTGAACACATCATGAATTATATAAAGCAGCCAATATTTTGAAATAAGAAATATTATATTAGACTATCCAAACTGATTCTTATTCTGTGTACTTTTATTTGAAAACTGTGTGGCTACTGTTTCACCTGAGTTAATTGTGCTTCACAGTGATAAAAATATTAAAAGGATCAGGGTTAGGATATTGATATATCTTCTGAAATATGAGTTTCATAGTGCAAGCAGGGCAGCCAATAACATTTGCAGAGCATTTCTTGAAAACAAGCACAGCCTGCTTTAAAATGAAAAAAAAAATAAAGTGAAAAACTCATTTAGTTAAATGTCTGAATTTGGCTTCCTGTTCGCAGGGACTGATTGCTTATACTGATGTTGCTTTTTTAGGTGCAAGTTACCTTGATACAGAGAGAATAGAGAAACTATCCAGATTCTTTCATTTCAGCAGTGCAATTTGTCCAGTCATCAGCTGGAATCAGTTTGTTCATCATAGATAATAATAATAGTGAAAAACAGAATTGCAGGGGGTAGGAGATATTTTAAATGATTCACCAAAATAATTATATGAAAGTTTTGAATATAGAAATCTTAGCTTGCTCTGTTGTTGGCTACAAATGATGATAATAATAAAAGGGTAATTACATTAATTGATGTCTTTTTTAGTTTTCCTCATCAGGAATTGTCTCATTAGACTCAGAAGCTGTCAAACACTGTGGAGCAATTTATTTATTTAAAATGAATTCTTGTTTGTTTGTTTGTTTAAATTTTATATTTTGCTGTTTTGCTTTTACTGTCTCATAATCTGCTCCAGACTGTGATATAGTTCCCTTTTAGCAATATTTATTTTAACCAATTTTTGTAAGATATTCTTTCTGGGAGGATTTGATTTATCAGTGCTTTTTAAGATATGCTTCACAGTCTTTTTTTTTTTTTTTTTTTTTTCTTAAATGCAGGTAAAAAAACATCAACTACTGTTGAGTGTTATATGAAAACCCAACGAAAACAGACCTTGCCCAGAATAAAATGGCAATGGCATATTTGAGGAAACATTTGTCAAAGGAAGCAGAATGAAATACCTTCTTTATAAAATGTCATTTTGCTCATACAAGGGCCAATCTGTTTCATTTGTTGATGTTCACATTAGGATCCATTTGATTTAACCATATCTTCACTTCGTAGGAAAAAAAGTCAATGCATTATTAATGCCTCATAGTATATGAGAAATGAGTATATGAGTCAATATTGCTCCAGCACCGTGCATTATTAAGAATAAGTTAAAGTAGGTCAGCACAGCACATGAAGCTAAATAGACTAATAATGCATTCTATGGGTAGACATTCATCTACCAGGAGTCATGCGTTATGTGCTGGCATCAATACAAGATAAGCATTTTGATTTGTGTATTTTCAAGATCACATTTATACTGAATAAAGGAAAAGAAAAAAGAAAACGAAAGAAAGAGCTTCTTCAGTTTCTCCAAAGTCTACTCATACTTTTATTAAAGGGGCATAACTGAGTCTACTTTTGCTCAAAATCCAGGGGTTTTGCAAGGGTTGAGGAGTGGGGGGAGGAGGTTGTTTTCATTTTTCAAGAACAAAATCTACTTAGCGTATATAAAAAAGAGATAAGAAGATAAAACCCATAATTAAATATTCCCTTCAAGTGTTTACAAGGTAATCACAGAAATTTTATACTAGCTCATGAATGTTGGAACATACAACAGACTAGAAAAGAAATAGAAACTAATCAGTTTATTCTTTCTCCAAATTAAGAGACATGCCAAAAACAAACTAAAGAGCACCAAACAAAAAAGAGCTTCAAACCAAACATTTTTTGGCTAACTGGTATGTCAAGCACTGATCAGTAGCAAATTATTTATTATTATTATTTGATTTTCATCAGTAGCCATTCAGGGAAATTCCTCTCCAGAATGTATTGGAAAATAATAATATGGCATTCCATTGTTATTAAGTCTGAAAGTCCACAGAACATATCTGTTTAGATTACAAGTTAAAACTAGGTTATCATGCTCAATTTTTGTTTTCTTTCTTGAGTATCATTCATCATCAATAGGAGAGATATTATAATTGAAAATTATCCTTCCGTTCCTAATCTCTGAGCCAAAAGCTGAGTTGTCTCCCCAGAGCTAACTCAGAACAGTACTAAAATGCAGTTAAAATCATCTAGTGTGACTCAGATACATAAAGAGAAAGGTGGATGTCTACATAAAAGCAAGGGGATGCCAGCCTTTAATGGACTTATACTTTAAGCACTGTGCTTCACTCTCTGGCTGGCTGTGTTATAAACCCAAAAGGAAATATCTCCTCTTTTGTTTGTTTTTAAAGGATAGCTTTAGAGAGGTTTAAGTTAAATTGAAACAGCGTGTTGGATCCATGTTTTCCCAAACACTGAATAATAGTCCATGGGACTCTATTTGTTTCCGTAGCCTAGATTTGGGAGTGTTTTAGGACCATCATGTTTTTAGTGACCATCTTGCAGTTCCTGACAAATGTACAGCCAAGCATGGTTCCCAGCTGAAGTATGTTCCCTTTTTTGCTCAGTGGAAAGACAATACCATCCCCACAGGGCCCTAGGGAGCAATGTGCTGAGAGCTGTTGCTCATATTAATGCCATGTTTCACCTGGTTACTTGCTGAAGACTTGTTCCTCTCCCATGTTGGACTCGACATGGGAGTTGGGGAACCACAGGCATCTCCTGCTAACTGCTCTCGTCGACCCACCACTTCAGCTCAACTACAAATGCAATCAAACTCTGACACAGGTTAAAAAAAAAAAAAAAAAAAAAAAAAAAGTCAGTAAAATTTAACTACTGAGTTCATACATGAAAAGCTCTAGAATTCATATATTTATTACATGTCTTTAGTGTCTAACCTATAAGTAACTTCTCCCAATGGCTGCCTATCATCTAATTTTGATGTGTCTGAATCCTGAATGGTATGTTGTCAGAATATCATACTATGATTGTTTTTTGTCCTTAAAATCAAGTTAATAAAGAGGAACCTGCCAAAAGAATTGGGCACTCCCTGGTAGAGCAAAACAGAGGATGAACTCGGTGCACTTCTTAGCAGAACATATGCTTGCATAAGTATTTAATGAATCATGTATATTGCTTAAAGATGAGCTGCAAACAAGAGAAAAACAAGAAATCATGTGAGATTTTCTCCTGCTTTGTTAGTTTCAATGTATGTGTTAACAGTGAAAGATATTGTCAAGTTTATTACTTTAATAATGTTGTTTTTTTTTTCCTTGCTTTTTATACGTACAAAAAAAACAGATGGGTGGTAGACAATTAGAAGAAATAATAACAATAAATACATTAAAAAATAAATATTTTTAAAAACATTTTTTAATCTTTTTTTTTTTTTTTTTTTTTTTTTTTTCCCACTGCCTACTGAACACTTGGACATAGAACATCTTTTTTATATACTTTTAACAAATCCCATGTTTGATTTTTCAATTAAAGAGCTACAAAATCTCTCCATAAGAGGCATGCTGAAGTTCTTGAACTTACAGGAAAACAAAGAAAAAATAAATAAATAAATCTAATGTTTCTAGTATTTCTTAATTTGAAAATATAATCAGAAAAGTCTTATAATAAAATACTCTAGAATGAGTCAAATTAAACTGCAACTGGGAGTTTTATTCTATTAAAAGGCACAAGGAACGAAATCTGAATTCTAAAAATACCCCATAGTATGTTAACCTAATTATATTCATAAATAAATAAATAAATAAAAAGTAAGCATTGTAAATCTGCTCTGAAATACCAGTGTGCTTATATGCATTATTTTACAAGGTATTTTTATTATTTTGTCATGTAGTTAAACTGCAAAACTACTTCAACTTTTTTTTTTTTTTTTCATATAGAAAGAAGAATTGTCCCTTCTGAGTATGTCTTAAGAACACATCATTCTAAAACAGCTTGGAGAATACAGGAGATTGCTTATCTTGCTATATTTAATAGGATAGTCTTAAATTGTGAGTTCTGGTTTTGCAATAAGAAAAACAGATCTCCTGCCATCATGTGGAATGTAGCAGTATCTCCTTTTTGAAATGATCTCCTGATATTTGAATACCATGACAATAAATGCATCGTGACAGTGACATTATTTTGTGCCTCATTTGAAAACCGAACCACCTTTACAGAGCATGACCATTTTAGGGAAGTAGTGTCCTAGGTCATCCTCTGTGATTGTGATGGGGGAGATCTGATTATGAAGCACTGGTAAAATAGATCAATTTCTTTTATTTCCTGATGTCAGGAGTATTAAATTACATGAAAGTTTTGAGACTCCTCCTTGCAGGATTGTGCCTGTATTATGTATTTAATTGATTTTGATAAAATTATATGAGGAGGAGGTTTGTTTATATTGCTTTCTTTTTCTTGCTATCAGACTATTTGAAAACATGCCAGGCCTGATACCTATCTATTGGTATCACTTATACTGTTTTATATCTGCAGGGCAGAACAAAGCCAAGTTTGTCTATAGAATATCTTGACCAAATTCCAGAGTCTTTATGCATACAAAATATACATGTATACAAATTTTGCTGTCAGAACCTCTGTGTCTTTAAAGAGAATGGACACCTCCTTGCCACCCAGTTAGAGGTAGATGAACATTGTAATCCTAAGGGAATGCAGGTCTTTGGCATGTAGAGATTGATCCTGATGGGACAAAAAATAAAAATAAAAATAAAAATAAAAATCTAGCACATCTCTAGTTATCAGGTCAATTGGAGAATCACAGTATGGCTGAATTTAAAGAGAGCCTCTGGAGATTACAAAATCACAGACTGGTTGAGGTTGGAAGGGACCTCTGGAGGCCATCTGGTTCTACCTCCTGCTCAAGCAGCAACACCTAGAGCAAGGTACCCAGGACCATGCCCAGGTGGCTTTGGATAGTCTCTAAGAAGGGAGAGTTCACAGCCTCTCTGGCAAACCTACCTCAATGTTCATTCACTCACACAGCACTTCTTGATGTTTAGATGGAACCTCTTACAGTTTGTGCCTATTGACTCTTGTCCTGGCACAGGGCACAACTGAAAACAGCCTGGCTTCTTTGCATCCTCCTTTCCGATACTTATAGACCTTGGTAAAATATTTTTCTCCAGGCTGAAAGTCCCAGCTCTCAGCTGGTAGAAGTCCTCTCAGGAGTTCTCCCAGTTCTCTCAGGAGATGTCCTTATAGGAGAGGTACTCCAGTTATCTTTGTGACCCTCTTTTGGACTCTTTCAAAGTCCCTGCTTGGGACAGGATCAACTACGGAATCAGGCTCATGTCCACTCAGGTTTTAAAAAACTCCAGATTCCACAAGCTTTGGATACCTTTTGACCTCCTTTTTTTTTTTTTTTTTCCCCTGGAGTGACCTTAACCCCAATTTTCCCTCTTTCTGCTGGCATTTGTCTTTACATAGGCCTCTAGAAATTGAATAGAAGGGATTAATCTCCATCTTCTCACTATGCTTACTACTCTACTCTGCTCAGTCTTTTCCAAATTAATTTTAAGCTTCTTTCTGTGATATTTTTCAGTACTGAGATATTCTTCTTCTGTTTATTTATCATTTTATTCTTTCCCATCACCTTTTGTAGCACTTTCTCCTTTACATTCCATTGAAGTAAGTACTCCTGTTTTTCCTGGTAGAACCTCCCTTACCCTTCTTGGTTACTGGCTGATGATTTTCTGAGCTGAATCAGAAGAGCCTTCTTTACTCAAAGTGAAGGTGATATATGAATTCTTTTGGAAATATAAATTGTTGATAAAATGGGAATACAGCCTTTCAGCTATCTCTGAAATTTCACATTATGCCCTTCATTAAAGCTACCACTTCAGAAAAAAAACTCTAAGAAAATCAACATCACTGTGCACAGGTTTTGTCAGATAAGGTGATTTTGACTACATATCTTAAAATATCTAAGCTATAGGTTGCCTCATCGCTGCAGGAACAATATGCTATTGAGGGGTTATCTCAAGATATGTTGTACCTCCTTCAGTTGAGTATCAGTTCTTCATTGCTTTTGTTATTTTGTGGCTTTCAATCTGTTGATGAGTTGGTAGACTTGATATAACAGGCAGTAATGCTAACTGCTTCAGAAGTTAGAAATCTTAATAGGCTCTGCATGTGACCTTATGTCTTTTTCACTGGGAAAATTGACCTTTACAAAATATAACATCCACTGAATTTGGACACTAGAGCTCTGTTGGTGTCTTCACCTGGGTTTCCGAAAGATTAGATGCTTGGTTTGCACTTAAAAGTTCACTTCAAAATTTAAGTTTTCCCTAGCAGAGGAAGGTAAAGTGTTTTGTAGGTCCTATTCATCACACCTCAGTGGAGAGCCTTAATCTTTTCACTTTCCTTCCGGGAAGACAAATAATCTACTTGAGGTAGATATCCTCCTCTTCTGCTGAAAATAAATGTTAAGTGTGAACACATTTTAGGATTCTGCCCTGTTCAGCATACGAAGGAGACGAGGAGAAGGTGAATTTGTGAAACTTTTGACCATGTCAAATCTTTGTGTTTGGAGCTTGTATCTGATTCTGGAGTCTGTTCTTGCTGGCTGCTTTGACCATAACATGAGGCAACTTTTCCCATCCCGATATCAAACCATGGAATAAATCATTATCTTATTTTTTCCTTCCCCTAACCAAATGCAGTTGGACAAGTTGTATAGGCTGAATACAAAATCTTTTAAAAATAAACCAGTTTTGTCTAAAGAAAGTTGAAAAAAGATGTAATGTATTGTATTTTTCCAATACTGGTTTTCTCAGTGGATAAACACTGAACTGAGGAAAAAGCTGCATTCAAGCATAAGAGAACTTCTGTCTTGCTCCCATGGTTTTCTGACTGCTACTAGCTCTGATTTTGCTGTGGTGCAAACTCTAGTTTGGAAAGTAAAGGGATTAAGGCAACAAAAGACTTGTTTGTTTGTCACATATGATATTGAATACCTTGCAAAACAATTTAACATTGGACCAATTTTCTTGACCATTGTGTAATGCTGGCTGCTTTTGTGGCCCCTGCAAACCATTTGTGAATTCTTCATTCTTTCAATGATTTTATATGTAACAGTGATTTTATAGGTTTCATCTAAGCAGTGTTTTAGCTTTCTCTTGTGTAACATGGGCTTTTTATTAGTCCACATTATGGCTGTGAAGTCTCAATCAGTTTTTATTCTTGGCTTAGACTCCAGGCTGAGAGGTGTCCTTGAAGAAGTCTTTTTTTGTTGTTTAAATGCTGTTAGTACTAAATATTATGGTAATTCTTAGGTCAGATCATGAACTCTTTTCTTAGTCAAGATTTAAACTGACTTAACTTCTGAAGTTATGACTGATGATAAAAAATGCAATATTATTTGGATTTGTTATTTACAGTGAGAAACACAGTGTGTATTTACTTGTGTGTTTTTTTTTTTTTTTAAAAAGAACCTTGTGAATTCTTATCTATGTTCATGTGTACACTTATTTATTTCAAACTGTTTATACAAGATAACTAAAATGACTAAGAAAGAAAAAAAAAAATATCTTACATGTGTTTAAATAGACCAATGTGATGCATTGGCTTTTTACAAATACAAAAAATACAATGAATATGTAGACTTCATATTACAAGTTCAAGTGGAAAAGTAACACAGAATCAAATTAATCAGGTCTAAAATTCTTTCTGCAATCTCTTGCCAGACAAATAATGTTCCTTGTGGCTGATGTCAATGGTATTCTAAAGTTTTAAAATCAATAAATGTGCTGTAAAATTGCATCTGTAATCAGGATAAGGAACACAAACATTTACAGAGTAACATGCAAACATAACAAAACACTGCAGCCAGCTAAAATTGAATGAGACACCCTGTTCAAATGCCATTATTTTTAAATGCATGTTTAATTTAGAATCTCAGCTAAGATAAAATGCAGACAGAGCCATGCTAAATTGGTAATAACAATTGCCTGAAGATATTCCCAGATTAACCCACCTATCCACAACCCATCTATAGTAAAAAATAAATTAAAACTAAACAACACAATTCAGGCTTTTTCGTCTTTTTCTTTTCCCCCCTTTTGGTATTGTACATCATTGTTGAAACATTCAGAGATAAAGTTTAGCATTGCAGTGAGCTGGTTAATATTTAAACAAGCTATAGGATCATCACCAGGAAGTTCCCAGGTGAAGATGTGTCTTAAAAGGTCTCTATGTGTTACAGCAAGTCCCTGTGAGTGAAATGTTTTGGAGCATTATAACAGGTGTTTCGGGAACACATTGTGGTTTAACCTAGAGCTGCCGCTGCTCTGCAATCTGGCCAGTTTGCTCACAAATCATGTAATGTATGACTGATCTTTCCAGAGCTTGGGGGAATATCTCACAGGAGTGTGAGTTAAAGAGAGAGAGAGTGAGAGAGAGGGAAGGAATATGGGATGGGGTGGAGATATGAGATGGGATGGGGTGTAGGGGAACTAGAATAGGAGAGTGGGAGGAATGAGGTGGGTGATGAGCTTCTTTGAAATAAAACGTTAAGGATAAAGGAAGAACTACATCTTTGGGAAAATGAGCTGCTTTTCTAGGTAATACAGAAAGAGTGATACCAGATAAGCAATGGATTTTTTAGGGGAGATTCACCTTTCATTGTTGATGTTTGGGGGATAAACCTGTAGCACTCATCTCTTTAAAGGGAATGCTAAATTGGACCAAAGATGCAATTTGAAAAAAAGGATTATGTCAGTCTCTAAGTTGCTGTAAATTCTTATATTTACAAGGGTATACTTGTTTGTTGTTTGTGATTTGCATTAAAATCTCAGGTCCTAGAAGAATGTGATTATGAAACAATCTCAGACTCCAGTGCAACTGAAAGAATGATTCTCTAAGGCGAATGATGGTCTTGGGTTTTCAGGTCCTTCTCTTCTGTGGACTTCCTAAGTGATCCTTCAACAAGTTGTTTTTCCTTTCTGTACTTCAGTTTCCAGTCTGTGATATGGGAATGAGTGTACTTGATTTCCTCATAGGAGTGATGTGAAGATAAATACATTCAAAAGCATGCAGTGCTCCAGTAATCTATTGCATAATTGACTACCACAATATATATATATACATATATATATATGTACAGGACAAATGAAATGAAACTAGATGATGTGCCTGTACCTGAAATCCCCTAAGGGTGCAATAATCAAAAAACAAATGAAGGAAATAATTTAATGTCAGTCTCATACGTTCTTGGAACTGGATTCTGGTTCTTGTGTTTGCTTGACTGGCAGTGTTGCCATCAAGAAATTTATATAAGTTATATCTGCACTTTAGATTGAAGTATAGTGTTGGGATATCTGTGTTAGCTTTAAGCAAGCTAGCAGTCTAACCACTTCCACACAGAGCTCAGAGCAAGGAATTGTATAAGTGAAAAATTGTGAAAAAATATTCCTCTGTAGGAAAAACACCAAAGAATATATGGTTTCTCAATACAATCATACTGTTTGCAGGGAACGTCTTTGGTACAAGTGGTTTCCAAACCTGTTTTGCATATTTCAGTAATATGGCAATAACTATGAGCAATCGACAGTGCCAGATAAACAGACGGAAAAGTGGGCCAACAGGGTGATAGACAAAGGAAAAAGAACAAGAGATTCATCTTATTTACACTGTACTATTCATTTAGGGTTCTTATGTGTTCCTTCTATTGTCTCCAGAGAATTTTCTATGCAAGAGATGCTCATACTTCCAGATAGTGAATCAGACGTTTAAAATACCTAAAAAGCCTGACCTAACTTCGGTGTTAGCCCTGCTGTGACCAGATAACCTCCAAAAGTCTCTTCTAATCTATTTTTTTCTGCAATTCCATTATTATCCAACTTGCTGTCTGGGTGTAACAACTCTCTCCACTCATTGTCTAGAAAGAGAAGGAGAAATGTTTTCTTACAAATGCTTCTGGTAAATTAAATGGAACCTGGGCCAAGAAAAAGGAATGTTTTAAAAATGAGTAAGAGAGTAAGGTAGGTGATTGCACATAGGTGGAGTCCTTGGATGAGCATTGTCATTCTAGAATACAAGAAATCCATCCACCGTAAAAGCACATGGGATGGATTTATTATTTATATTTTATTTTATTTTATTTTATTTTATTTTATTTTATTTTATTTTATTTTATTTTATTTTATTTTATGTAGAATGTCTTCTAGAAAATTAAATTTATCTCATTCATGAACACTTTGAGAAGGCGTCTAAACTCTCCCATATGCTTTTCTGAAGAAAATTCTTAATGTCCATTGCATCTCACAGGAGCTGCTTCAGTTCAGATACTAATTATAAACCAGGATATGTCAGTGATAATCCATCTTTTAGACAAGATGAAATCATATTGCTTGCTAGTTGGGGGGAGAGGGGGGGAGGAAGGAGGGGAGAAAGGCAAAGGAATACTTACTTTTTGGAAGAATATATATATATATGTTTTCCATGGAAGAGAAATACAAAAATATTTATTTTTGAAAATGTCATTGAAAGTTTAAAGTTTCTTACTGGGTAAGAATTAAAGTTTCCTGCAAGGCTTTTATCTTATTTAATGCAACTAGTGACTAATAAAACTTATCTTGTTTAGTAATAGATGAACTAATTATCCCTATACATGTTTAATCCTTCTTAAAACCTGCTAAGCTCTTGGACTTGGGGCTATCATGTGGCAATCAGTTCCACAGGTCAATTATCCATTGTGAAAAAGTGTCTTCCCTTTTATCATCTCTGAATGTCTTGCTATTCAGATCCATAAGGTATTTCATTATTCTTGTAATATTAAATAGGGTAACTGGGAACAACCAATTTCATGATCTCTATCTCATCCCTCATGTTTGTTTATCATCTTTATTTCCTAATCTATGTTTCATTATAAGCATGTTTTCTGTGCCTCAAACACTTTCACTACCAAGCCAAGCCCTTGTTTTGCTCTGTTTAGAAGGTGACAAGAAGTTAGCTCAGTACTCTACTGGTTTTTTTTCTCTCTGTTTATGTGATAACTCCCTAAATTGCAATGCTGAATTTGTCACTGTCGTGGCCAGTCTTATAAATATTGCAGAGGTTATAATTAATGGTTTTACTAAGTTGCTTAGCCCATATGCAACAATTGTTATTAATAAATCACCACATATCTACAGTTACGTCACTGGGGAGTTATTCTTTCTTTTTTTTTTTTTTTTTTTTTCTTCTCTCTTTTTTTTTTTTTTTTAATTAAAAGAAAATAATTCAGATAGCAGTGTTTTAGGGACTAGAGCTGCAGAACAACTAGAGAATTGCAATGCTCATTCCGCTAGTGTCTAACTTTCTTTGCTGACTGCCATATGAAACTCTAAACGAAGTTTATAGTCTTCCCACATAGAAGTATACATATCCTAAATTAGTTTCACAAACCCAGTGCATCATAATCCCATATCTGTTAGATATGGGATTATAACCAAGTTTACCTATTCTACCTATGTCTAGAGTTGTTATATCTTCATAAGCACAATGAATATTTAATTAGAGTGGAACAGATTTACTGGAAAAGATTATGAGACCCACAATCTTCAGGACTATCTTTTGGTGGTTAGGGTATTCTCCTGGGAGGTAGAGAAATAGAGATGTGGTTTCAAATCCCCTCAGGAAAAAGAGAAACTTGCACCTGGGACTGCCCTGTTCCAGGTGAAGCCATGAGACTTTTGAATAAAAAGAAGTCAGCAAGAGGGTTATAAATCTCATTTTTCTTGGATGTGTTTCTTTGTGCTCTGCAAATGTTTCTGGCTTAGGTCCTGCGGGCCAGATAGGCAGGGAAACCACCTACTTTGCAAATCACATCCACAGAGATAGGTGTGGAGCATCTTGGCAATACAAGACTGCCAGAGAAATGTAAGAGATTTTACTGGAAGCATGGTAGCTGTGATAATTCTGTTCATCTGGGAATATAACGTGAGGTGAGGTTTGTGAACAGGTAATATCTGTATTCAAACCAACAGATATCAGTGGGAAAAAACAGGTAAGTGTTTTAAGCAAATATTCCCCTCACTTTTTATTTTATTTTTCTTCAGGTTTGCTCTAAGCACAGGAACAGTTAATGCAAACAGCAAATTATGAATGGTTATTCTGAGTTTAATAACTTTGGTTGAGCAAACTAGTATAGAGGGAAGGTAGAAACTGGTTGAAAACTAAGTGTCTACAGAGTTAGGGAAAAATAGATAGTTTTGAGGGTCTAAAATATGACCTTTGTCTTTTGCCAAGTTTTTCTATGGCCATGCTTTTGACTTTTTAACACTGTTTTTCAACAAAAATCTTAAAATAAGTCAATAGCTACACCAGGCTCTGGATGCTTGCAAGCAGAAAACGTTAATCAGTGTTATTCCAAGTTCCAGTCCTCCATGAGGGAAGCACTAAGGACAACACAGAGAAGGATGACAGTTAGAAGCAGATGGTGAGTAAACTGTTAAGAGTCCAAATTCATTAGCATTGCTTTGATAGATTAATGGTGGCCTGAAATCCTGCCAGGCAGGCTGTTGCCAAAGGTGCCATCTGTGTGGAAAAGCATACACATCAAGAAATTCAGTGGAAAAAAAAAAAAAAAAAAAAAAGAACAACTAGCTCCATCAGTCACACCCCAAGATATTTCCACCCACCATGTGCTGATGGATAACCAAAAAGTCAGTAGTAATCATAATAATGCTGAATTACACTAAAAAGGAAAAATGATACTTGAATGTCATGCTCTGTATTTCCAGGCAGTGGGTCTTCTCAAAATTAATGTAATCTTATTTTCTATTATTATTGTTATTATTATTGCTGTCAGCAACATCAGCAACATTTTATTTATTATTTTACCACTACTTGCAATGTAGTGGTAATCTGGAAGCCCAATATTTGTATGACTGTGCTTTTAACTGGCAAGTGGTAAATGCTGTCCCAAAGAGTTTAGCAGAGGATTTTCAAATTCTGTTCTAGTTTGTATTTAGTTTTAACTGAAGTTACTTTTGTTTTGTTCCAGTTTAAGTCAATAATAGTTTAAAAATCAGTTTATTAACCCTGAAGTAGTTTGGTATGGTTCACAATCAAAAAAATAAAATATTTGGGAAGAGGTAAGAGGTGGGGAGAGGTGGCTGTGGCTTCAGCTGAAGGGAGTTTGAACCTTCCCTGACAGATCTGTTGTATTTGTTGTATAAGGAGCTTTTTCTTAGCTCCTTTCATCTGTCTGAAAAGACTGACAGCTTTGGTGCTGCACTGGATTACAAACATGAGTGAGATCAGTGTTGTGGTGGGCAAGTAGGAGATGGCAATTAAAAGAGCTAAAACTCTTTCAGTTCTTTCTTCCTCCCTGATCACTCTACCTGCAAATAAATCAGTGATTCATTTCTGTATAACAAGATACAACAGTGAGATTATTGCAGAAACCTCATCAGGCTTTCAGGGTTGCAAAGCATTATCTCTGATAACAAGAATCACAGATCCAGCCCTTTCCCCATGGAGCCAGTTTATATATATATCAGTCATCTACAGTATGATCAAAAAGTTTGTGGGCTACATGAGTCTAACTTAGAGTCTTTAAAGCTGCCCAACCATGTGATATAGAAACAAGGACCAAATAATATAACACACCACATGGAAAAGAAGGGGAAAGCAAAGGGACAGAAAAGCTGCAACAAGTCTTTCAGACAGAAGGGACACCCAGTTGCCTAAACACAGGTATCTAATGCTATTTGAGGTGACCTGAGGTATTCAAGGTGGATGGCAGACGAACAACAGAAACATGAAGAGAGCTGTGGGAGGCAATCACCTGAAATATCAGCTGAGGTGGAATCTGGTGGGATGCCCTTGCATATCTCAAGACATTTTTAATGTAAACAATAGAAACAAACCCAGGTAAAGAATATCTTGACTCAAGGCTCAAATGTCTAAAACTCTATTCAGGTGTGTATGTCAAATGTCTAAACTTTTTTTTTTTTTTCTTCCCAGTGAGAGTGATTCAACTTAACAAATGTAAGCATGTGATCCAGATGCTTAGCCATGAGTTTCTACTGGCATTCACAGTGCCAGAGGGTATCCCTTCTGCCTTCTGTCTTTCTCTCAGAACGAGCAGGGGTCTACTCTAAGACCTGGTCAAATATGTTTGGCCCACAAACATTTTAGGTGTGCCATGGTGTCTCAAATTACATTAAATGTCTGTGTGGGCAACTGACTCAACTCTGTGTTCATATAATTATACCCCTGAATTTAAGTGTCTGAATCTGAAGCTGATTTACATATGATAAAACAATGTGCTGAATGAGCCTTTGACAGAAGACTGTAGATTTTTCTGGAGAAATAAATAAATAAATTAATTAAGACTTAAAATTAGTGGTTTACTACTGAGAAGGGTGAATGAACACCAGCATATATTTCCCAGAGAAGTTGTGGAGTCTCTCCTTACCGTTATTTAGAAGCCAGCTGGACTTCATCCTGGACAACCTCCTCTAGGTGTCCTTGCTTGAGCAAAAGGGGATTGGACTAGCTGGACACCAGAGGTTGCTTCAACCATTCTGTGATTCTGTGATTGTTCAGTTCAGGCAGGCAGGTAATACATAATGGGAAATATTGCCTAAATCTCCTAACTCTGAGTCCAAAGAGGTTAATAATGTATGCCAACTGTGTATGATGTATTAGGGAGTTCATCACAAGCCTAGACTACATTCCAGTAGCACCTAAGCAAAATTTCAGTCAGTGGTGGCAACAGACAGAAGGAGCAGATGAAAAGGCAGATATCAAAGAGGAGGATAGTAATATTGATGGCATATAATTATCTGCAATGTTAGCAAAGGTTGTGCAGGTGGGGCAGTCTCCATTACAAATGTTGGCTGTGTTTAACATGTTGGTGAAGTTTGAGTCACTTGCACAATGTTGACAGTGACCTGAAGTCAGTTTAGACCAAGCTAAGTTGCATTCAAAGCTTAGTTCTCAATTCTCTACCTTGCTTAAGAATGTTCTCAGATCTCACCAGCCTCAAACCTAGTTAAATCAATGCATTAATAGAAATTAGTTGGCATGATGATACATACGGTCTTTCATGACTTGT
Source organism: Aythya fuligula (assembly GCF_009819795.1). Classification (NCBI taxonomy): domain Eukaryota; kingdom Metazoa; phylum Chordata; class Aves; order Anseriformes; family Anatidae; genus Aythya; species Aythya fuligula. The sequence goes on from NC_045559.1 coordinate 5,059,053, forward strand.
GGTCAAAATCTACAGCAGGTATAGTCAGATGTACACAAAATTTCCCAGGAAAGAACACATCCAGAATGTCCAAAGTTCATGTTCATGTTGTTTCACAGCACATTGATTTTCCAAGGAAGCAATAAATCTATTGGGTATTTAATGTTTATTCTGACCTATCCTGAAGCATCCTGGAAAAGAATTCAATAGAATCAACTATTCTCCATTAAAGCATTCTTTCAGCAGTATTTTTACCTTCATGATAAATTAATAGTATCTGGATTTTTAAAAATTATTTTTATTATGAAATAGTCTAGACTAAATTTAGCTTTGCAATTTACATACTACATCATTGGTCTGTAAGAAAAAAAAATTCATTATTTTTTATATTTTAACCTGTTAAGTTTCTTTTTACTGTTAGAATACCATTTCTGCATGTACTCAGTTTGCTAACAGACTTCCAAAATTTTCTTGACATTGTGAAATCAGATATAAAATATAGATTCATAAAACAAAAGAGGCAAAAGAGAACTTGGAACAAGAACCTGATATTCTCTATAATAGCCTATTAAATATGTCTTCACTCTTTTTACACTGAGTCTCATAACTGTAGCCACAGTAAAAGATCTCCATTCTCTTGAGTCTGAAACTGGTGTTTCCTGGGGTGGGGACAAGAAGCACTTGGACTAAGAGGTGGGTAGGATTTTGAACTATTGCTTTAAGTCCTGCTTATGTCCTCATGTCACTTTTTTCACTGTTAGTAAAGTTCCAGGGAGACCTCGGCTTCTTAGAGAGCTTGTGGTCTGGCTTATTAAAAGAACCCTGAAAACGCTGCTGGTTTAGGTTAACACATTCCGTGGTAAACTGTGGTTAAGCATGAATGGCTGGTCCCTGGGGGATATCCATAGAAAGTCTCGTGGAGGATAGAGAAATTGTAGAAACCACCATATCTGTCCTAAAGTTGGATAGGGCCATTTGTGACTACAACTGCGAAATGCCAAAAATATTTTCAGCCCTTCAGGAAGATATAGTTGCTTAGATGAGATCTTCCCAGATCTTCTGGACCCTGGAAAAAGAGGAGGACACACCAGATGAATGTTCTAATGACAAACTCATCAGAATTCTCTACATCACTTTTGAGGCCTAGTCTGTCTTATTAACTACCTATATATTTTCTATTGGTATTGATCTCCACTGTGCCTAAGGTCTACACTGAAAAAATTGTCAATATACTAAGGCATATCAGATTGTTTGATATGATGTACTTCAGATACCTTGTGCATTATACCACTTTATATTTCAATAACTATTCATGGTGTCCCAGGATATCACATATTTTCAGTCTCAAATATAGTTTCCTTTATACACTCTGATTTAAGGATAACAAATTTTCTTCATTTCCCCCCGGTTTTGATGAGAATAATTTCTGTACTTTCAGCTCTCATTTATTTTCAATTTCTGAAGCCCAGGCTAAGGAGTGTCCACACCCAAATAACAGTGACTAAGACTGAAATAACATGAGGCATCTTTAACGTATTCTCCAAACGTTTAGTAATGAGTGAGGTGCTGCCTGAAGAAACTGGGTGAGACAATTTCCCAAGTAATGAATTAATAAATGTTGCAATGCTTGTTAGTGCCAGCCAAGATCTCAGCTTGGCAAGCTAGAACGTGATCAGAGCTCTTCTCAGACACCTTAACTTTGCTAGACAAGATGTTCCAGTTGTACGCAACTAATATTAAAAAAAAAAAAAAAAAAAAAAAAAAAAAAAGGACTTGGTAACTGAAATGTGTTTTAAAATTAATTATTTTGAGGAGGTTCATGGAACAATAACTGGAATACAATACCAGGATTAAACTGTGGGGCTGTGAGATATAATTCAGATATATACCTGTTTCACAGGAGAGCAAGACTTCATGTGAGTCCCACACCAGCTGACATTGATAACAACTTAACTACATAACCATTTGCCCTCACCAGTTACAACAGCAGAAGTCACCATCCCAGTTTATCACAAGTGATTTCTTTAGCATCCTATAAGACAGAATGGTATATTCCTCATTTATACTATATTTGCCTGATATAAATTTAACTATTTTAAGCTTAGGTCTCTAGTCTAGACTAGCTATCTAAAGTGCATCTGTTGGCTAGAGGGAGGGTGGAAGGAAGAAAGGGAGAGAATGAGAGGGGGGGAGAGAGAGAGAGAGAGAGAGAGAGACACCTTCCGGGCTAGTGCCAGGAAGATGGTGACTTCATTTGAGCTAAATTACCTTGGAGGTGCTATACATGTATGTCTCAAAGGACAAGAAAGGAACTATAACCAAGTAGTCTTGGATAAATACATAACATTTAGGTGACCAAAGGCCATCATAATATCACAGAGATTCAGCTGGTGTACTTTGAACTAAAGGAACGTTGTGAAATAGTTATGAAGCATCATCTGCTAGTTTGAGACAGATACATTTTGATGGTGAGAACACCTCATTCACTTAAATGAAACACAAAGAAGCAGAATGAGCCCTCCCAGAGAGATCTGGGAAACACTGTTTTGAAGAAATCCCACTTATTAGTTTAAGAAAATTCATCATTTTATAAAATTCATCATTTTATAGAAGCCTACATATTGCAGGACTGTGTGTGGCCTAGTTTACACCAGAGGACGGTTCAGGGCAGAATCCCTTAAGATGCTCAAGAATATCTCTACTCCCTGAGAAGGCCTGACTTTCCTAGGTGAGGGTTCTTCTGTGAATATTTCCCCCCACCACATCGGTCCAAAGGGTCTAAATTTTCCAACTAAAAAGTGAACCAAGAGATTCTGAGTTTCTAGTCAGGCTCTTGAAATCCAAGCCTGGGATCCAAGCGGCTTTTTGACTTGCCATCTCCTCAGTTATATGTTTGCAGTGGACCAACCATTAGCTTTTCCACGTTATTTGCATTTCATGTGAAACATATGTTTAAGGGCCACCCTGGCTTGTAGTCTGCAAAACATTAGTCTCCTAAAGGCAAATTTTCAACAGCAGCCTGTCACATAGTAAGGAGGGAGACTCCAGCTTTGGTGACCAACTTTATCCCATCATATTTGGTGTCAGAGGCCTGCTCACTTCCAAACCAAAGCACACAGTATTCAGGAGCTGGGGCTTGTCTCGTATTTCATCTTCTTTATGTTTTAAAAAAGGATATTAGTCCTTACTTCTCAACCTCAGATGGTTATTATGAAGATTTGTTAATGCTTTTAAAGCACGGTGAATATGTAAAATATTACTATATAAAAGTATTATTAAATGCCTGCAGGGTTCTGCTGTCTAATGTGGCTGAATAGGAGAAGCTTTGAATCAGGGATATTAGATAATTTTTAAAAGTTCTTTTCAAATTACATTATTTTGCATTATTTTCAACTCTCTCTCTCTTTCTCTCTCTCTCTCTCTTTTTTTTTTTTTTTTTTTTTCCCAATAATATCTTCTTAACATGGTTGGAAATGTTTACTCTGTTACTCTGTTCATTTGTCTTTTTCTATTTTCTCTAACACACACTTCTAAATAAACACACATGGCCTAAGGTTTTATCTCCATACTGAGTTGTAGTGGCTTAAATAAAGGTGTGATTTTACACCAATTTCATTTATCCTAATCCTTTTATTTCAATTTTAAATTAAGCTCATTTCAGTTCGGCATAAGCAGATTCAGAATAAGTTTATGATAAATTGAGATAAGCCACTCTAAAACTGAAATTAGTGTGTCCACATAGGGATTTGCTCTGGTTTAACCAAGGGTATGAATGCACACACAAGTTATCATGTTATAAGCTAGAAAATGAATTTACAGCTTGAAATGATTAAGCAGTACCTGCCGGTGCACTTACCCCCCAGCACCTTCTCTCCAAAAACCTTCTATTTCAGTGAGAGATAATCTACCTCCAATTACTGTGTAACATAACACAGGGTGAAAATGTTCACACAGGAAGCACTGTGAAGCCATCAGGATTTGACATATGCCGAATGTGAACTGAAAAAACAGGGCAGACATTTGGGCAAGGGACCGCAACCCACAGCTTAGGTTGCGGTCCTCTACTTCACAGGAACCTACAAGGGGTAATGGAGGAGGGGGTTACGATACAGCTTGATGGTGTGTGTCTAGCTGCTAAACAAACTGCAGAGTCACCTTTCTTGTTCAATCTTATTAATGTGCCTTTTTGCTGCTTTGTCTGACTTAAATCCATGCAAATGTGTGCATAGAAACACTCTGAATTGCTGCTGTCCCAATGAGTCAGTGTTACCCTAATCAAAATGGTGGCATTCAACACTGTTTTTGTCTAAAGACATGTAATTGCACAACTAACAGATTGATGGGCGGTTGATGGAAACTCAAATGTATGCAAGGGTGTTAACAGAAAGGGAGAGAATGGAGCTGGTTCTGTTACAAGAACAAGAAAATATAAGTAAGGAAAGAAAAAAACAATAATAATTAAAAAAAAAAAAAACTTAGAAGAAAAAACAGAAAACCTTCTGTGCCAGTATTATTAATTAAAACATTGTATAAAAATAAAACAAAACATACTGAAATATCATTTACTTTTCTATTATTGGATAATATTGGGTCAAAATATCTGATATAGAACTCTTCTAAAGAATCAAAATCAGAGTACAAATAAAAGAAATATACATTTTTCTACTGTGTACATTTTCACTCTCCTTAAGTGACTGGATTTTTAGTTACCTGGTTGTTGTCAAGTACAGATAAATTTGATTAATGAAACAAATAAAAGTATTTATAGTTTTCCCTTTCATTTAAATTTTTATTCTGTTCAAAATATACTGATGATTTTATAAAATCAAAACCTAAATTTAGGTTCCCAAATCCTTATTTAGAAACTTAAGTGAGAACCTTATTTAGCAAAGATCACAAGCATATGTTTAAATTGATCCTGGTTCAGGAATGTGTTTAAGAATATGCTTTAATCTGATTAAATATGTGTTTAATGTTAAACACATGGTGAAATGCTCTGCTGAATTGTGGCCTGATTTTCAAAAGTGTTAAGTACCTTGAACATCTCATTAAGGTCAAGAAAAGCTGCATGTGTTCATGCTCTTACCTATCAAGGCACTTACTTACAAGTTTAAATTCAGATTTAGGAGCCTAGCCATTTTTTTAGTAAAATTTTGGACACAGTAATGCTGAAGATAAACACAGAAACATCTGGATTCATACCTTATCTGAACTATCTACACCTAATGAGTTTTCAAAGTTGGACTGAAGGACTGAAAACTCCAGCTCAGCCTTGGTGTGTTTGGTTTTGTTTTGTTTTTGTTTTTAAAATGTAATTTTTAGTGCTCTCTTTTTCCATTTGGAAATTCTCTGCTCTTTCCAGTCCCAGCCAGCACCAAGAAGTGAAGAGGTGTGTGAAAAGAAGTATTACTATTAACATTATTTATGAAGTGCTGACAGCGTGCTTAGTTTGGTACAAGACACAAGTGAAGGCAGACCCTTCTTTGCAGATCTTACTCACAGGTAGCCTGGATTCATTTCAAGTTCCAGATGGCTTTTGAAAGTGGTTTCTGTTTTATCAATAGCTCTCTTCTTCCTGTGAAAAACAAAGGGACAGTTTAGGATTAGAAAGATTTTTTCTCCTCTAATCCAAGATTATAGCACGTTTAAACCCACCCATATTCTGAATTCTTAAATTTAATATGTCTGCTCAACCCTTTTATTTTTTTTTGTCATTGTTTTTAAGAGGAAACAGTTTTTAAACTGCTTCACAGTGCACAAACCTATATTTGCAAACTTTTTGCATTTTTTTCTTTCATAAGGAACTTTCCTTTCCAATAATCTTTTACCCACATATTATGCTTTATATCAATGGCAGTTTTCTTATTGACTCAGAAAGGCTTTAGATCTAACCTAAAAGCCTTTCTACATCTGAGCCTTGCTAAAAGTAGTAAGTCTTAGCCTGTTCCCATGTTTCCACCTGCTTTTTTTTTTTTTTTTTTTTTTTTTCCAGTCCCCTTCCTTGCAATATTAAGAAATTTCTCACCTTCAACTCACAGACAAAAAGTGCCATCAGAACAGCTGCTGCCTGACCAGGTTTTGTTAATGTGCTCTGGAGGAGAAACCTCTTGCTTTTAAGCAAGCCTGGAACTGTGTGATATAGCAGCACCATGACCACACTGAAGCTTATGTGTATGACACCAAAGAGTACCCAAGCAATCAAGAAATGAGTCCTAATGACCTGGTGCATTAAAGATTCCAAAATGGAACAACTTCATCCAGGAATGAGCCATGATTGTTCCCGAAGGTTCACATCAGCTAGGAAAAAAATTACCCTAAGCCCTTCCCCGCGGTTCCTCCCTAACACTGAAATACAGGGTCTTCTCGTAAAATATGTTCAACTATTTTGAGATTCTTGGTAATACTTGATATATTTTTGTATCTTAATTAAAAATTTAAATGGCAGTTCCCCAAACTATTGTGTGGTCTTGTTGACAATCCAGATAGTAAATTTTTAGGGTGCATGAATGTGGTGACAAGCACTTGGGAGCAGACTGGCATTTGTCATTTTTCTACTGTGCTCCAGTGAAGGCAGAACATGACATTTGACTACAGTCTTTTAAGACAGTTCAGAATCTTCAGCTTGATCTCACATAACTTTAATTACCTAAAATACTTTTTGTCTAGTTGTCTAGGCTTCTTCAACGGATAATGGAGAGAATCCATAAAGTGATTCATCCCAGAATAAGTAGTTGGTTGACTCATTTGATGCATGATGACCATTTTCATATATTTCGACTACAGAGGAAATTTAGACAATAACCTTCTACTAAAGGTTAAAATTTTAGATGCCTAACATGAGATTAAGCCATCATAAAAACCTTTATCAACAATGCTTAACTTTCAGATGGGAATTGTTTTGGTACTCTCGCTCCACCTCAGATGAATCACAAGCTTGTTTCTTTATCGGGACTTGTTTTGTGTGTTCCAGATTAATGATAATCATGATAATTCTTCAGGGAGATTAAGTAATCCTTGCAGTCACCATGTGTAATAGGTAAATATAGATATCACAGATGAGGAAATAGACAGTGAGAGTTTAGGTGACTTGTTCTATGTAATTTAATCTTGTCTGAGCTAATCTAATCTATGTTTTATAAATAAATCACCCTATCACTGTGATATGTAGGCAATAGACAATCAAGCCAGTGCTGAAGATGGTATTCAGGAATTCCTAGCTCCCAGGCCTGTCTTTGTCCCATAAAACCATTGTCTTAAGAAATAATACATACCAGTAAATGATATTAAAGATTTCCATGAAGTATTTCTAGGTCATGTACTTTAATACAACTGAAGTTCTGGTAAAACTGCATTTTTTCTTTCTTTCTCCACATACGTTAGGATGTTTGTTGCTGCATAGAAGAGGAAATAGATGAGAGATGCATAACATAAATGACATTTATGTTATTTCATTGGGATATTATGTGAGAGAAGAGATATCTGAAGAGAGAAGAGGGATCTGGATAGGTTGGAGAGCTGGGTGATCACCAACCGCATGAAGTTCAATAAGAGCAAGTGCCGGGTCCTGCACCTGGGACGGGAAAACCCTGGCTGCACGTACAGACTGGGAGATGAGACGCTGGAGAGCAGCCTAGAAGAGAGGGATCTGGGGGTCGTGGTAGACAGCAAGTTGAATATGAGCCAGCAGTGTGCCCTGGCAGCCAGGAGGGCCAACCGTGTCCTGGGGTGCATCAAGCACGGAATCGTTAGTAGGTCAAGGGAGGTGATTGTCCCGCTCTACTCTGCGCTGGTGCGGCCTCACCTCGAGTACTGTGTGCAGTTCTGGGCACCACAGTATAAAAAGGACATGAAACTGTTGGAGAGTGTCCAGAGGAGGGCTACGAAGATGGTGAAAGGCCTGGAGGGGAAGACATACAAAGAACGGCTGAGGTCACTGGGCCTGTTCAGCCTGGAGAAGAGGAGGCTGAGGGGAGACCTCATCACAGTCTACAACTTCCTCGTAAGGGGGTGTCGAGAGGCAGGAGACCTTTTCTCCATTAACACCAGTGACAGGACCCGTGGGAACGGGGTTAAGCTGAGGCAGGGGGAATTTAGGCTTGACGTCAGGGGGGGTTCTTCACAGAGAGGGTGGTTGCACACTGGAACAGGCTCCCCAGGGAAGTGGTCACTGCACCGAGCCTGTCTGAATTTAAGAAGAGATTGGACTGTGCACTTAGTCACATGGTCTGAACTTTTGGGTAGACCTGTGCGGTGTCAAGAGTTGGACTTGATGATCCTTAAGGGTCCCTTCCAACTCAGGATATTCTATGATATAAACCTCTTTGAGAACAAGGCAATACAACTTCAGTATTCACTCTTTTTCTTAGGAGCATTCCCTACTAAAAGTGCTATTAAAATTAATAAATTAAATCTATGTTCAAATTGTTTTTCTATGTTTTATTTATTTATTTATTTATTTATTTTCTAAACAAGAAGTTCTAGTGAGGTAGTACTTACTCCTGAAAACTGAAATCCAGTTGTGAGATGGGCCTGTATGGGCAGTACCCCTGTTGTGAAACAGAATTTCAGATCTATAATTCACTTTTGACTTATATAAGTGAAAGAATGAGGTCCACTCTGAATGAGTTGTGGCTTGCTGGAGCAAGGAAGATGTAGGTTCAATCCCCTTTCCCAGCTCAGAAAAAGTGCAGATACAAACAGATACAAACCAGTCTGGAATAAATGTTTAACCCTACGAGTATTTATCTCAGGGCAAATCTGTCTTTTTTTTTTTTTTTTTTTTTTTTTTTTTTGGGTGTGTGTGTGTATTATGGGAAAAGGTTCTGGAATCTCACAGAGACACTTGGAGGAGGAAATAAAATTTTATTCAATTTTTTCAGCTGCTAACACAGATCTGACAGAGTTACGCTGGAATAGAGTACATTATAGTCCATTTGAGGGACTGGTTTCTGGAGGTTTCCCAAATGATAGGGTGCATTTGCAGAGTGAGATGGAGTTTTCAGTCTGTTCCATGAGAAACTGATATCCTCTGTTAAATGAATGATTTCTTCCCTGTTCAGTTTTTACTGCAGGTATAATCAGTGCGGCCGTCTGTGATTAGCTCTATCTCGGAAGTACGGGGCAATCACTTCTCCACAGAAACATGTTCTACCTCTTTCAAAGCCTCTGGTTAAATTTTTATCTAAGTCATCAGATTTAGCAATTTGTAACTGATCTAATCTCTCTGCAAAATCCTTGCTCACCGAAACTGTATCCAACAGCTCTTCACTGTAAACCTTGTTGTTCATATAAAAATAGAACCGCAAATTATGTCAGTGTCTTTTCTTTATTCTCTCTCTCTCTTTCTCTTTACTTCTTATGACCTATCGCCCTTTCTTTTAACCTAAATCAAACAGATTTACAGATTTGCTTAACAATACCTCTTTATGAATCATATCACCAATTGCCAGCTATCATTCTGTGAAACACCTAATAATATATAATTAACATTATAGGCAAGTAATGAATCACATCATCATCACTGACTGTCTACCACATTATTAAAAGGAAAGATTTAGGCAATCACAATGACCTTTTTATTTTCTTCCCCGCTTTCCCCAAAGTACTGCAAAAAGAAAAAGAAATTCCAAGTGTGTATATCAGCTGTTATTTCCATGAAACAACATGACACTTCAATATGTTATCTGTAATAGTTCACTTAGGAAAAAAAAAAATAAGATGGGTGGATAGGTTAAGACTTTTGGTAACTTATATTTACTGTCAGTATGTGCATTCAAAAAGAAAATTTACTGAGCAGAATATCTGTGAGCAGAAGGAATAAAAAAATCAGTTACGAAGACACACAAAAATATATCTTTAAGAAGACACTTTCTACATTAAAAAGCCTAGAATTTGGAAAATTATTAGAAAAAAAATCACCTCTGGGTTCCTGTTAGGCAGTGTTCACCAGCTGTTGCCTAGAAAGCTAACAAAGGAGTTCATACATGTATCTGAAGTTGAGGTCCTAATTTTTTCCCAAGGTAAGCAAGGGATTTGAACAGCCTGTTTCATATCTCCTGTACTAAATTCTCATTTCATTTTTTTTCCTTTTTTTTTTCTTTATTTTTTCATCTCAACATTTTTCAATTTTGCTTAATAATTCTGCCCAGATCTCAGCAGAGACATAGAGACATAGTGATTTTTCAGCTCATGTTTCCCTGAAAATAATGTTTCTGTGGAAAGCTCTTCCTCTTCTTCACATAGAGGAGAAACATTTCACTGTCCCATGAATGTCACCAGAAACCTAACGTCTTCTCTTAATGTCTTACAGCCCTTAATGTCTTCCTAATATGTGAATGAGGAGAACCACGTTAATACAGCCTTATATAATACATGTAATAGGTCAGACTAAAAGTGCTTGCCAAGCAGTTTCATTGACCTATTTGCCTCATTCGAATTAATCAGTGGAAGAGCATTGGAAGAGCAACTACTAAAGCTAATGAGAAAGCTGCACAACAGTCATCCTCCATGACCCTAAGAGGAACCGAAGAACTCACCTCATTAAGACTGTTTACACAGAAGCTGAATAAATAATGAACATATATGAACATATGACATTTTCACTATTTTTCATGGTCTCTTTTCTCACAATGTGGAATCTTCAAAATACGTATCTTTCCAACATTTCTTGCATTTGCCTATATGTAGGCAAGTTGATCTTGTAGTTAAGTATATAGAGAATAAATCCCTTCTCAATCTAAGTCTGTATCAGCCAATGGTATTGAAATGTAGTCTTCTGCTTCCCTACCAAATGGTTTAGATACCAGACTCGCTCTCCCTCCATAAAACTTTTTTTTTTTTCTTTTCCAAGTATTTTAAAACAAATTACAATTTATTTAATGAGCATATTTTCAGCTCCTTCAACAAATTCATTTATATATATATATATTATTATTATTATTATTATTTTTAGGAACAGAAACTTAGAAATCTTCAGTTTTAAAATATTTTTCCTTTTTCTTTTGCCCCCATTCATTTTTATTTTTATTTTTTTATTATTATAATTTTTTTTTTCTTCTGAGGAATTCTCTCCTCTCTTTTAATTGTCTATTTTGTTAATGAAAAAAACAGAAACTCTGGATGAGATTCATCTTCTCTGATGCTAAACTAGTCACTGCAGTCTGCTTTTTCACTAGTGGAAGCACGTGCAGAAGGAAGATCCTCTGATTTAGCTGCTACCTCTTTCAAAGATACTTGTAGCTGTCCTTTGAATACACAGGATGCCTATGGCAAATACCTAAGTATAAACACATAAATTATAGAAATACCACCCAGGAATGAAAACATGAAAACTTGAAATAAATTTGATATTCTCTTTTCCTTTGATATTTTTTCTCTCTCTCTTCTCTCTCTCTCTCTTTTTTTTTTTTTTTAATTATTTTTATTTTTATTTTTTTATTTTTCCCTTTTGCAAGCTGAAGTAAAAATGGGAAAATTGAGAGAACATGAAAATCACTAGCAATCAGATCACTAGAGGAAAACTGGAAACATATGCTTATGAAGATTGCCATCATTAGCTTTACTTTTTTAAAATAATGGTAACAAAAACAAACTAAAGCAGAGCCTATCGTAAAAACACTGAGTTCAGTATACTACAATGGTGTAGTATATGACTGATTTCTGCAAAGTAATGGGCAGTTAAAGTCAATCAGAAGGGAAAACCAAGTTCATTCCTCCCTGAGTTTAAGAAAGTTTTGTATATTTAAGACTCATTTCCCTCAAGACTGAAATGACACTGGCGAAGAAGAAAATTGCAAAGAAACTGGAAAATGGGAGCTTGACTTGATCTTGTAGCTGTTCGGATGCCCATTTGAGAAGGAGCATGTCTGTATTATGACCTCTCTTCCCAGGATTGTTTATGTATTTTGCATTAGACATTCACTGAATAAAACAAAAATGGGAGCTGTGTCATGATTTGTCCACACCCATCTAATTACAGAATTGGGACCTCAGTTTTTTCCCACAGATATATTGTGTCATCCCTTTCGCACACACATGCACAAAAAAAAGTAGAATTTTCTCCTATAGGGTCAGTATTTATTCCGATAGTATTTAAAGCAACTTAAATAAGCTTTTTCATTGATTTGTAAATTATTTTCCCCATCAATTTTATTTCAGATGTGTTTTTGATATTGTTCCCATTTCCCAGGCTTCTTGTCAGATATGATTTTTTCTTCTTAACTACTGAATAATTTATTGCTTTAGGTATTATAATATCCAAAAAGCAAACTAATTCTAGTGACTTTTAGCTTTAAGAAAAGCTTTCCACAATCTACTAAATTATATTTTAACATATCTCATTGAATTTAAATAGAATTTCTGGTGTTGTTTAATATACTATTGAGTTGACTGCTGGAAAAAAATAATGAAGCTGGTATAAGTGTTAATTTTGAAGTAATAATTATAGTTTTATGTAGTAAAGTATTTATTATATTATCAAATTAATACACCTTTTGGCATGTCAGGGTCTGTGGGTAATTACAGTTTAGTATTGTGGTAATAATTTGTATGATTTATGTTACCTATAGAGCAGTACTGAAAGCCAAAAAACTGTCTGGCATAATTACTGTTAAGAGGGAAGATCAGCAGATATCCCTAGCCAAAGGAACACAGCCCTAAGGGTGATAGACTCAAACAAGCAGAAGTCACCTCAGGTATTTGCTTTGCAGCGTGCCTTTTCTCACCTGAGAGATGGCCCACCCAAGCTACATTAACAAGAATCACTTGCTTTTGAGCTGTTGTTTTCCATCGACCCTGGAGTTCTCATCTGAAAAATGAGATATGTGTGGTGTGTGTGTCAGAAGGTGTGTGTGGGGCCCCTTTGCAATGCTTAATTCTTCTGAAATGGCAAGAAAAAGTTGACAAGAAAAGTGTTTGCCATGCAATGAAGGTGGGTGAATGATTTTGGATCTTCTTTCCATCTAGGCACTTTTTTTCTTTTTTCTTTTTTTTTTTTTTTTTTTGGGGGGGGGGGGGAAGGAATATATACTTGGTTTTATTATTATTTATTTATTTATTTATTCTAAGCATTGTGCAAACAGAACAGAAAGTCTTTACAAAAAAAATTTTTGCAAAGTTGATTCTGTGTAGTTAAGCTTCATTGCAGTTAAAGCACATTCAGAAGTGACTAAGCAGCTTGGGTAGAAATAGTTGGGGATTTTTTTTCCAAGTTACTGTATATTTGTTTAAATAAATGCATAGAAATGTTAAAAGTACCTTCATCCCCTTTCAAAAATCAGACCTTTCCTGGCAAACACTTACCACTAATTTTTTTTTTTTCTGAAATAAATATTCTCCAGCAATTTTACATAAATAGGAATATCTCAGGAACAATCTACAAATCTTGCCAATAAAATCATGATCATACAGTCCAACTAAAACTGTAAAACTTTTTTGCTTCCCTCTTACTTCCATTCTCAACATTACCCTTCCAGACAGAAAATATGTCTGGTGTCATGTTCTCTGAGGGTTATGGACTGAATCTTCGACTAAGGAAGATTATGAACAAAGGCCAATATCCACAGAGGTATTTAAATGCATAATTTTAATTAATTTATGTGCCTGATCCTGAAAGCATTTATCTATGTTCTCAACTTTCACTGACTGTATGATCTTCTTGAAGTCAAAGACTCACCTGCTAAAATAGAGGTCTGTATATCATGGCTCAGTAGAGATATATCAAATGGACAGTGTCCTGCCAACAGGTCCCTCTTTTATTAAATTAAAGAACGTCACAAACTCTTTCTGAATCTTGTCATTTCTTCCTTCCCTTTCTTGTGCTATTTTACACGTATTTCTGAAATTCTGCCCTACCTAGAGAGAAAAGTATCAAAACCAAACCAAACTAAACCCACAACAAAGACCCTTCAACTTCTACTTTTTCTCCTTTTTCTACTTGTTCTATTTTTTTTCCTGTGAGACTGTGAAATTGTTGGGATGTAACTTGAGGAAAAGAGGATTCATCTGACAGTATTTTGTATCAAAAAAAAAAAAAAATTGCCCAAGTGTGATCTAGGTCCACTTCTTAGTCAAGAGAGAGAAATGGGCAACTTCAGGGTCCCATTCATCCAATCATCCAATCTATATGAGACATCTGTGACGGGATAAGATGAATCATTCTCTGGAGGTGCCCATTTCTCTCCGCAAAGGGAGCTTGGGTTGATGAGCTCAGACTTAGCAGTTTAGTTTTTAGACATCCAAGTTAGGGCAGATGAATTTTACCTCAAAGGCTTGGAGTGTTTTCCTGAAACTCGAATCAACCTTTTGAAGTTTGCTCCTCATCCTTATAGAATACAGGTGTGTCAATAGTCAATGTCTAATGTTTTTAATTCTATAGGAGTAAAGTTATGTGTGTATGTGTGTATGTATATACTTAATGGGTACACTGTCAAGTTGACCTTCAGCAAATTATTAAAATACATTTTCATCCTGCTACATAATGTTTTTGTTGGCAGGTACTCCAGAGAAGGTACTCTCCTACAAGGAGGCAGCTAGTGAATTTCTGCCCACTGTATCATCATTACACAATAAGTGGGAGCTTAAGTAACTTATAGGTCATCCTACTGCTTGATAAGGTTGCTTTGTAGTATGAAGCTAATTAGTATAAGGCCTTCACTTGGACAACTGTTATGCTTTTCTCTTTGCTTTCTCTAACTACCTTATATAATTAATGTCATTAGATATTACCAATGGTTATGCAGTATCTCTGAGCATAGTTCTAAATACAAGCTGGCCAGTGAAGTGAAGAAATAGAATTAGTTCTTCAATGCATGTTCACATGGCATTAGATATCTATACTATTGTATAACCTTAAGAGATAGAGCTATAAATAGTATGATCAGGCAGATTTTTATTTATTTATTTATTTATTTATTTATTTATTTATTTATGGACTATAAAGGAATCAGAAAGGTTTAATAAGCAGGCTCTAAGATAGTTTTTATTATTATTATTATTATTTCCTCTTTTTCATGGTGGTTAAATATCCTTTCCATGTGTCTTCCTTGCCTTGAAGAAGTAGAAATTCAGAGTGCTTTATTGCAGTAAAGTTTGGCTGAGAATGCCAACACAATGAAGCACATGAAATTGAAGCAGCCAAGGCAGTAAATTATTTCACAAGCCTGGTGAATCTGGGTGACTCATTGAATGGCATGGAGCAGGCTGGTTGGTTAGGGTCCTTTAATAAATAAATAAAGCATAGTTGATCCCAGACTAAATATATATATATATATATATAAATCCATCTTGTTTTGTCATGTTAGTATTTAATGAAGCATGTAATTATGATGTTACCAGTGATGTTTCCCAGGCATAAGGCATGCTGAAGTGGTCTCAAAACAGGTCAGAAAACCCTGTTTCCTAATGACTGAGCTCAGGTGCTCTTTCTAATGCTCTCTATCTCTTTTGGGAGATAGGATAAGTAACTTAACCTTGTTTCCTCAAGTAATAATCATAATGATATGTATAATGGGAATAATAGTTGTCTCACCTGCCTGACAGGGAGAAGGTGCTGTGAGAATTAATTAGTTTTTGAAGCACTTTGAAGATAAGTGCTGTGTTATTAATAACTAAAACCCACTGCACTTAGATACAACTTGTGCGTGATTGTATTATATTACAGTGCTTAGATAACACAGAGATAGTTGCCTTAGAAATACCAATAGGTGATAGAGTGTTGAAGACATAAATAATCACCAGATTTCTTGTGTTTTCATTTTGCATCACAATTCTACTGCCTTAATGATATTTAGCTACTAATATTTATTCCAGTAATGGAAATTATTACTCCCATTTTAAAGATGTCACAAAAGAAAGGAAAAATAGTGGGCTATGGTGAATAAATACTGCTTGCGAATGAAGAGATGACCTTTCCAGGACACCTTCTGGCCCTGTCATGCAATCTTTAAAGATAGTCCATTAACCTTCACAGAATCACAGAATTTTCTAGGTTGGAAGAGACCTCAAGATCATCGAGTCCAACCTCTGACCTAACGCTAACAGTCCCCCCTTAATTCAGGTCATCCAACACTGCTCACCAGCCATGTCTATTATATGGAAGAGTATGGCTCAGAGGCTGAGTGGATAATATTGACTAATGAGCAACATTGCAGATGTGTGAAAACTGTCAAGAAGAGTCACCTCTCAAATGTAATTAAGTCAGTGAATGAGGAAGTTTAACATCTTCTGGGTCAGTGATACAATCCTGTGATGTGAATTATTGATACGGCAATGGGAGCTACAAAATATTGTAAATCTGGAAGTCTGACAAAAGCTTATCAGAGGAAAATCAGTAAATAGGTAGAAATAAGTTAACGTAAAATTGCTTGCACTTACCTTTCGTTGTCAGACATCATTAGCCTGTATGGTGGAAAGACTAAAAGGAGGTAGAAAGGCAAAATCCCTCAGAAGAAAGGTAAGCTAGCTGTCAATGTTGCAAGGCTCCTGATTCCACCAAGTTGACCTGACCCTCGAATAACAAGGTCCTTGGACAATGTTATTGAAAGTTCTGTCTCCATGTGCAACCTTATCATGTTGTCACTGGGAAGTATCTATTATATTTTTACAACAACATTAATGCTGTATTTCTTACCTGCTTGGCCAATATTGAAAATGAGGAGCTACCTGAAGAGCTCAGTGTGGCTGATGAAGTTTGCATCCAGTTTTAAGTGTGATGTAGAACATCTACATCCTTCACAATCTCTCCTTATTTATTAAATAAACAAACAAACAAAATTCCATTATGTATGCACATATAAATAATGAATACCCTGAAACCCCAAAACCTTAAAAAAATAACATGATGCTGAAAAATGTTAAGCAGTCAGAATTTAATAGAGATGGCAAGGATAGCTTCCTGATCCTCTTGTGTCTAAAAATCAGGAAATTTCTTGTTTCTAAAAATCGTGAAAGAAATGGTGCTGCTTCTAGATTCAGCAGCACAGGACCTCCAACACCCACCTCAGCAGTGCAGATACTACCCAGAGGAGGGTGGTGGTATATGCAAACAATGACCACTTGATTTTCTTTGAAGACTGAGAGAGACTGGAGATAAAAAAAAAAAAAAAAAAAAAAAAAAAAAAAAAAAAAAAAAGCCTTTTTATTCCATTCTCTGCTGAATATGGGGCTGTAACTGCCATAAATGTTAATGAGAGATCACGTGCATTGAAAGAAACACATCCTCTTTTGTGAAGATGAGATGAAAGCCTTTTATATACATGACCTAACGGTGAAAAAGGCATATGTTCAGATGAAACCTATGGGTTTATACTGATGGGTTAGATTTACTTTTTTTTTAATACAATACATTTTGTTAAGAAGAAGGATTAAAGTATTTGCCAAATGATTTGTGTTGACAAAATGGCTTAGTACATTTGGCAGGTTTATTTTATGAAGCAGAATAAATTAAGGTGTCTAGTAAAAAATGTGGGTTATATCCAGTGAAACAATTTCAAGTATTTCAGAAATTCTATTTTTATTCACTTTGCAAATGTGCTTAGTTGAACTGCCAGTCACTGTTACATTTCCATTTCCAAGCAATTAATTAAAATCCCAAATCAGGTTTTTTCTTGATCATGCCAGCAGGAGTTGGTTGCCATGGTAATAGAACGATCAGTAGCATTTGGGAGGGAGGAGAGGAAGAAAAAACCTTCTGCATTTGGGCTTTTATTGTTGAATCATAAGTGCAGGTCTGGAGGAGTGTGTTGGCTGATCTGCGCAAGCCTGTGGCCCCAACGGTAACAACTGGAAATGAGTGAGGGTTCCCAGGATTGCATTATTGTCAGGGTTATCATTTGGTCCAATGTAGAAATCAGTGAAGCCTTTTCAGTCCTATGTTCTATAGGTTGAAACTGTGAATGCAGCTGATCACAGAATTTCAGTGGTGCTAATGAGGATTTTTTTATCTGCAATTGCCCACATTTACAGAGATCTATCAAATATAATGTTTTGTCTCCCTCACAGGCTTGCAAACCATTAGATTTGAAGCTCATTTTCAGATTATACTCTAGATCCATAGAGTGTTGTAAGAGCGGTTGCATATACGGGCTTAAGAAAACATTAAGTATGTAGTCAAGGTGGCAAAGTTCTGTGGGTTGGTGTTGGGACAGGCAATTTTTGAAGGACATCTGGCAAACCAAGTAGTAGAAGGAGGGGAAAAAGTCCTTTTCTGAGGCAAGTACCAAAAAACGAGTCCTTCCTGAAAGGCAAAAGGTTCAGGAGAGAGGAGACCTTATTGGGAAAACTCGCAACCCACAGCAGAACTGCCTGTGATTTTAAAGCCATTTCTTTCAAATAAGACCAAACTTCCTTACAGCAGCAGGAAACATGGCCTGTACATCAGGCATGATTCACAAAACCCACTGCAGTTAATAGAGGTACTCCCATGAATATCTTTGAGCTTGGAGTCAAACATCTGTGTTGACAGAGACATCCAGATGAGTAGATAGTTCAGCTCTGGATCCTAGGTTTGTTTGTGACATGACTGCTAACATGCCAAATGTGTTTTACCATTTGATATAATATCCTATGCTGACCTCATCATTACTACTGTTAATGATTCTTTTCTCAGGTCAGAACCAATAGCGGAGAGATGAGAAGCTCTTGCCTCCAACTGTCCCCAGAACCACCTGTAGTCCTCTGTACTGAGAGCTATTTAATGCAGATTGAGGTAATTTGGAACTCTTACACAATCCATTAGTTGTGCCTGAGTTTCCAGCATGAACACAGCAATAGCAAGGGTTAGGGAAAGTGGCATCCACCTAGTGCGTCACCTGTGGAAGGGTATCAACTGGAAGCCTATAGGCCAAACCTCACACTGGCATAACCGTCAGCACAGCCACACTGTGAAGTGGTCCTAGGGATGCGACCAGATTAAATAAAGCACCAAACCTCAGTTTTCCACACCAAACCTGATCATTTTTAAATGTAATCAGTTTCACTACATGTTCATAGGGTGTCCCAGTGGTGGGAAAGTAAAGCAAGAAACAGATAAGAAATGTGGAGGAATAAATTAAGGGAGTATGAGCATAAAAGACCTGTGAGTTCAGAGCCTTGGCTGAAAGGGAATGGTCAGCAGGACACACTGAGTTGTGAGTCTAAAGCCTTCGCCTGCTCCTCCCACCATGCTGCTCAACACACCAGCTTGAGAATGTTCTGGCCTGGTTGATGGATGGATATGTGGTGCATTAAGGTCCTTTGCAGCCTTGAGACACAGAAAATAGACATGAACATGGAAAACATATTTCAGCAGACCTTGGAATTGCCACATTTGAGATTCTGATGGTGTTGTAAAGCAGGATAGTAGCACAGAGATTCCCTGGATCGTTAGGCATTATTAACGCAGAGGAACTCAGTGCTTCACATATGGTGTTTGTTAAGCCCCCCATGAAATCAGGAGATTGGTAACAGAATTACAACATGCTTAGGGTTATAGGTCATGAGCCAAATTTTATCCTTATGTATTAGTTGGAAATTAATCTGAAAATAATTAAGAAAAAATCCAGATATTATAAAGAAAAGATTTTGAGAACATTGGGATTTCATGTCTTGCTGCAGCATAAAATTTCTGCATGAGAACAAGTCTGAAAACACTGATGACCAAATAGTTTTTCTGGAGGGAAGAATGACTTTAATAAACCTAGATGAAAAGGTCCTAGCTTTGCCATTGCTTCACAAAATCTCACCTGGCCCCAAGATTTGTTACTTGCTTAATGCTTGCACTGTCTTGGTAGGGGTTCAGTGTGGCTGGTATCTGAACAAGTTCAGACTGAGTTAAAGAGGCCAATAAGGGATTTATTGATTTGGATATACCAATTTGCACTAGTCCAAACAAGTTGGGTTCAGGGTCCTGCAAACTCTGAGAGCTGCAGGGCAAAAGTTGAGCTTTTGATCTTGTATATATTAGGATGCAGTACAATGTAATGATACAGGGTTTCTCTAATGTCTCCAAATGGGGGTGGAAGGAACTTGAGAATAATTGCCCTCTTTGTCTTTCCCACTCTGAAGAACTTTATAAAAGTTTCATTGTATAATTATTCTTATCATTATATGCTGAGCTCATTTGTGTTATTTTCCCTCTTTTCCCTGACATTTATCTAACTCTTTATTGACCTCAGACACCCAGCTCATTTTCATGATCCATTGTATAGGTATCTAAAATTTAAGGGCTCTAACATGTAGATTAAGATATTTGACCCACAAAATAACAGTTTGCCCAAAGTATATTTCTGGTGCCATTTGAAAGCTCCCCAGATATTCATATAGGGTTGGGGGGTGGGATGAGATGCCCCTGTGGAAAAACAGTTGGAGGTCAGGTGAATATTTTACAGTACTTCAGATGACACTTGATACTTACTTTGAGTCAAGCCCTAGATGACCAGAGTAGGCATTAATATTAAATATGTAAGTGCATACATATTTAGGTTTATGCAGTATATATGCTATGCTTATAGAAATGCTACATGAGAACTAGCATGTTAAAGTGAAAATATGAATTTTAAATACCTTAAATAATATTAGGTTAAAATATCTTGAAGGCATATATTCAGAGGGAAGAAAAAAAAAAAAAAAAAAAAAAGTATAACAGAACTAGAAATCCAAATCTGTGGTTTTATGTAAAAGCATGATTATGGAGAAATTAAGGCAAGAATCAGGCTCTATTAACTCAGCCATGTAGTTTTATTACATGCTAGATATGTGTTTAAGTCCACAGACCTGCTTTTTTGAAAGTGTGTTGTTTTTGTTCCTAATAGGAGTGAAGCTAAAGTTTGTTCATGGAGTCCAACCATCCTGCCAGAGAGCTAGAAGATCCACTGTGAGAAAATGTTAACATCCTTTCTTGAAATACCAGTCCCATTAAGTGTTGTGGGGGCACCAAACTCCTGCAGAAATTGGAATAGAAAAAATCTGCAATCTCTGTTGAAAAGCAAGCTTTTAGAGTAGAAAAATAAATAGAGAAATAACCTGTCCTAAAATAATAAAAATAAGCCTCTGTTATTGTCTGTGTATGAGATCCCATTGAATTTCAACAGCATACAATATTTGAAAAATGTTTTATAACTGAAATCATTTGGCACAAAAATAGCCCTAATAACAGATAAAACATTTTTAGAGGGCTTGTTTTAAAATTCACAAGGTCCAAAAGTTTATTTGACATTTAAGGAATAAATGCCGTGATTGTGGAGGTCATGTTACTTTTTTTTTTTTTAAAAAAAAAAAAGCTAATCATATATTTAACTCATTCTAAATGTCAGACAACTCCTTCCAAATGAGAAGCCAAAACTATTTTTTTCTACATTTGAGAGCTTTAGTTTTCTTCCTACTATCCTATCACAGTGTAAATTGTATGAAGTTTTACCCCCCAAGGCCAGAATAAAATCCCTCTATTTAGCGTTGGACTGGTTTGAATTATTTGCTATTTCTCATAGACTTACTTTGGACAATTGAGGTGTCTCTCATATTTTGTTGGTTGAACGCTCTGTAATTTTTTCAAGAGAATACATTTCAAAATGTACTTTTGAAATTTGTTCTCAATGTACCTGGTACAAATTTAATTTAGATGGGGTGTTGTGTCTTTTATTGCTGTCAAGCTGAGAGGTATGGTGTGATTCCGGTGACATAGTTGTGTATGTTCTCATGAAGATAGAGCTAAGTCTACATGTTCAAATAATTTTGATTAAACAGTGTAAATGTGATCCTTATAAATTTACTGTATATAATTTACTGTATATACTGTATGACTTGGAAGCCATTAAATAGTTTCAATCAAAAATTACATAGAAAAAGAAAACTTAAAACATTTAACCACCATAAAGATTTATAAGTACAAATATTTGTAAAATTATATATTAATGAACATATTGCAAGATAAATATTTTGTACAATCTCAGATATCAGAAGACTTGATTCAGTTCTATGTATAAAATTATCTAGCATCATTTGAGATGCCATAGAATATTTGGTCATAGACATTAGTATGGGGCTGGAAGATATAGGACCTATTGTGGACTGACGTCTTTCTAGAGCAATGCACCTAACAATACACCTACTAACAATGCACTTGCTGGGATAAATTATCACCTCAAATACAACTGTACAAATGGAAACTGAATTGAGCCCTTTTAGGTGCTTTAGGTTATGATAAGTAAGTTCCAGGCATAAATATAGGTATCCATATTTGGAACTGAATTCTAATGAAGGTGTTCAGAAACAATTTATCTACTGAGACCATAACGTTGATTGGGCTCAAGGGCTCTAAGTTAGCTAGAATTCACTATTGTCTTTACTTTTTACATGATACAGTGTAAATGCAGTTGTACATCATGCAAGCTTCCTCAATACAGCATGAAGTTCATTGTTTCTGTTACTATACCTGAAAGGTTTTATCATATTTAAAAAATATGGTAATTCAGTGAGAAACAGAAGATGTTGTCTGGTTTTAAGTGAAACGTTATTTAAATGATAACACAATTAATTACAATAGAAATTACAATTAATTATAATAGAAAGTTTTGGAGGCAGTAAGATTTAAAGGTGAGACCCTTCAAATAACGTTTGCTCATCAGCATGAAAACGGATCTTTTTGTCACTTACTATCTAAAAACAAAAAATGGCTTGACACCTCTGTGTCTGCTTCTCTTCTTGTCCTTTATGTATTTTTTTTTAATTATTCTTATTTTTTGATATCTAGAATCAGCTTTCTAGAGTAAAAAAGAGAATAGGAAGTACTTTGACCAGGTATCTCATGGGATGGATTGGTGGCATTTTTTTACATATAATTTTGAGAAAGCAACTAGGAGTTCCTACCAGTGAAGAAAGTGAAAACTGGTAGAGAACACAATGCCTGATGGCAGGGTGCATGAGAACACACATGGAACAGCAGAGATCAAGGTGCATAAGAAGTGAGCAGAGGAAAAAATATAACTAAAACAAAGAAAGAAAAAAAAAAAGTCTAATAAAGTAAAAGAACTGGGAGATAAGATCTCATGGAAATGAAGGGTCAGGAGGAAAGTTCCTCAAGGAACCTGTATTAAAGGACTAACTACTCTAATATACAGGAATGAAAGAATAGACCATGTAGGGATGAAACTGGAAATAACAAGTAATAGACCAAAGTACTGCTATTAAGGATACAAAGAATAAACAAAAAGCATTTTTCTATAGAAACATTAACAAACAAGAACCAGAATAAAGAGTTGATCTGTTATTCAGTAGAGAATGAAAATGACAGATATTTTATACCCTGAAAATAGCAGAATATTTTTAATGTCTTTTATCTTCAGTTTTAAATAAAATGACCAATAATAATAAAGCAGCTAATATAATTAATACTACTAACAAAGAGAGTACAACTGTTGAGAAGAAGTGAGGATAAAGAGATTAGACAGTACTTGGATCTTTTCAAATTGCCTGGACCTGGTGAAGTTCAAGTATTTAGGCAACTTCTGGAATTGGTTGCAGCAAACTCCAGAACATGGGTGTTTTGTTTGTTTGTTTGTTTGTTTGTTTTTTCTTTTCCCCAGTAATTATGGAGTATTGACAAGAAAATGATTATCACCTATTTTTAAAAAGGAGGAAGAGGATAAATATAATTTTTGAGAAAATATTGAAAGAACTAGTCTTTTTAGAGCTTACACTAAAAGCTGAAAACAATGCGATAATGATATTGAGAGAGAGAGGAAAAAGAAGGTAAGGCAAGAAGGCAGGAAGGAAGGAGAAGGAAAAGAACAACTGCTGTGAGGAAGGGAATTGTTAATAGTTAATTCTTTACATCTATTGTGATCAGCAGTAAAGATGGATCCGTTTAAATTCATTTGCAAAGATTTAGTCTAAATACTGTGGAGGAGGAACTTCCTACTTGTAAGGATAAGTAGAGTACTGAAGAATCACAGTGGGAACTGCCATCTGTAGTTTTGTGTTTTTTTTTTTTTTTTTAAAAAAAAAGGCCTAGACAAATATCAATCCAAAATTAAGCTGCAGGGATTCTTCCTTGGACCAGCTACCAGCTGAGATACTTGGTGACCAATTATCTGAGTTTAGTGTAGTCCAGGAAAGAAATGATTTTTCCTCTATGCTCAGGAACATATAATGCATATTACATTGGGTCTCTAGCCTCTTCTGTGACATAAATAATAAATTAATTTTATTTTTCTATTTTATATACCATTCTTAAATGTCACCAGCCCCATAATGATTCCAGTCATTAGACACTCATCAAAATAGTAAGATATAGATTATTCTCATCTGAATTCTGCTTATTAAGAAGGTCTGGTTAATTTGATAGAAAATGGGTTCTGTTTAAAAAAAAAAAAAAAAAAGGGTTAAAAGAATGAAAATCTAATAAGCAAAATATTTTTATTGTCACTGTCACTGCTCATGAGCAAAATATAAAATGTGAAATACAGGATATAATGCATTTGTCTACATAAAAAGTCTACTTCAATTAAAACATTATATTTTGCAAGGTCTTGCAATGTCAGAAATAAATACCTGGGCATTTATTCATATAGCTGACATGAGTTTTTATTAAGGCTTTTTGAAGGTTTGCCTAGGACAGCCTATCATCAGGTACCTCAAAGGATAAGATGTTGACATCCATAGCCAGGCTTTATGCTTTATCTACAAAATAAACATATATATATATATATATGTATATATATATATATATATATATATTTTTTTTTTTTCTTTTCTCTGTGATAATTCAATTCCACTGGCAAACTTGAAGACAGAACCTGGATCTTGGACATTTCTTACCACAGTGTCCTCTACGGATTAAACAACACAGATTAAAAGGTACTTCCCTGGTACTTACCTTATTAATCCTACACCACTATTCCTAACAGAAGAGTGACAGTGAGAAAAGAAAGAACTTTTTACTGTTGATATAATCTTAACCATGAATGTGTTCAAACACAGAACAGACCTATGAACAAGCATTTTTTTTCTTCTCTTCCCTACAATTCACCCACATACTACAGCTAATCAGGCTAGTCATGCTAAAATCATCCCTGAAGATGTTTCTGCTATTCTGTTACTACTTCTGCTCATTAACTATTTTCCAGCAATATCTGTAAAACAATAAAGACTTCTAACACAGCATTGTGCCAATACCGGTGTGAGGAAAAAACAAACAAACAAACAAAAAACACTGATGGCCCTGCAATACTTTTAGAAGTCCAAATGACCAAAAATTGATTGCAGGTATTCACATATTCAGACGTAACTAATCTGATGGCAAAAGAGATTTTTCTTATGGGAATGGAGTTAGAGAGTAATTTTCCATAAGAGAAATTACAGCTGTAATCAGCTTCTCAAGAATCAGATCATGCTTCTCAAGTCATTGCAAGGTGGCCTATTATGGTGGGCAGCAGACAAAGGAAAGGCTTACTCAGCTATAATAAGGAAAGATTGATGGAAATAAAGTTTTAGATGACAACCTGAAAATGAAGTTGATCCAAAATGGGATGTGCCTCAAAAGACTGAAATTTCTTATGTTCTCTATAATAAAAAGCTATTAACAAAGCATTTTAAAGAGTATTTTATCTAGTATATCATGGAATAAAGATCTAGATATTGGCAGTAATTAAAGATCAACTTTGATTTTGATAATCCTTTTTAATTGCTTTTTTAATTGTGGTGAAATTTTAAAACATTTCTGTGAAGTGCTCTGTGGAAAAAACGCTGATGTAGAGAGATTAACTAATCAAGATTGCTCTATTCTGTTTGAATAACTAGAAAGGAACTTTGAGTGGGTAAGTGTAAAATAAATCTTCTAACTAATGTATGGCTCCATGTAATCTCATCTCACCTTCTGGGAACAATGTATAACAAATTAAGCTTGGATCATGAAATGTCATACAAATCTGGCAGTGAGATTTCATTTGGAGGGAAGAACTTCTATTCTCTTGGTTCTTAACAGCCGTAGAAAATTTCAATTATGTGAGCATCTTGACAAATTCTACCTCCAGGGTATAGAGGATTTTTTAAAAGTTTTCTTTAACTGACTACAGTGTCCTAAAGAATGTTGCCTGGTTTATCCACCTTGACTTGTACCTATTTGCAGCGTTCCTAGAATATTTGATAGGAAAACCTTGAGAGAAAATTAGATTATGATATAATAGATTCATATTTTATGCATCACAGTATATGTCTTCTAAATAAGCAGTAAAATAAAGGCATTTTCATAATGGTATACAGACTTCTTTCCTCTTATTCCAAATTTGATGAAACATTGAAGGACTGAATATATACCTTGAAGTTGAACAAAATTATCCTGTTAAGAAAGGAATAAATAAGTTGACTCAGAGAAAGATTCCTAAGGAGACACCAAGTGAAACAAATTGAAAATTTATATGAAATTGAAGTGAGGATGAAGGAGAGGAAACAGAAGAGGAAAAATGTAACCTAGTAGTATGCACATAATATATACCAAAAATATGTATCAAGATGGCTTTTTTGCATCTGGTTCTTCTATTGCTTCTACATAGAACTGGTTTTGTTAAAAGATCTAGTAATTGTAGTACATAGTAGTATTGCTTGTTTAAAAGAATTTGTTCCTGGCAGCAGTGAGATATCTTTTATGTCAGAGAAAAATATACTAAATCTGGATGAATTTGGTAAATCTTGTACATGTTAACAGTTTTTCTTGGGGGGGGAAAGTTGGTCAAATTCCAATGCTGTGAAGTTTAGTGTGAGATTCAAAGAATGACTTTTATGTTCCATCTGCATGAGTTCCATACAGTTCAAACTTGGACCAAGAGGAGAAAGAGTAGGAATGTGGAGCGTGAGTTCATAATAATGAAAGACTTACACTCTTGTATCCTCCTCATTGCTAAAATGTACATCCTAACAAAATACATAGTCACTTCCTATGTAATTCCTCTCTTTTAAAACATAGGAATCAAAGTCATTTTAGAGTTTGCAGTTAATGGTTAAGTAAAATGATCTCCAACTTAAATACTCTATATAGATCTTCATATAAAATAAGTTCAGGATACAAACAAGTAAACTTCAGCTAAACTTCAAATATCACCATTATTTAAAATATCAACACACACTTTTAATTTCCATTGGTAAAATCAAGAAGCTTTCATTATTAATTAAGCATCTAATTTTCTCTTGGTATATGAAAGAGGGAAAAGCAGCTAATTGCATTTGAGATTCCCTTTAGCATAATTAGATCTAGGCAAATAGATAATCCCCTTGACACCAATGACATGCATCGGATTCATTTTAAGCAACCATTTCATTTGGGAATATCACACCTGGAGTAATTAGTCAAATGCATCTCATTCTCTTAAGAAACTATTTGGGTAACACATGGAATTACCTTGGGAAATGGACAAAATGAAAGACCATGTGTAAAAATAATAACATAGTTGCTATAATTAATGTGAATAAATTATATTTTAATTTTCAAATATGAGTTTAAAATACAATAAAAATAACATTGTGATTAACGTATATTGTTTGGGAAGAGATAATCTATAGCTCAGTGGATAGAAATGTACTTAAGAACAGTAACTCCATCTTACACAGAGCTTTGAAATGAAAAATTGATTCAGGCTAGAATGAAGTTCATTAGAACTTCATTTTTTATTTTTTTTTTTTTTCTGTCTATTCTATCAACAATTTTTCTGCCATTCCCGAATAAGTCATTCTTTCTTTTCTGTTTTGAAAATAAATGGAATTTATTTTTGAATTTCTTATCATTGTGTTTATAGTAAGTATATGGTATAATACAAAGTGTAAAAATTCCAGTTTGATCAGCCTAATTTTTTTCCAGAGGGTTTTTCCTTCCAATTCAGAAAAAAGCTATTTCTTCCATATTTCAAAAATGTCATCATTTTTAAGTTGTCACCTTTTTAAGTTGAAATACCTGTATGTGTATATGTGTATGGATGTATGCATGCTTAAGAGAAAGATGGAGAAATTTTTCTAATGGTAGGAAAAGATGTTCTTGTAAAAATAAGATATTAACTGTGAAATTATCTCTACTACATTATTTTACTCTTCTCTGTGGCTATACTGATTCTTATAAATCAGCTGCTTACTTAAAACTACTTCAGGTGTGATTGCACTCCATCCTGGGAGACATACATCCCTATATCTTCCCTGATAGACCATGAGCATTCTCTCTTCAGGAATCTGAGGTCCTTCTTGTCATCAAGCACTCTTTATATTTAAAGGTGATTTGTAACAAGACAGAAGAAACCAAAATCTGATTTTATTGAGGTTAAAACTATTTTGATAGAAGTTTTCAGCTTTCACTTCCTAACGAGTGCATTCCAAACTGAAAGACAGAAAAGCCAAGTTGTACATTTGAATGGCTTGACTGAGTAAACTGGAGATTAAATAGAGGCCAGAAGTGTTTGAGCTAGTTTAGTGCAACTGGAAGTCTACATTGCCCGTTGGACACCAGATTTTCAGAATTCCTTAACTAACATACTAAATCTAAAATCGTAATTTTTTAATAGTAGCCAAGTATTAAGGAAATTACAGTAGCTATTAAAAAGAAAATATTGTGGGTAGTACTGTTCCTATTAGATCATCAGCATCAGGAAACCTAAAAAATCACCAAGTAAACAAACATAAACTTTTAGAACCTTAAAACTCAGTAACAAGAAGAAGAATCAAAGCTAATAACTCTTAATCAAAGATCACATCCTTCCACCGAAAATGTTGCCTTATCTAAACATTGAAGTCTATGCAAACAGCTTGGTTAACAAAACTTATGCATAGCAAATATATTGCTGTATCCTGGAATCAATGTACATGAGATGAAATAAACATTACTCCAGAATGTTCTAGTCTGTTCTCTGTGCTATGACTGGCTGTTGTGTAAGAACAGTGAGGCAGACTATTTCAAGGTATAAAATAACTCTAGTCCATTAGCTGGGTTGTTGTAATCCACCAGTCAAGAATCTATAATTATAAAATCATGCTAATGATATGGCAAATACATCCAAAAATAAGTACCACTGAAAGAAATAAAGAAAGCTTTTTTTTTTTTTTTTTTTTGTAAAATATTTTAAGTAATTAACATATATTATTCTCTCTAAAATGCGATGTTAGCAAATAAGTAAATAAATACAAAGTTTCCTCTCATGTGGCTCTAAATGAGCACTCACTAATTGGCTGGATGGTCACCCACAAAGAGTTGCAGTAAACAGCCCAGTGTCCAAGTGGAGATCAGTAATAAATGGTATTCCTCAAGGGTCAGTACTGGTATCGTCACTGTTTAGCATCTTTGTAAGTGAAATGGACAGTTGGATTGAGTGCACTCTCAGCAAGTTTGCTGATGACACCAAAATGTGTGGTGTGGTCACCGCACTGGAAGGAAGGGATGTTATCCAGAGGCCTGAGAGGTGGGCCTGCGCAAGCCTCATGAGGTTCAACAAGGCCAAGTGCAAGGCTGGGTTGGGGCAATCCCAAACTCAAATCCAGGCTGGGCGGAGAAAGGATTGAGAGCAGCCCTGAGAAGACCGGATGAGAAGCCATGAGCCAGCAATGTGTGCTTGCAGCCCAGAAAACCAGCTGTGTCCTGGGCTGTATCAATAGCAGCCTGGCCAGCAAAGCAACGGAGGTGTTTCTCTCCATCTGCTCTACTCTCATGAGACCCCACCTGGAGCCTTGCACTCAGCTCTGGGGCTCCAGCACAAGAAGGACATGAAAGTATTAGAATGAGTCCAGAGGAGGTCCATCAGGGTGATCAAAGGGCTGGAGCATCTATACAATGGAGCCAGGCTGAGGGAGTTGGGGTTGTTCAGCCTGCAGAAGAGAAGGCTCTGGGGACAACTTATAGTGGCTTTTGAGTAACTAAAGGGGACCTACAGGAAAGCGGGGGAATGACTCTTTGCCAGGGAAATCCACTTTCAGCCTGTATTAGTCTAAAACAATGTTGTTTGTTTGTTTATCTTTGTGTGTGAATGAAACTATTCTGTTTCCCTTGTTAAGGATTTATCTGCATTTTAAGATTTTTTTACCCAATTCATGTTAACTTACTTGTGAAATGGTATTTTGAAATACAATAGTATTTACCTTGACTACTTTTCCTTTTTATTTCTCTTTTTCCTCTCCCCACCTTTACTCTGCCTGAAATTGTTTCTAAATATGGATCAAACACAGTGAATAGTTATGATTTCATCAGAATTCTGTTCACAGAATCACAGAATCATCTAGGTTAGAAGAGATCTCCACGATCATCTAGTCCAACCTCTGACCTAACACTAACAAGTCCTCCACTAAACCATATCATTAGAACGGTAACTATTTGATTATTTTTTTTTCTATCCATCAAGTTCTATCCTTTAAGGCCCCATGAGATATTTAGGTTAATCTTGTGACTCACACATTAAGCATTAAGTTCAGCTATACTGGTTATATTTCTGCTTTCCCTACACAAATGAAGCTAATTTCTTCTTGTGGGCTCTGACAGTTTGGGTACAAAATTAAATGCCATAGAATTTTAGCTCATCATAATCACGGAGCGGCACTGATTCTGTATGATGACATTGTGTTACCTTTCATGAAAACAAGAACTTTGGGATTGAGTGGTGATAGTCTTACCTTTACACCAGGCTGGGACATGGCCAACATATCTACTCAGGCCTCAGAATTTGGAGGCACTCAAGTTTAATAATATAGACACAGCCAATACATCCCGCTTTTACCACTGAGCTCTGAGTCTCATAAGATAGGTTCAACTCAAACTCATCCTGTTAATATGAATATACACTTTGCCACAACGTGTTTCATTAATACAAAACAGCCTCCCTGATCATTCATCACTTGAAATTATACACACAGGTGTTGAAGTGAGGTGCAGCTGTTGATAAAGGCTGAAGCCAAATTATTTTCCTGAGGTAAATTGGCTTTCAGTTATGTTGTTTTTGTTTTCTGCATTTTTTAAGAGAGAGGAAAAGAAGAGAAAGGTTGAGATTTAAAATCTATTTTTTTCTTCTTTAAATAAAAATGACTGTAATTTTCTTTTTATCCATTAGAGACAAATACGGGTTTGATAATTCAGCAGCTTCTGAGGCTGCGTTCACACTATTAGTAAGTGTTGCAATTTAAAAGTAGTGCTGGTTAAAACCATCTTTGGTGGCTCTTTCAGGTAAAACTAGGAACTCCCAAGATGTGAAAACATTTACTATAATTTTCAATTCTGCCTTTGATTTTTTTATTATTTTATTTTATTTTATTTTATTTTATTTTATTTTATTTTATTTTATTTTATTTTATTATTTTATTTTATTTTATTTTACTTTATTTATTTATTTTATTTATTTATTTTATTTATTTTATTATTATTTTTGCTTCTACTTTACATCAGGACAAACTGACAAGGTTTTCAGTTTTCAGGGGGAAAAATATAGGTCTTCACTTTGATGTACACAATGCCTTCTGGAAGAACTCACCAAGACTGGAAGAATAACCACCTTTGAGTCCTTCTCCTGTTAGACCAGATTTCAGCCTCATACTTTCACTGTCCAGATAAGAGTGCCAAGCATGGGAAATCATCTGTGTTCAGGTGACAGTGACAGTACGGAGGTAGATCTCTCTCAGAGCTTCCTATTAAAGTGCCTCCACTTTCTCTAAATAATCAGTCATAAAGAAATAGTTTTAAAATATAATCATATGATCCATACAAACACATTAACTACTTAACCATATTGTCTCCTTATTCCAATGAATAGTTAGTTGTTTAATATAAAGTGGAGGCAAATTTCCCTCCACTTTCTATATGAAGCAGTACATGAAAGCAGAAATCTATCATAAACTGTCCATGTAATTTCTCATATTTGCTGTTAGTTCTGGTTGCTTTCGACTGGTAAATGACAATGATGCTAACTGTTCCAATGTAACCTTCTCTGTTAAATGCCCTCATCATTCCGTTTAGTGGGTGTTTCTGTACCACCTCTAAAAATTACCCAGATGGTTGAGGGCACAATATAAGCACACCCTAAAGATACCATTTCAGAGATGGTATGTCCTGAAATGTAGCAGATCCTTTGAATTAGTGATGCATTAGCTCATGATACAGGCTCTTTAGGAAAGACAGGTTGGGTAGATGAGGAGGAGATGTTGCTCTCTTTGTTAATGAGCAGCCATATTGTATGGAGCTCTGCCTGTAGATAGATGAGGAGCTTATCTAGAGTTCATGGGTTAGGATTAAAGAGAGGACATGGAAAGGTGACATTATAGTGGGGGTCTGCTACAGACCATCTGATCAGGTAGACTAAGCAGATGAAACCCTCTGCAAACAGATAGGAGAGGTCTCACATTCACAAGCCTTAGCAACCACTCTGATATCTGTTAGAGGAACAACACAACAGGGCATAAGTAATCCAGGAGATTACGAGAATTCATTGACGATAACTTCCTTCTCCATGTGGTAGATGAGCCAACAAGCAGATGTGCTATGCTGGACCCCATTCTCACTAACCAGAAAGCTTGTTGAAAATATGAAGGTCAAAAGCAGCCTTGACTACAGTGACCATGAAATGGTGGAGTTCAGGTATCACTGTCCTCTTCAGTCACCTGTACATTATCCTGAGTGAACACGGTTTCAAACTACAGGTTTGAAGTTGTTAAAACATCCAGCTAAGTTTTAGGCCACTGACTGATTCCAAAGGACTGTATGGGTCAGGTTCATCACTTCAACATTAGTCAACTAAAAGTTAAGATACCAATTTAAGCAGTTGTGCAAGAATTCTTCTTCCTGAGGATAGCTGAATACTTCTAGAAGGTGTTTTCTATTACCCATTTTACAAAACTACCTCAAGACAGGATGAGTCTCTCTGTAGCTTGTTTCTCAGTCTCTGTCCAGAGAGAAAATCTAGATAACAAGCTTTGATTAGACAACTCAGATTTACATATATGAAGTTAAGAGAGATGAAACTCATATTTCTCTAAAATAACTGGATTTTGACAACTTCTATTTTTTCAGGTGATAAGTATAAATGTCATGTCGTAGCATACCAATAGGCATGATATGAAATTCAATGGTTTTAGTCTTGTAATGAAGATACTACAGGCAAAGAGAAAAGTCAAGGAACATGGAACCACAAAAGTCAGATAAATGTGTTGAGATGGAAGTTTGAAACATAACAAACCAAGAAGACTCATCTACTTTATTAGTTAAATAAGGTTACTGATTCTAATACTTAGAAAGGACAAATCACACAGATTTCTGTTTCTTCCCTGGTGCATAAAATTGATCCCCAGAAAGGGAGGGCTGTTTTGTCACCACATTCTTGTTAAAATATTAACAGAATATTTTCCCTTATTTATCTCACAGCTGGAAAAGGTGCTCAAACCACCTCCTATTTACATCCTGGCTATATTTTTCAGAGGCTTTTGTTTCCCTGTTAATTGAAAACTCTATTTAGGGATTGCCAGAAGTTGGCACTATTTCAGATAGAGCTGGTGAACTGCAGCATGACACAAGAGATTCCGAAAGAAGGAGGTATATGGCCTCATATAGATCCACAGCTTCTGGTGGCCATGTTTATGAGGGTGGAGATCTGTCTGGCACATCCTGTTAAACAATCTATTTTAACACTCCTAAACACTCCTATTAAAACAATGGCAAATACCCATTTCAGTATGCCAAGTGAACATCCAAGTGCATAACAATTTGATCCATCTTTCCTCCCAGATTGCTAAAGCAGCTTGAGACAGTCACATCCATGACCTTGTAAAATGTCTGTGGTATTGCAGCAACAACCAGTTTGTTTTTTTCTTTGTAGTAGAAAAGGAGGGTGGGCTTTTTGGAAGGAGGGGTGTTTTTATTTTATTTTTCCACCTCTCCCTCCTCCCTTTTCCTTGAGCAAATCCCCATAACAAATAAAGTTACACTTCAAGACTGGATTACGCAGATTCTTAGGTTTGCATGCCAATGTTTACTTTAAGTTAAAAATGATACTTCTGAGAATTCAAATAATATGTTTAAAGTATTTCCAGACTGTTGCTTTGCTTGTATTTGGTTTGGCACTGATTCCCTCCATGAATATGTCAGTTTTGAAGAAGAGATGAATGCTGTTCATTTACAGCCTTTGCCTATTGATCATACATTTAACATTAGTTGATTTTGTTTATGTGCAGGTTTGGAGGGATTCAAGGCAAACTTAAGAGCTCTCATTGCAGAGAAATTTTGTTGATGAGATCTTGCCTCTTTCAAGGCATTCATGGATGGCAATAGGTGGGAGTGGTAAGAGCCCACAGCACAGCTTGTCATAGATCATAGTAGGTAATGAAAACAGTCTTTTTTGACCTCAAAATTTATATATCTATCAAAAGGTTTCAGTTCAGTTTTTCACTGTAATGGTTTGTCTGGGACTCAGATGAAAGGACTGTAGAATACATGTCCCACTTAACGTCCTCTGGAAGATATTCCTTCTCATAGCTGCCTTTTCTCTGAAGCCAGCTTGCCTGATATCCCCAGACAACATGCCAGATCCTGTACTCTCAGCCTTTATTTAACTTCTCCCCAGGCATGCTTATCCTGTGGCTGCATACACCTGAATTGTCTCCTCAGAAGTTACCCCTGTTATCAGACCAGAGAGGAGATATAGGACAGGAGCTACCTGCCAGTTGCATGTGCATGTAAAGCTTTTTAACTCAAATTGAAAACAGCATAAATATGGCTGAAGACATCTGAACCCTGAAGTGATGCTACAAAATAGCTTGGATTGTCCCGGCATGGAGATCTCCATAACCCATTCCATTTCACTTATATGGATTTGATGCTCCCAAAATTGTTATTCTGTGATTTATTTCCTGCAGCTTTGTGCTTAACAAATTATAACACTCAGCACTCTAACAGGGTGGGCTTTCCAGAAGAGAAAAAGGCTTTTAAAGAAACAGGTACAATCAGGTTTTACAATCAGTATTTATTTATATTCTGTAGGTATCAAACTTCATTCTCTGATACACTTGAGAGAAATAAAAGACTGACTCCCTGCTCTTGAGCTATATGATGGAACATTTAGAAAGCATAACACATACTTGTGGTCTATAGAAGCCTCAGAAGTAGAGCAATAAGTGAGAAAATCTGTAAGCAAAATTATTATATATATATATATTTTTGTCAGTTATGGTTTTCTCAGGTAGTCTCTAAGCGTGGTCAATGTTTTTCTCCTAGAAATTTTGAGAAACATAAATCGTCAGGGAAAGCAGGAAAAACATCCTCCAGCCTGATCTGGAAAATAACTTAAAGCTGAACCTGAAACTTTCCCTACATTCCATCTTGAAAAAGAATAGGATATTTGCAGACCTGCTTGGGAATGATTTGTAGGAAAACTTCATAGAACAAGGTGGACATTTTAAAAATGCTTCCACAGAGTTTCCTTAGATTTTGTATTTTTAAATCTTAGAATCATAGAAACATTCAAGTTGGAAAAGACCTCTAAGATCATCTAGTTCAACCTTTAGCCTAGTCTAACACTGACAAGTCTATGACAAGACAATGACAAGTCTACCACTAAACCATGCCACATAAAAATAATATGTAGTAGAACAGGAACATGAGTCTTGAAGGAAACTGGACTCTGTAAATATTTCAAAAGAATATAGGAATTAAACTAATTAGACGTGCTTTATTATATTTAAATAATGGGTGAAAAAAAAAAAAAAGGAAAAAGTTGAAAAAGTTGTCAAGTTAATTAGCACATTAAAAAAAAAGAGAGAAAAAGAAGACATCACACGAGTTTTAGAAATTACTTGACATTGAGATAAAGGAATAAGTCATTATTTGGTTATCTTGTTAGGGCTACAGAAAGAGTTCTAGCAAGGTCACCACGACTTTGACAGTGACCACAGCTATGCTTCTTTTAGGAACTGAAAGTAAAGAGTGAAACACAAAGGGAGAATAGTGATTAGGAAATTGGATAGGTAATTATACAAAGGTCAGGAGGGAGGGTCAGATGATTGTCAAGATGGTCAAAGGGCATGGCATGTCATCAAAATGGCTGAAATGATAATTGTCTGTAAACTCATTGTCCCTTTTCAAATTGACATCAAAGAAAATGGAAAGCATTGATAATCTCTCTAAGAAGATAATTAAGCAGATGGGCATAGAAATTGAAAAGATAGATAAATAAGCTAATGAATAATGTACCAGAAAAAGAGATGCAAATGTTAATGTTGAAGTATAGACAAGCTCAATAGCAAAAGTTTACAGGTTGTGATAACTTGGAAATTTTAAATAATGGAAATATGAAGATTTTATTTCTTAATGATGTAAATGTATTCAGTGGTTGCAAATTACATGACACTGGATGTCTTCTGCTTCTGGAAACAGTTTTGCTGTTGATTGTGACAACAAGAACAGATGCAAAACAAGAGCCAAACCACTCCTCAAACTGTTTCAACATATCAGCATGTGGATTTTTTTTGAAAGTTTTTCCTCCATTTATAACTCTCATTTTTCCTCCATTTATAACTCTCCTTTTCCTCTCCACAGCTGAATACAGGCATGGATTTACTGGGCAGACACTTGCCTTTCTCTATCAGCAGGAATCTTCTTTTTGTGATTTATGTTTAGAAGTAAGTAGCCCAGCTTCATCCTTGCAATGGTGGACCTCTCCTGTTAAAATTAAAGCTGTCTGTCACTGCCTCACAGCACTATCAAAATCCAGCCAGAGCCAGGAACTTAGACCTCGATCCCACAGCCTTATAAGTTAAATTCAGCTTAGTTCTGTAGCCACAAGATGTGTTTAAGTGTATATGAATGCAATAAATAAAGATGCAGCAATGTATTTCACTTTAGACAGTAGGAAGGTTTTTCTGTTTTTGCAGAGGAGCAAACTGTTTCTCAATTAACAGTTATGTTGAGGTCTTTAAAACATCTTTAAAAGACGTTTAGATGTAGAGCTTAGGGTTTAGTGGGTTTAGGTTTAGTGGGGACTGTTAGTGTTAGGTCAGAGGTTGGACTCGATGATCTTGAGGTCTCTTCCAACCTAGAAAATTCTGTGATTCTGTGATTCTGTGATTCTGTAACTACATCAGTGAGGCTGTCACTCCCTAAAGGAAAGGAATCCCGTCAGAATACAGAATGGTAACTTATATTGTTATAATTCCTTTCTATTCAATTCCTTTCTATGTAGGAATTGATAGCATTCTAGTTTATGGCGTGAAATCTTTGATATGACTTTATTTTGCACTCAGTTGTGTGTTCATGATGGGAGCACTGAGTCACTTTATAAGTATAGTTAAATACAGAGATACAGAAGAAAAACAACAGATGAAATAGAAAAAGGAACTTAACTTTTTGGTTTCTTTGTTTTCAGACTGATTCAGGTTGCTCATGTCAGCAGAATAATAAATAATCACAATTAGATTTTCCTTTGAGCTGAACAACAACAAAAAAAAATCCAGACATGAAGAGTTTTTATCGGAAGTTCATAGCAGTTGTCTCGAAAGAATCAGTGACCTACTGGATGGAATGACTGCTTATCTGTGTTCTGGTGTGGATACACAGAGCAGGAACTTGAACTGTAATTTTCTTTCACTGTGGCAGTTTCCTGTTTGCCAGGATAGTGGAGAAGGAAAATATTATAACTTAAATCATTTTCTAAGGTCAGGCATATATTTCTATGGAAAGATTTAGTTTCCATTAAGTGACACTTCTCAGTGAAAATCCATCTTTTCCAGTTCTAATGATGACATGAATTTCAGATAACTTCAATGCTAGCAGAAAATGGGAGTCTCCTGCAGCTGCAATTCTGATTTTAAAAGGCAGTTTTCAATTTCTGTTCTGCAGATGAGGACTATATATATCAACACTTTTGGCACCTACTCCAATGTTCCTGGATGCAATGTGGAGAGTTAAAAGCCTCTGAAATTCTCTAGATCTCATCTAAGTTGCCTATCTAAACTCCTTAAGGGATCTGCCTCTGAAGACAGGAAGACTGAAGGTTTTCAAAGCACCCTTCTTATTTTTATGTAGGAAGTTCAGGTATTTATGAAAGCTTCCTTTACTTAATGTCTATAACTTAGGTCCAAAGTAGGTGTCTAACATGTTTACTAGGTCTCTGCAGCTATGTCCACCTTCTCTTTGCATTAGTTTTTGACATTTATGTAACAGCTAGTGTAAAATCTTCAGACTTGGTTAACTCTATTTCCAATTCCACCTCAGGAACCACAATGGTACCACAGTGATGTTCATGGAAACCAGAGATAAATCTGGTTTATTTATTTCTTTGATGGGGGGGGGGGGGGGGGGGGGGGGGAGGGGGGGGGGAAGGTCAAAAGGTCTTTAGGACTTTCTGTTCTATTTAACATTTTCATAATGAATTATGATGAAAATATCCTTAAAAAGGAACTTTGGGATCCCTCTTAGCTTGTCTCAAAATGCTGTATCCAGAAATTGGTATAACAGGAATGTTATATCGATTGATATGACTGGAATGTCACATATATTCCTATTTGCTTCCACCTTTATTTGCTTTCATACTAATGATTATCAATTAACAGCAGGATGCAATATAAGGACAATTTTGCATTTTCTAAGTTTATTATCCTCCATTTTATTTCAAGCAAAAGTCATCTTTTGTCTAAATCTGAAAACAACGTTTGGATCTAACATCAGGATTTCAATTTTGTGTCAAGTGAAATTCCTTGGACACAAATTTCTTTGGGCAGTTAAGAGTTGCTGATGCTCAGAATCCTAAATGGTGACTTAGTTTTCACATACCTCTGAATTTGTTATAAAAGAGAAAAGCAAGGGAAAAAATAATAGTAATAAAAAATGGAGAACAGAGAAGAAAATATAATGAGCTAAATCCTCAGAGAAGGAAACAGATGACATTAGGACCATGGAGAAGACCTGGTGTTTGTGTTCCTGCTTGGTGATAACTATTATTTGCATTTGGTTAGTTTGGTTGTATATTTTCCTTTCTGATAAAAGTAGATAAACGTGTGAAACACTTATCTGCAGGTCATCACCTGTGGTCATAACTTCAATGGAGCTCCCTTTCTGAAGCTTCCAGGTAAACTCGGGAGTTAGACTTTCTATCAGATTCTCCCTGGAAGAGCTGGACTCCAAGCAGTAATGCCTTGTCTCCCTCAGATTCTTTAGGTGTCTTCAGAGGATTCTTTGATGGACCTTGGGCATATCCCCTACAATATAACTTTTCCAGAATTCACATGCAAGCCATGTACAATGATGTGTGCTTTTACCAGAATGCAAGAAAGAATAAATGGTGCAGAAGCTGAACAAAAGCCTTTTGCTCTTGGTTGTCACAGCCTTAAGTCTCATAGGGAAGATCATTTTGTACTTAAACAGAAAATATTTCTGCTCCCCACACACTACCTCATCAGGCTTCTCATGAAACCCTCTTTATCTCAAGTGCTTGAAAAATGGTTACTTGAGTAAGAGCACACTGTGTCTTCTGTGACTTTCAGCTGTCTTTGTCCCATCATTCTTTGATCAGCAGGATGATAACAGCTTTTGGGCTCTGCTGCCAAGGAAGCACCTCTACTGACAAAACAGCTGTCCCTGACTGGCTCCACATCTAAGATGTTTGTCTCTGGTTAGATCATCCTGATGCTGGCAGCTCTGAACGTTCGCATTTGGGTGTTCCACCCCATAAAGTGATGAGGAGGCTGAAGGCTACATGCATTTGAAGGAGTTCTCTGATGAAGTAGCATGCAGGAACTAGAAGTGCCTGAAGTCCCCCTTGTCATACTGCTCAACTCTTCCCCCATTGCAAATGCCATTTTTCATGCCATTCCCAGAAAACTGCGGAGGTGAGGATGTGCAGCTTGTGTAGCCTTCTCACTACAGAAAAGCTGATTTTAAAATCTCTCCAGGTTCTAAGACTTCAAGCTCCATTTATAATGCCAAAGCACTAAGCTATTTTTTATAGTTTTAATGCCATCACATCTTTTAATGTACTGTTTTAAACAGCTAAAAAATAGTATTGTTACTAATCAAGGCAACTATATTTTCTACACAAGCTATGACTTCTTTCTAGAGGTGTTAATCAGATTTCATTTATTTTTATAGCATTAGGGACATTAGCATTACTCTGGAAATGTTCCCCTTTCTATTTGTCCTTGGATAAGATATCTCCTGTATTAGGATAACTTTCATCCTGAAGATAAATGTTTCCCGATAAAACAATATTGTTAACCTGTAACAACTGCAGCATGAAATAAATGCAGTTGTCAAGTAAACTTTAAAGGGAGGAATTAAAAATCAAAAAAAAAAAAAAAGAAAAAAGAAACCTAGGACACATTAAAATACTGAAAATACTGTTGTACAGTTCTTTGCTATCCCCAAATGAATTTATCTTCCAGGCAATCTCATATGATTGAATAGGAGAGAAGTCACCTGAAATAATGCTAAATGACAAAAGATGCATTAGCATCATAGGATAATGTGTTTATTCTCAGAAAGAGGAACGTTCAGAAGTCTTTCACACTGTGACATGTAAAAGAAATCAGTGTAGATGAAGTATGCCTAAAGTTACTGTAAATAAACTATAGGGTAGTCTTCAAGTCTGCAAATATTTCTGAGAACCTATATCTCTTTATTCTCGTTCTGTAGATTCAGATCTTCTCAATAGCCACTGAAATCTGTGGAAGACTCCCTGAAAACTTCAATGAGTTTTCCAATACTCTCTTA
This sequence comes from Aythya fuligula, assembly GCF_009819795.1. Taxonomy (NCBI): domain Eukaryota; kingdom Metazoa; phylum Chordata; class Aves; order Anseriformes; family Anatidae; genus Aythya; species Aythya fuligula. The sequence goes on from NC_045559.1 coordinate 5,099,701, forward strand.
CTTCTTTTAAACCTTGATCCAGAAATATGCTTAATCATATGCTTAACAAGCAAGCAGTTATATTGTTGTATAGGAAGGCTTTGCTGGGTAATCACCTGTCTACTCAATACTTTTATATATATATAAATATATATATATATATTTATTTTTTTTCTCTTTCCTCTGATTTGCCTCTACTTCTCTTCTGAGGAGGAAAAGAAAAAATATACAGAGTTGTTTAAATTCAATAGTACAATCAGAGATATTGATTGGTGTTATTTAAATGTCCCCAGGAACATATGGTATTTATAAACAAAGAGAGGTGTACATTATTTTGTGAATAAGAGGGGAAAAATCTTGCATGCAGGTGGTCCAAGACTAGGATGACAGAAGTGAATAACATAACATTTTTCTTTTGATGATTTCATGTTTCTTTTTTGTTTGATTGATTTACCCAATGAAGAACTGAAAATTTCTCATTTATTTTTTCTTAATAATGTTTTCTTTTTCCCCTTCCCTTCCCTTCCCTTCCCTTCCCTTCCCTTCCCTTCCCTTCCCTTCCCTTCCCTTCCCTTCCCTTCCCTTCCCTTCCCTTCCCTTCCCTTCCCTTCCCTTCCCTTCCCTTCCCTTCCCTTCCCTTCCCTTCCCTTCCCTTCCCTACCCTTCCCTTCCCTTCCCTTCCCTTCCCTCCTTTCTTTCTTTCTCTTTCTTTCTTTCTTTCTTTCTTTCTTTCTTTCTTTCTTTCTTTCTTTCTTTCTTTCTTTCTTTCTTTCTTTCTTTCTTTCTTTCTTTCTTTCTTTCTTTCTTTCTTTCTTTCTTTCTTTCTTTCTTTCTTTCTTTCTTTCTTTCTTTCTTTCTTTCTTTCTTTTTCTTTCTTTCTTTCTTCCTTCCTTCCTTCCTTCCTTCCTTCCTTCCTTCCTTCCTTCCTTCCTTCCTTCCTTCCTTCCTTCCTTCCTTCCTTCCTTCCTTCCTTCCTTCCTTTCTTTCTCTTCTTTTCTTTCTCTTCCTTCCTTCCTTCCTTCCTTCCTTCCTTCCTTCCTTCCTTCCTTCCTTCCTTCCTTCCTTCCTTCCTTCCTTCCTTCCTTCCTTCCTTTCTTTCCTTCCTTCCTTCCTTCCTTTTTCTTTCTTTTTCTCTTTCTGAAATAAATAAATAAATTTATTCTTGAAATGTTGGCTTCATAATGAAGATCAGATTTAAAATGACTTGGCTCCTTTTCTAATTCAAACTTTTATCAGAATACACATTATTCTTTACAGATTATTTATGCTTTTTCATTTATCCAGACTTATCTCATGCTGATATCCTCTGTGATTATAATTTTTTAGAATTATTGTCATCAATGTTTGTAACTCTTCCTTCTTCAACATCAGCTTTGTTAACTTTTTTACAGGTGGGAAAATAAAAGAAATATGTGTTACCTGATTCCATATCCTTTCTAATCATGGATGCAAAATTCTGCAGATTCAGGACAGAAAGTGATCTGCTTGTTATATTAAGCCAAAAATAAAGGGTTGAAATACAAAAAGGTTCAGTTCCCCTTCAGGCACCAAGATCATGTTGTGGTCCAAGTGGGTAGATGCATAAAATCACTATGATTTATTTATACATGTGGGTATATCTGTGTGGGTATACCTATTTATACATGTGGGTATATCTGATGGAAAATACATATCAGTAGGTTGCAACCATGCAGATCATATATTTCAGGATTATTTTATATTTTGAAATTATAATAAACCAAAGACTACACAAAGGCAATAGGTAATATTATTCTCTTTGTAGGACTACCTGCGTTCAGTTCCCCAATTTGCTGAAAACCTTTTTGATGCAATTTCTCCACATGTTAAATTCCCACTTGCAACTTTGTTGTGACAGCACTACCCTCCCTCTCTTCTTGTGCTCAGATCTGGAGGCGGGGAAGCCATATTTTATATCACACATAACTGGAAACCATGAAAATTTCTCCATGGGTACACACATTTGGCATTTGTCTGTAAGAAATATATCTTTGTCTGACCTTTGCTCACCTTACCTTGGCAAACATGTTGGCCCTGTCACCAGGGTAAAATGAACAGGATTTCAATCTCTATTCTGCTCTGTAAGGGTATCATTACATTACCTTAGCTACATCTACAAGAGTCTCTGCTCTGCTGCTCTCTACTGCTGAAACTAGTTTTCTTGTTTGGTTTTTCTCTTGATCTCCCTATTCATTTGTCATCATACTTTCTGACCTTCGAGACAAAAAGTGACATCCCATCACCTAACCTCAGAAGAACTAACTGGATGCCATTCTGTGCCCTGAACAAGTATTTTGATGTGTGTTCTCTTTGTAGTTTCACAGGAAGGAGGAAGAATGGGGGGTGGAAAGGAGGTTGGGAGCTTTTATAATTATAAGAGCTTTTCTTAGGGATTTAGCTAACTATTAAGTAAATATGTTTCTTATTTTAACCTCTGGAGTGCCCCAGGCCTCACAGGGATATTTCACATACATGGATTTCTGCGGTAGGATGTAGGTCATGCTATTGCACTGATTAGCATGGACTCTGCCTTTCAAGATATGCCTCTGGGTGGGATGTTCTTCCAAGGAGTAACTGGATTAGTCACTAGGTCAAAGACTAAGTGCCCAGTCTTTGTGGCCTAGAAATTCAATACCTTGTCCCAGGCTGGAGCCACTGAGACTACAAATGATCTCTTTCTGAGACCTTGCCCAACATCTACCTGTTCTATGTTTAAACAACAGGAAAATGACCCTTAGTATATTTCCTAGGACTCTGGTCTTAGGAAATGTTGTTATAGGAAAAGGTGATCGACTGTCTTTTCTTAGTGTTCAATGCATTTTATGAGATGTTCTATAAGCTAAGAAATCTCAAATCCATTAAGAACTATGAGACAGATAAAAAAATTGAATTTCAGTTCCAGCCTGATGTCTTAATCCATTTCTGACTAAACATTTTACACTGTGTTTAGTGTTAGGGACATCTACAAATGAGCACACACATACACGCATTGCGCTAAGCTTCTTTTTTCTTTTCCTACTTTCACAGTTAAGGGTATTCTTCTCACTTCTCTCACCCCTTTTAAGAGAAAAGACATAGTCAGCAAAACCAGCATTCTGTGGCTAATGTGAATCAAGAAGGATGTGTCATGTATAATGAGACATGAATAGCTAAGGAGATTGCACAGCCTATATCATAGGCATATGGAATCGGATGGTGAATCCTGCTTTATATAGGTCATCCCCTTGCTAAAACATATGATCATATCCTTATTTCCAGCCTCAATATAGTAATGGAAAATTTATATCATCCTTACTCATGAAAATGTTTTTGTTTAGATTGTTTCTCTTTTGCATTCAACTCCCAAATGTATCAGTAGACCACTGTACCTATTCCTAGACTCACAGTCTTTTCAAGGTTTCCTTTCCTATTTAAACTAAACTTTCTTGAAAATGCATTAGCCTTGTTCATATTAATCTAGACAAAGGTTGAGGTGTGCTTGCAAATGACACTGGTGTGCTTGCAAATGGCACCTGTCTCTGAGAAACAACTGACTTAACACTCTTAAACTGGTAATTGCTTTTTTTTTTTTTTTTTTTTTTCCATTGCCAAATCATTTTGTTGGTTCATTTTCATCTTAGTTGGGAAAAATTTCATTTCCCTTTCACATTCAAAAATTAGACCTCTTTTGTAAGTTGATCATGTGGGCTCTCTATCAATTTAATGGAGAGGAAAAGGCACCTCAAACACAAGTTAAATACCTCTAGGACTATCTCACTTAACCTCAGCACTAAATATGACTTGGAATGGAAGAATTTGTCTTTTCTTGGTCAGCTAGATCACCCACATATCTCTCAATGCCATTTTGTAGGAAAAAATTGTTCATTACATGTGAAACAGAAACACGACAATATTGTGGTAAGAGCTCTGAGAGGTGAAAGGAACACTCTCGTCTAATTCATACTAAAGATATTACCAAAGTCTCAGTGAGCTACTGTCAGAGACTTTTACTTTCCTGCATTATGCAGTGAACTGGTTACATACATCTCAGTAAGCTGACCAATGCAGCCTGCGTCTTCCAATTAGATATATGCAGGTCTGTGTGGAGTTTGTGCAGAACTTGGGGTCAGTACAAATAGCCAACAGGGCCCATCTTAGCATCATTATTATCCTGTGAGGATTCAGATCCCTACCTGCAACTGAAGAATTGATTATAGATGCTTTTACAACAGGGATATGTCTGGAGTTGAATTATTGGACCAAACAGTACCTGTTTGCATGGTATATTTTTTGTAATATCCTTAGACCCCCTATAGCATCTTCCCAGAATGGCTGTCATTGTGTCCATGGAAACACTGTAAATATGATTTAGCAATTGTCCTTCGTTTTTTGTTGCATAGTACATTGTGGTTAAAATGAACCAACTACCCGCCTGCCATAGAGGCACTTCAGAAAATCATGAAATTGCAGAATGGTGGTGGGAAGTCACCTGGTCCAAGTCATCTGGTCCAAGTCACCTGCTCAAGCAGAGCCACCTAGAACAGGTTGCCCAGGACCATGTCCGTATGTCTTTGGAAGATATTCAAGGAGAAGACTCCACAGCCTCTCTGTGAAACCTATGCCAGTGTTCTGTCACCCACACAGTAAAGAAGTGCTTCCTGGTGTTTGGACAGAATCTCTTGTGTTTCAGTTTGGGATCATGGCCTCTTATCCTGGCACTGAAGTTAAGACTTTGGCTGGGAAAGAGTTAATTTTTTTTGTAGAGGCTTGCACAATGCTGTGGTTTGGATTTTTAATGGAAATAGTGGTAATACACTGATATTTTTAGTTGTTGCAGAGCAGTGCTTACACAGAGCCAGGGACTCTTGTGCTTCTTGTGCTGCCCTGCCAATGAGAAAGCTGGGGGTGCACCAGGAGCTGGGAGAAGACACAGACAGGACAGCTGGCCCAGGCTGATCAAAGGGATATCCCATACTTAATGGTGTCCTGCTCATCAGTAAAAACTGGTGGAAGGGAACAAGGGAGGACGACTTGATGGACTTTTGGAGTGATAGCGTTTGTCTTCCCTAGGAACCATTAAGCATGATGGAAGTGACTGAATACCTGCTCACTGATGGGAAGAAGTAAATGAATTGTTTTATTTTGCTTGGACTCGCAGCTTTTGCAGCTGTCTCTTGAGCACCACTGAACAGAGCCTGGCTCCATCTTTTCATCCTCTCCTCAGGTATTTATAGGCATTGATAAGATCCCCCTGAGCTTCCTCTTCTCCAGGCTGAGTGATCCCAGCCCTCTCAGCCCCTCCTCATAAGAGAGGTGCAGCAGGCCCTTGATCATCTTGGTGGCCCTCCACTGGACTCTTTCTAATATGTCCAGATCTCTCCTGTACTTGACTGTCTCTTGAACAGTCACCTGTTCTGAAAGAGGAGAGAGCTTATAACTGGTCTACTATTTTTTTTTTTTTTTCTCTCCTCATGGATATTTCTAAATTTTTTGAATGCAGCATCTGGGTTTCCATTGTGATGGCTGATTGTCTAGGAAACAATTTTAGTCTCAGTTATTAACAGTTGACATACTCCAGATGTCTAGAAGGACCTGGAAGAATATAGCAGTTTTAAGAATACCTCAAAACCATCCCTTCCAAGAATGGACAGTAAAGAATACATTACTCGTTCTACTTGCTGTTTTTTTTTATCATTTAACTTAATTCAGTGCTTACCATTAATATGAAATGAATGGTGTTACAGACATAAATAAAATACAATTCAATCTGATATAGCAAATGAAATTGTTTCATCCATAGCACCTGAACTACTATCAGTTTTTTGATATTATTTTCACTCTTTATGCATATCAGAAATCAGTCTGAAAATATAGTATTTGAGAACTTGACCTTTTATACCAACACAATGGTCAAATCTTAACATGTGCATTAGCACATTATGCTCCACAGGTCTAAAAATAACATACCTTTTTCCAGATAGGTACTATCCCCCCTATTTCTTAGAATTTATTTTTCCCCCTACTTTTACCACAAAGCCACCCACCTGTTTTTTACTGTACTCCTGTCTGCAAGTGCTGATGCCAAAAACAATTGATTTTCTTACTCCTTTATGTAAGAATATGCATTTTCATTCCCACTTGATCTAAATTTGCTGTGTAAATGCATTATTATGAATCATTTATACAGAAATAAATCTGGGCAAATAATGTTACTTTATCTTGTCTTTAAGTATAAAAGAGAATAGAGAAGGAGAATTGTGAATAGTGGAGGGCTGGAGGCTGACATAATTTATTTTTTCCAAAGACTCAAAAGAAGAAACTATCAAAAATAATAAATTAAAATTTCTTTGCTCTTCAGGTTTTCATTATTTTTGATCAGAACTAAAATATTTTGTGAGTGTTACTGATTTGGGCTTTTTTTTTTTTTTTTTCCTAGCTTTCTTCTCACAACAAGAAAAAATAAAATATTAGGAGAGAAAAATTAAATTAAGTTGTTTTGTTTTGTTTTGTTTTTTAACTTTCATTGACATGATTTTAAATTTGAGCTAAAATTTGTCTTTAACAATTGAAATGGAGGGCGATTTAATGGACACACATTTAACTTCTTGATAGCCAAGTGTTGTTTTAAAATACAGACCAAGATTGTACATCTGTTTTTGATAAAGTTATAACCTACATTTTGATTTGATTTTTGAATTCTAAAGCTAATACATATTGGTCATTGCAGATATCTCATGTGTTCACTTGCTGATAAAACTACATTATTTACATGTAAAAGTATATGCACTTTTACACAGAGGTGAAGAAACATTTACCTGTCTAAAATATGCCCAATACTATATCTTCACATTTCATGGCCTAACAAACACATTGAATTTATCATTTATGTCTTTAATTAGTATTTAGCACATCAACCAAAACTGGCATCCATTGTCATTAGAGGGAGGCCACAGTCACACATCCTGAGTCATAACTCAACATTTCTCACCTTCAAAGCAGTTTGTGAACAATCTGAGCGACAGTCTTGAGAAGCAAAGTAGTGTAATAATTCCAGAGTTAAAATGGCTTAACCGAGGAAAAGAGATTTGAATACTGTCGCACAAGCTGAGACATTTCCAAAGATGTGTCATCCTGTCTATTTTGGTCTTTTTTCTCAGACCGTGAGGAATTGTGCAGTGAAGGTGCCTGTCTCTTGCCAATAGGGATCGTAGATGGGTAACTTAGGCTGCTTACAGGATGCTAAAGTTCAGAGGGATGAACACCAGCCCCAGTGACTCATTAGGAAGGATGGGATTATATTGCTGTTAATGTGATTCATGATAGATGCTAGAAATTTCTTTAAATTAGAATTAGTAATATTAAAACATGGTGATTGTATTGTGCATTTCAGAACAAACTAGTGCTCAAGTGGAAGGGAGAGGCTGTGCAAAGAAGCTTGGTTTAAGCAAACATGAATTTATTCTTTTAGTGTGGTAGTCTTGGGTGGGGTGGAGAGAAGAAAGCTTCATCGTTTCCTTGGAAAAATAATAAGTGAGAAATTATCACGAAACTTTCCCTTTCATGGGTGTGCTTGAATGAGTTCAACTTTCATTCAATGTTCAGACTTTGAAGGCTTGGGATTATGAATGATTTTGAAACTATCTGGGACAGGTTCAGCAGTTGTGATTTGAACCAAGCAATACATATGAAGTGGTAGCCTGTGAGCCACCCCCAGATGTTACACAGCATGGAAGTGACTCAGACCTTCAGACATATCTTCATTCACGAACGCGGTGGGTATAAAGAACTCTGCTTACTAAAGTCTGAAAAACTGTTTTGCCTTGTACATAAAGCAATTTGTATAAATTGCTTTTTTCATTTTTTTTTTTCAATTAAATACTTTTTTTTTTCTTTCTTTTTTTCTTTCTTATGTTATTCTACAATCTACACACTGCTAAACCTCACTGACATGTCATGTATAAAGGCATAAGGGCTTGGTCATGTTCCAATTCATAATCATTGGAGTAACTCCATTGAGTGTAACGGATCTGTATTAAGGCCTAAGGAATTCAACACTGGCTAAATGAAACCATCCTGAATTCTTCCTTATGTGTCCTAGGGAAGAATTAGGAAGAATATTATTAATTGTTACCAAATTAATATAGTTCTTCTTCTGGATAGACTGTAGAATTCTTTCATTTTCTCTCTATGAGAAAATGTGTTGTCTATATGTTTTATAAACAATGGGAACTCAGAGGTTCCAGAAAAAAGACACCATATCTCTGTCATAAAACAAAATTCCACATTCAAATATAAAAAGATGTGTAACACTCTGATAATAATATTTACTGAGAAAAGGTGCGTGCAGGATTTGAAGAATTATATACATAAATATCTCTCAATTAAAAAAAAAAAAAAAAAAAAAAAAAGCATGTAAGTTGATTTTAGGGTGCACGAAAATCCAAATCAATTACAGAAGGTTCTTCTGACCAGATAGAAAAAGATTGTTCCTTTGCAGTATGGTTTGTTTTTCCCTTTTCTGTAATTATTATTATTATTTTTCCCCCAGAAAATATTCATCAGCAACATTGAAAATAACAGTAATAAATAGATGGTATCTCATTTGTAATTTGTGAGTAAAGTGATTGTACCTGCAACATAATGTTCAGAACATCATGTGTTTTTTTTTGTTTGTTTGTTTGTTTGTTTGTTTGTTTTGGTTGTTTCGTTGTTGTTGTTGGGTTCAAGAAAGGATTTAAATGAAAGACCTTCACATACGATGAAGATGCCATAACCACCAAAGTACATCATCTACTGTCACAGTTCTTATAATGCATAACCAGCCCCAGTTTCTCCATGTATTTACTAAAATTTCCTCTTTTGAGGTCAATTGGGCACCATTTTTTTCCCCTTCCTCCTTTGCTTTAAAAGATGATAGAGGAAACAGAACAGTTTTATCACAACCAGATAAAAATCATCTTGGACTTCACAGGCTCTCTGAAAATCTGTGGTTCAGATCCTTGTCCTGACCCAGCAGAACTTGAACTCGGATTCTTAACACCACAAGTCAATGAGGTGAGAACAAAGTCTTCACTGACATCCTGTGTGAAACTCTTTCATACAACCATTACTGTATTAGAAATATACTGTGTACATACATATATATGTACATATAGGGCTTCATCATTGTGGGAATGTAAAATTATTTGATTTTTTTGTTCATAATTTATCTAAATGCTAGTTGCCATTGTGATGATACCTCTTGGTTTATTAGACAGCAAAAAGACAACAGGGAAGAAAATTTTGATGTGCAAGAATGCAGTGAGAAGAGGAAATGTTTGTTCTTGAACTGTGTTATTTTATATTTCTTGCCCAGCAGAATTGGATTTTCTCATCTATTTCTAGTTTGTGTAATAATGAAACCTGTCTTTAGAAGTTGAAAGTATTTATTTAAAGGAGAGGTGGGTGCAGGTCCACCTCAAGTCTCTGGTCTAATAGGGGTCAGCTCACAAGGTTGGTTTCTCCCTACCTGTACAAAGCAGTAAAACCACAATTCAGCCTGGTAAATAAATCTGACTAGAAAGATTTGACCTCAAAGGTATCTATCTATCTATCTATCTATCTACCTATTTATATATATTTTTTTTCCTTATCATTTCACTCATCCTATGCTTTCAGTCCTTAGGGAGCTGTATGACACTCCCATTATATAGTACTTACTGAATTTCCTATATAAACTAGGATACCTTCTCTGGAGTTATATCTGTTCTTTGATGAAGCTGAACTGTAACTATATCTTTGGAAAAAAAAATAAAAAAAATAAAAGGATATATTAGAGGATCAGGGCCATGTGACTGTGCAAACACACTGGGCTCTGAGAAAAGTTTTGTTGATGTTGTTTTATAAGAAAACCTGTTGCCATTAGTCTAAATCAGATCCACTCCCTAGCAGAGTTGCAAGCCCAACATCTGAAACCTGTTAACAACAGCTGGTTGGTGGGATGTTGTTTTCCTTTCTATTTTTAATTTCATAAGAAATAGGAACTGTTGCTTTTAACAATCATGTAAGAAAGATTTATGTTCAAAAGTATAGCTAGGTCTGGTCTGAAGCTTAATTTGGAAGAGGAAGAGTTTCAACTGGTATTTTATATAGCTAATTGGTAGTGATGCCTGACCCTACCTCATCACAGGGACCAACGTTTTTGTAAAGAACTGAAGATACATGCTGGGCTTGACTGCAGACACCCACCTCTAGTGTCAACTATACTTGCTTCCAAAATCTAAATTTGAATCACCCATCAGACATACTAGCTGAAAAAATGTATATAAATAAATAATTGAATCTCTATTGCACTTGCAGAAAATTTTAACATACATTCTTTTAGCTTATTTACAATCTTAGTTTATGAGTTTGTGTGTGTGTGTTGTCTGTGTGTGTGAGTGCGTGTAGTAGAACATCCTATCAGAATTCAGAAGTAATCCTGAGGACCTGAGACTTTACTTGATCTTGATGTGGGAGCTGACTAGACCCAGCAGAAGATATGCCATGTCTCTTATATACCTGATCTGTCTCCTATCAGGAGTAGGAATGTGAGCCTAGGTGGCCCTCAGTCTTGAGCCAGTCTTGGAAAATTATTCACTTCTTAAGATATTTTTTTTTCCTAAATCCTAACTTTTATTAAAAATGGAACAACAATATCAAACTCTTTAATTAAATACTAGTTCCATGAGAGCCTGCTGTGCTTTCTGGTCATGAAAAATTGGAGTTTTCCACCTTGAAGCTTAATTCAAAGTATCCCAGCATCTTTTTTCTTATTTTCTAGGGCAGCTTGGTAAGGCACAATATCTATAAAACAAAATGGAGAAAAACACTTCCAGTCACTGTTCAGATTAAATGAATGTCCAAATAAGTAGCCAAAAACTGATAGCGGATTTATTTTATTTTTTTTACATATTGTTATTTGTATAGAAAATCTCCTCACCTAAATTTACTTCCTGTGTATTTTCTCCTTAGTTTTTACAACTAAATTCAGAGGTTTCAGGCAAGATCAGAGTCATTGACTACTTAAGTGATTTACAGAAGCAGCTAATCTTGTAACAGTAGGACCACTATCTGAGATCTGCACAAGCATAGAGGAACTTGGGGAAACTTGGACTTTATCCCTTCTAGAGAAAAGGAAGTTAAAACGATTGTGAAAATCCTCAAAGCAATAAAGAAGCAGAACTATTAGTTCTGAGGGCTAATGAGGGAGAGTAACCTGAGGCTGGAGGCTTTCCATAATCTGTATTGGTACTTGCTTGGTACTTTCCGTATCTATATTGGTACTTGCTTTAGAAGACAAATTTAAATCAGATTTTAAATTAGAATTATTTCCTTACTTATTTTTAATTTGGAATTCAACTTTTCAACTTGTGTTAAACTGAAAATATGGTTTTCATAAAGAGAAATGCATCTAAAATTTTTTGGCTGAAGACTTTAATTTAATAATTGAAATGTTGAAAAATAATAAAAATAACTCTATTTGAAAAAAAAAAAAAAAAGCAACGTAGAAAATGAATCTTTCAAAAAACTTTAGAGTCAAAACACATTAAAATGAATTATTATTGTTATCAGAACCATCTCTTTATTTTCTAACAATTTTCCTTAAAATGATATTAAGTCACAGAAAGAAGTACAACAGAATACCATGTCCTTTTGTTGTTGAGACCTTGGAAGGACCTGCAGTTTCCATATGTAGCAACCAGAGGAGGGAAACTTTACTAATAATTAATAATTCTGATATTCCTCAACAAACCCAAAGAAAAGTAGTTCCTCTATTACTGTTTCTTCTTTCCTTTCAAGTCCTTTCCTTCAGGGCTTTCTGCATTTCTGTCTAGCAGTAATCCTCTAGACCCACTCACTGCAGTATCTTTGCCTATTTTATTTATTTATTTATTTTTAAAAGGTCAGTTTAAAATCTATACAAGTATATTCACAATTTGAAAATAATATATATTACACAGATCTATTTCCGTGTGATTTCTCATAGGCTTTTTCTATGTATTTAGTATTCAGACACTAAAGAATTCTTAGAAGAAAGTGAATAATACATATTTTTGAAGTGAATTCAGCAGTTTTCATGTGAGCATCAGTAAAAATCATGAAGTAATTGACATGGAGCATCATCACAATAATTAATATTTGTCTGAACTGACAATTCCAGGTTTGGGTTCAAAGCAACATTTTTAGTCATGGTCATTTTAAGAGCTGAAAAACAACTCCTTACCTGCTATTTCTCTGCCCTCAGAGATATGTTAAGTTGTTATTTATTTATTTCAGACACTAATAAAAAAAGAAACTTAATGATAGCTAATATTCAGAAATATTCAGACCTTATTTAATACATGGAAAGTATCAGTGTTCTAACCACGTAAAATGTGTAGTGATGAATACTTGATTTTTTGTCATAGAATGATGACATTGCATCTGTTTGTCACATAACAAGCCATCATAAAGAGATTTATTATGGAGCAAAACACCTCTGATGCTCTTAAAGTTGAAAAAAAAATAGAAAAATAAAAAGGACAAAAAGGAAAAGAATGACTAAAAAATAAAACAGGAAAATTTTTCAAAAAAAAAAAAAAAAAAAGAATCAGTCTTAAAAAATAGCATCTTAATCATATATACACACTACAGAATATAGTAGATAACTGAATATTTACATCTCCTCCATGAAATTTTAAAGTTCTGGAAAATGAAGTATCTTGTCTTCAGTAGATCAGGTGGAAATTTACTACCAAAGATGACAGTTTTTGAATAGTTCTTTGCCTTATGTTACTCAATAACATCAAGCTGAATGAAATTTACAGTTTAAAAGTGTGTTTATTCATCTGGGCTTTCTCTCACTGATACTGCTGCATAGGGAGAAACAAAATCTGTCACCTGCTACTATGGCTCTGGTTTCTGCCATTATACAGACGTCTGTGGTTGCCTAAGAACATAAAACCTAGGAAGACTGAAACCTCCCTCCCTCTCCCTCTCCCTCTCCCTCTCCCTCTCCCTCTCCCTCTCCCTCTCCCTCTCCCTCTCCCTCTCCCTCTCCCTCTCCCTCTCCCTCTCCCTCTCCCTCTCCCTCTCCCTCTCCCTCTCCCTCTTCCCTCTCCCTCTCCCTTCTCTCTTTTAAATCACACTAATAAATATAGTCCATTGGAAGAAGGATGTGGAAATAGAGCCAGTGTAATTAACTCCATGCATGTTAGCAGATAGGTTTAGAACCTGAGACATGTAAGAGCAAAGGAAAAAAAAATCTATCTTCTTCAGATAACATTAGAGGTTTGAGCATGGAGGGTTCTAGCTAATCCGGCAATTGCCCAGCAAATCACTGACATGTATGCTTTAAGTCAATATAGTATCAGAACTAGACAACATCTTGTGCAATCAAAAACTAAGTCTCAGGACTAGAAGAATAGAACTCAGGACTAGAAAAGTAAAATTTCTATTCCATTCATTAGAGGGAACCAAGACAAGTGCTCTACTAGGAATCACTTCGTTGCCCCATTAACATAGCTGATTGCCATCAGAGCTTGAGTGGTAGAAATACCCCTACGGTGAATTACATAGTTTGGGGATTTCTGTACCAGTGCTAATATCAGGTACATGCTGGCATTTACCTGGTCTGACATGTTTTTATCTTGTGGATCACAAAAGAATTGATTTGTAGTTTGCAGGAAACCATAGAAACAATGTTGTAGTGTTATTAATTTTCAAGTGATAACATACTTCTTGACTATGCAGAAACCAGATTCAAGGTGGGGTTAATATGAAGAATTTGTTTTAACATATAACTGATGTGTTATTGATGTTATATAAATATAACACTAGCAGCTTCAAAAATAGGTAATCTTGTGCGGTTATTTTGTTTGTTTGTTGCTTTATTTTTTGTTTTACTGTGGACAGCTGCCTAGGTAACAACCCAAGCTACCTGCAATGAAAACAATGAATATGGACATTTCAGTGAAGTTCATTTATCTGAGATTGTCCGTGTCTCAGGCTTCTTTACAGAAGGAAGTTATGAGGTGTGTTTTCTCTAGTCTTTGAAAAGGATGACCACCATTTCCAAGGTCTTTGTGTGGCATCTAAATAAATTGCATATATGGTTGTATCAACATTTCACACTATTGTGAGTCAAATCACTTTAATGTAAGATTAGCTCCTGACTCTTAGTATACTAAACCTTTAATAGACTTACAATTTTGAAATTGAAAAGATCAAAGCAATCATAAGCAGTGTGCATAATACGTATTTTGGAAAGACTAGAATCTTTCTGGTATATAGTTTCCTTTATTTGTTAATCAGTAGGGAAGGAGCAACATGCTGTAATAACAGAAAGGGAAATAGGATTCAACTACACAGTGTGGCATTCATAAATCAGTTCCACCTATTCCCTCCCTTTTCAGATACTCATAACTTTCTCAAAATAAATTTAAGGGGCTGAAGCTCTCCATGCTTGGGTTCAATGGAAAGGTAAATACTTGATGTTGTTTGTTGTTGTTTTGAGTGTTGTTTTGTGTGTGCGTGTGCATGCATATGTGTGTATGTGTTTGTTTGTTTGTTTGTTTAAGGTAAAGTATTTGAGTGTGAATTATTCAGGAGTGAACCCAACATATTTTCTTTGTATGTTTCAATTAAAAAAGCAATTTGTACAAATAAAAAATGACTAATAATCAAAAATTTAAACACAGACTTGCAAATATTTCTTATCGCATTTATATTAAGGAATGGTCCTATTTCTTTTAAAGGCTTCAAATAAATGTAGTTGAGTTTAGAAAGCTGATTATGTGCTTATCTGTTTCAAAAATTGAGACCATTCTTTGCCTGTCCTTTCGCAACAAAATTAAGCAGAATGATGTCTAGGAGAATGCTTTGAGAATGACAAAAATGGGTCTGTTCCATAAGTGTTTTTATTAAAATGTGAGCAAATTAAAGTTTGGTTCCTTGTTATTTAGTTATTTATTTATGAATTCCCCAATGATTCTTTTATTAATTTAACCTTCTTTTAATCTATATCTTGCCAAACTAATTCAGATGGAATATTGGAAGTGCTGAAACAATTTTCCTGGTCTCAATGAGTTCTATAAAAGAAATACAATTTGAAGAAAACTGTACAATTAGGACTAATGTCTTACATGCCTGAATTCAACATTGGCATCTAATTTGGGAAGAATTTAATAGCTGTGTCCTAAACGTTTCAATATTTCCCATAGTCTGAGACAGATTAAGATGACAGCAGTTTGAATAAGTATCATGACAAGAATTTGTAAAAGGTCTTGTTATTGATATTATTCTTGGTTTTATATCAACTGACAAGAAATAGCAAACAGTAGAAAGGGAAAACGGATTTTGAGATTAAGATAATTCTGCAAATTCAAGGTGAAATGCTAGAATCCCTAGTTTTCTTGATATTTCAACATTTATATATTTACTTATTTAGGATATATATTCTGTGAAAAGAATTATAAATCAGCTTTATTTATATATAGTAAATCAATATGAAGCTACTGCCTTCTATAATTTTGTACAAAACTGAAAGGAGAGGAATATATCTATTTTTCACCGGAGGCATAGATGATCATCAAAATTCTTAACATCAGCAGTTTTCTGAAGCCACAGGTTTGATAACAACAGCTTATTTTAATACATTGTTTTGATGTTTGACAAATATGAAAAAAAATCCCTGTATACCTTGAAGTATGTCGATGTTTATGATTTAAAGAGTAACAGATTTTAATCTTTACTCCCATTTTTAAATGCCACAGTTTATATTCATAATATTACCTTTTTTTTTTTTTTTTTTTTTTTTTTTTTCAGTTTTGACCAGTTAATTAGCATATTGGCATAGTCCAAACTTTTGTTGTTGTTGTTTTTATTAACATATAGCCAAGTGAGTTTCAGGATCCAGCCTACAAATTCTGATTGATTTGGCACAATGACGGATTCTGATTTTTTTTTTCCTCTATGTCACAGAATCTGTTTTTCATGACTTGTCAAGCGGTCTTTGATTAATTGGCCTGGTGGTACATGGAGTAGAATCCAGTATTTTTCTTTTACATTTCCTAAAATGTATTTGACAATTCACTGTGCACACTCCAGTACCCTGGCACTGCTCTTTGGCAGAGCCCAGTGTGTCGCTTCTCAACCATGGCTAGTGACTTGTGCTCATCTCTATTCTGCCATGAACATTTCTAACCAATATGTAAACCCTCTACTTGTTAAAGCCACTACAAAAATGGTTTCCTATTAACCATTTTTATTTTCCCTTGTTTGCCTAGCAGAGTAGGTACCCTGGAAATGCAAAGGCAATCCAGTAGATTATCAGCATTTAAAACAAGGCTACCACATACTGTTGTACTTGCGGTCAACAGTAACAAGGGTAGTGATTTTGACAAGAAAGCCAGAATTATTGAAATGACATTACCAAATGACTGTGTGTCATGACTTAAAAGAAAAAAGAATTTAAAGAGATGGAAAAGACCTATTTTATCAATTTATGATTTTATTTTTATTGTTATTTGCCAGAATGTGTGTTTCCCTGTGTATTATACAGGGAAGATAGCAGATAGCAAACTTCTTTCTAACCTAGGTTTCTCTCAAGCCTCATAAAAATTTAGTTTACAAAGTCTCTTCTTTATTTGTCAGCATCTGTACATCCAATGAAAACAGATATATTTATATATATTTTTTTCCCCTACTGATTCTTTGGGGTTCTTCCTGTCTCTTTAAAGTAGCCAGTGAGGCTGAAATGTCCAAGGTCAAAAGAATCAAATTCTTTAATTGTCATCTTATTGAGCAATGAAAAAAAATATCTTAGTGTTTCAAAATTGAAGACACTTTTAAAATGGTGCCTTTATATATATGTTTTTAATCCAGCACAGGTATGATTCCCAAGAGCGGCACAATCCATAAAATCTCTCCCTAGACCATCATCTAAACTATTGACGTCATGGAAATATATAACTTTGCTTCAATAACCTTATTGCTTTTGATTTTTCTCCTCAGCAGAAGAGTTCCTTCCACACAGAGTTTCTTTCGGAATTTGGCCCACATTTATTAGGAAAAAAAAAAACTTTTTTTTTTTTTTTTTAATCAGTTTTACTAGAATTAACCCAAATGTTTATGGAGTGTCCTAATTCTGAGATGACAAAAGCACAGAGGTTTGCATTGATGTCTGCACCCAGACTTTCGATATTCACAAGCCTGCTGCTGTACTGAGCTGCAATCTCATGTAGATATTCAGGACAGATCCATTTTGCATAAGACTCTGGGTTCATTGGAGGATGTGACCAGCTGATCTAACACCAGGATTGTCTGCTGATATGTACCATTTATTATTTCACCTCAGAGTACTCAGTACTCCTTCACCAAAATACAAAAAATAATAGTTGCTGCTGTTTGAGAGATATGAAGAGAAATCTTCAGGGCTGGTTAACCTCAATAATATGGTACTACTTCTTCCTACTTTTTATGCTAATTCATCACCTAGACTGAAAATGGTCAAGAAATTAATATTCTATTCACAGACTTCCTACATGACAGAGCCCTATTCTGATTTATTGTAGAATCTAACAGTTCAAAGAATCATTTGAGTCATTGTACATCAAAAATGGACTAAAACACCTAACTATCCCCAGGATTTGACTCATGGCCTGCTGTCTAGGATCACAACACCTTCAGTGTTTCAGATGGCATTTGAAGTCTATAATCAGATCTTCATTGACCTAGATCACTCTTGCAATGGCATCTTCCAGTTAAAGAAAAAAGTTTGACCTCAGTGTGTTTTGGTATTTTTTTATTATTTTTAAATCTCAGGCTGTCTTGGGAATTTCCTGTGATTTATACTGTGGATTATATTGGTGCCATCTCCAAAAACACAGCACAAAGACCTGCAGAAAGAAGGCTGTAGGCTATAGCTTTTAATACAGTCAAGCAAATGACATAACCCATATCTGTCCTGATACCCAAAATGGAATAGAACAGTAGAAAAGTGAATATTTCAAGTTAAAGGTGAGAAAGCCTACTGTATTGTTGTCTGATCTTAACCCCATTTCCCCTTCCTGCCATGAAAGAGCACTCTAAAGTACGTCCAATTCATTTCCTCGTTCTTTGCTCACCACACAACAACTATTTCTCTGTGTTGCCCTTTCAAAACAACCATCTCTCCTCATTAGAAATAAGGAGGAGGGAGGAAGGATTTTTTCTACCGAAATTCATTTTTTTCCCTGAATTTTATGTACCAGGGTTGGTTCACGGTGGTGTGGCTCTTGGGCATGGGTTCTTCCCTGCAATTAATGTCACCCTGAAGGGTGATTCAGGCCTCCCTAGGAGTTTATCTTTCTCCAGTGACTATAGGGAGAGCCACCAGCAGCCAGGATTCTGATCAAGGTGACTCAATGACTGCCGAAAGCCAGGCGATCTGAAATGCAGCCTGAGGGTTGCTAAATAGATTAAGAACACAACGCTGCTTTTTAAGATTCAGAATTGCATTTTCTCACTTGCCCAGGCTGATCCAGTGCTGAACGCAAAGTTCATTTTTCTGAAATCCAGGGACATTACTCTTGTCCCTAGACAAGAAATATGGGAAAAAAAAAAAAAAAAAAAAAAACAACTTCAAATTCCACCTTAATTCCCCCTTTCCCAAACAAGCTGAACTCTCAATCCTGAGCAGTGCAGGATCTCTTTTGAAATGTAATTTGCTGAATGATATTTTGATAAATGATGATTATACCATGCAAAGCCATATAGGTTCACATCATTGTTTTAAAATTCTTTAATAGTCTCCTTGCTCTAGTGTTGTAGTATACAGTCTTTCAAGGAAATACATTACGTCTTCTTTAAAGCACGAGGGCTTGACAGCTATTTTGAGAATGGATGTCATAGTATGAATTGTATAAGCATGTGCAAAAACATTTAAAATTCACAGGATCTGAGTATAACTTTGCAAAGTTAAATTACTGTAATGTCAGAAGGATAAGAAATGTGTTCAGCGTTATGAAATGAACAGATATCTATGTGCTGTTTTCAGTCCTTATCATTTAATGGCATATAACAATGTTTTGCTGTTAGACAAGCAATCAAAAAAAAAAGTTTTAAATGTATATAACCTTGTCTTAAATCTATTTCACTCTGATCACTGTGTGACTGTAAAAAAACCACAGTGCAACATCATTTTCAAATGGTTTTCAGTCTAGTGGGATAGGTGTCAGTTGTGGGCGTCTTTCAGATGCTGGAGCTTTTAATCTAAGAAAAAGAGATCAATGTGCAGCACAGGAAGGAAAAGGCATTGCAAGAGTCTTTGAGAAGTTTTAGGCTTTTCTTCCCCTCCCAGCCCTTTCACTACCCTGCTATTTAAAAATGAGACATTGCCCTTGGCAGTGCTGTTTGTAAGCTACGGAGGAATTCTCCACATTGAGGCAAAATTAAAGCAGAACTAAGTAGCAGAGTTGTTTGAGGGCTTCCTCCAAAGCTCCCTGAAACCCATGTAAAGGCTCTCATTTTTTCCAACAAACACTCAGTCTGGCCTCAAGGCTCCCACTGAGTAGACTGAATATTCTTCTTCCTTTTTGCTTTAAGCTTTTGCTCATTCTAGCCATTCTTTGTAACTTCTGTGGTCAAGATGGTAGGGTTAAAGAACTATAGAAATCACGTGTCCTGAGAAAACATCTGTACCACAGAAACTGCAGGTTTTGCTCTGTCCCAAAACAGAACAGTTCTTTGACATAAGAAAGTATCACCCTACTACAATATTTAGTAAGAAAAGCTCAAATGTAGTTTGATATGTCAGTGCAACACAGTTACTTCACTGGCATTTGTCAGCACACATGAGAGCAGATTTCAACACCTGAAGTCTCCTGGACACGGTGATTTGGTTTTGTTGTGATAATTCCAAGAAGCTCTCTAGAAATAAGCACTTCACACTGAAGAAACACATTCTTAAAGAGATTGCAGCCTAAATTGGAAAGGCAGATGAAGGATGGGAAGGGAAACAGGCAGGAAGAGATGACATAACCACTCTTACCACTTTTCAAGGTAAGTCCATAGTACATGCTGAACTAGGTTTCAAATCTCTCAGCTGCTACATTGTTCATACAATGCTCCTCAGATGCAAACTGTGACATCCAGTGAAAAATGGAAGGTTGGGGAAAAAAAAAAGTGATGTCATAGGGATTGCCTGAGCTGTGATGACATGGTTGCCATAGACCATGGCAACCATGGCTGGACTTGTGATTTTGACTTCACTGAACTACCCATTCACCATGGTCAACATTACTGTTGTGTTACAACATAGCTTAGGACCAGCCTCTCTGTCAACTCTGGGTGAGCAGTATATTCCCAGAATCTAGCAGCCATAGAAAGCCATTCAGACAAGCCCCCAAATCCCATAGGATATCAGTTTTGCTAAAAATAAATAAATAAATAAATAAATAAATAAATAAATAAATATTATACTTCTTGCAAGAAATTATGCTTAAGATAGGTTTTCTGTGGAAGAGTTCATGGTAATCCCCAGAGGAGACTGACAGAATGAGTCAATTTTCTCTAAAATGAAAATAACCCATCTCCAAATGTCAATAATTATGTGATTGCCTTTAAGTTCCCTAATTATAAATTTACTGTTTCACATCTTTTGAAGCTCTGTTTTTAACCTGTTTTGGTACTAAGGTGGGAAACATTTTGACTGACTGTTAGTTTTCTAAGAACAAGTGGCCTTTCTATTTTTGTTTTCCTTTTTTTTTTTTTTTTTTTTTTCCTCAAGTTTGGTTATAAAACGATTCATAACTGTACTAACACCCACAGACAGTATCTCTAAAAATGATTTAAACAAAATGTATTGCATTTTGCACCTTTTTTCCATTGTTCTTAGAACTGCATTTGTTTTCATTAAGCCTTAACAAAGATCAGATTGAGCTGGAACTTGGGTAAGAGAGGTGATAAGTTTGCAGATAATAATGTATCTCATCAGTCATGAATTGCACAAATTAATCTTCAGATAGGGGCATGTCATACAAGAATTTACATGCTAGCACTTTAATTGTCAGAAGCTAGTTTCTATTAGGCAGATGGACTGTGAATGAGTAACAGCATTTCCCATTAGTGGAGGGAAAAAGAAAAATGAAGGTAAGTTCAAAAACATTAAGAAAATGCTTTAATAATATTGTTTAACTTAGCTTGTAATGAGGGGAAAGAGCAAGACCTTAAGCGAATTAAGACCATGTCTGCTTTGTTTAATATATACCGTCTCTCTGCTCAGAACAGAAGATGTGTATGGAAAAAGACAGTGAATTAAAGACGTATTACACAGGAAAATGCATACAGAAAAGCAAAGATCTATTTAAAGGAATACTTTGAAAAGAGCAAAAAGAAATTCTGTGAAAAACTGTGCCGAGTTTTTTTGTTTTGTTTTGTTTTTTTGGATAAAATTTGAATATTTCATTTTTTTCCGACCATTGCTGGTAAAAAGTGGGTTTTTCCTTCCTGTAATAAAGTGGACCAGAAGGGCCTTTGTACTGTGCGTGGTTTGATTTGCATAGGGAAAGAATGTGGTTGCTAGACACAGGCCACAACTCGGTCACTGTTTTTATGCTGTACTTTGTTGTTTAACATTTTGGAGCATGAATTGATCACTGTGTAGGTTCAGAAAAGTCCATGTCCATACTCTAATGAGCTCTGAGAAAATGCAGTCCTACCTTTATGCGATACCAACTCTTTGGGTCATGCTGGAGAGGCAAGTGTTTGTGGATCAGTGCAGCAATGCTGAATTTCACGCTCAACTGTTAAATAAACAGGACAGCCACTGCTGGCTCACATTTCTGAAAATAAAAGGATTTGGGCCACATCCTTGCTTGGGATAAACTGGCTTCAAGAATAAGTACAGCAAGTGCAATAAGGTGAACAGCACCAGTTTTCACCAAGTCAGGGATTACCTTGTACATACATGCTTCCTTTGTAATTAAGGGCTTGTTCAAGATAAAGCTCAGCAGATCATTATGATGACAGTACTTTTTCCTGTTGTGCCTTTCAGTTATAATTTGAAAATGTTTTTAAAGTATTTATTGCACTTAAAAATAAAATAAAATTATGAGCCAGCACCCCAGAGGCAGCTCAGAATTATTACAACCTGTTGTTTTGCAGGTGAATAAAGGAGAACGAATATGTGTTATTAAAGCCTAGGGTTACTGTGAATAAGGAAAAATGAGGATTAAAATCAAGGTGATACGGTTGCTAATCTTTGGCTTCAATAACTAAACTGCAGCGGGACCCACCTGTACTCAGGGTTTTTGGTTGTGCATTTAGACAAGCAATTGAATAAAAGCTAAAGTCAATCCCCATTCCTGCTACAGTTAGGGAGCATTATCATGGATCTAAATGTGACATGAAAGCCTACTGAAGCTTGTCAGCTCTAGGATATATTGTAGACTTTTTTTTTTTTCCCATCAAAGTAATTGAATAAATACTTAAATACATGAGTCATTATTCAAACAATTGCCCATTTTTTAATATACATTTATCATTATGCATATTTGTGTTTACAGCAACAGAGGTTTAGGACTTCAGAAATAATTTTTCCCCTTCTTGCAATCCAGTCTCAGGTAGTTCTGTTGTCATTCTGTATTTAAGAATCAGTTATATACTTATAGAAAGTATTACATTATTTTATCTTAACACATTAAAGTATTGGCTTTTGGGATGATAGCCCTTGTTTTTATAAATATTTTTTTCAGTCACTTTGCCTTTGCTTAATGTCTGTGCAAATGTAAGTTAAACTCCATTTTTTGTTTCGATTTCCTCCCCAAAAAAGTAGCTAACCTGTTATTTGTTCAATTGATTCCCCACCCCCACTCCCCATCCCCAGTGGAACACATTAATAACATTTTAATTTCTAATTTCTAATAACATTTAGTATCCTGAATATAAATGTTCCTGTATATCTAAGACTGATGAGATACTTTGCCTTCACAGTAATGCACAGAAAAATTTTTCATGCAAAATGTACCGAATATGAACTCATTTCTGACAGTTTTCATAAGTGATAAGAAATGATTAGGGACACCTAGCATTTTTTTCTAAATTTGATGAAACTGTAAAGCTAATTTATTTTGTGTATTCCTCTTCCTTTTAGAAATGTTGTATGAACAATTCTGCTAAAAAATTTCATAAAAATATTTCACTTCTCAGACAATATTTGGACTACTTTTGACAAAGAAAGAAGAAATTGCAAAATTGGATGAATTAATCTTTATATTTAAGGATTTGTATTACATTTTTATTCACCATTTCAAAATACATAATTGTAATAGGGGCTCTAAGGAGAAGTGTATACACGAACAGTTACTTTCTCTTTTGATTCCTCCATTTGTTGTCTTGTAAAACTTAAGTCTTTAAGAATTGAATACATATGTATCAAGAAAGAAACGAAAATTTTCTGACCACCCTATTTTATCACCAGTTTTAAAATATCAATCTCCACACACACAAAAAAAAAATATCTTAAAGGCAGAATACCTCTTTTTTTCCAACCTCCTTTCCTCTAAGCCCCCAACTTTGCAACAGTCCATTGAATTATGGAATATTTGAGAATTCATGGGAGTATCTTCTGCTCATCCCCTTTACAGGTAGCTACTTCCAAACTAATCTCTCTGCACAGATTATTAAGATAAAAAGATTTTCTACTTTTTCTTTTCTTTTGATGAAGTCAGAGGAACCAAGTCCTAGAAGCAACCATTTTCTTTTGCTGGTACTAGAGGACATCCAGTGTCACAAGCTCAGTGAACATATGTACAAAGAATTGTCCTCCTGTAACAGCTTCTTTGTGTCTATGGTGGAAATAAGGTTTATTGAATGGAAAGCAAACTCCAAGCACCATACACTTTGTGCTGATGGGAGTTTCTTATGAGTAGGAACATCGTAAGTTGTGGCAGGATTTTACTTTACGTCATGATGTGTTATTAGGGTAGTGGTTAATTTCAGATGGTTTTTCCAGTGACTTCAGTGAGATTTAGATAAAATGTCAAACTATCTATTGTCCACATTTTTATTTATTTATTTTTTGCTCAGCATAAAAAATCAGTCCCTCTAATACTCAAGAATTGGACATATTGCAGTAAATACATGGCTGGAAGAGGTACTTTATGCTAACTAGTATGATAAATTTCACTCACAAAATAAGGTTATGAATCTGTGAGTAAAATCCTTAAGATCATGAAGGCAGATAATTAAACCAAGTTTTCTAATATAATTTTTAGAGATAATTATGTTTTATGAAATTGTTTTTCATTTTCGATGAAAAGTAGAAACACGAACTGGTGAGTAACAGAAAGCAAAACCTTCATTCAGTGATAAATAAAGCACACACTGAGAACTTGAGAATTTACAATGAATACAAAGGAGGAATTTCTAGATCATGCATGGTTGATATTAGTAGATTTTTGGTAACTAAACAGAAAATTTTGTCAATAGTCATCCAAAAAGCTGTTAAAACCAACTAAGAAGTAGAATCCATTCTGCAAAATAGAACAGCTACAGTCACATCCTTTGTGCGTGTGATTCAAACCCACCAATATTATTAACCATAGGCTGATAGATGAAGCTAAAATATCGGTAAAAGAACAGAGTTTTTAACTGTGTGTAACACAGAAGAAAAACTGTTAAACTTACTCAGTTCTAAAGGCCTTTTCCATAATTTCTGCTAATGCAAAAGACTCCTGAGGCAACAAGACAGCTTACCTGCCAACTTTGACATTTCTATAACCAAATCAATATTTCAGGAGCCTTGTGTTATAAATCTGATGTTGATTTGAATTTCCTGAAAGTAATAAATGATCCAATTAGAAAACAAACAAAAATGTGAGAATAATTATGGTGTTTATTCTACTGAGATGATAAGGTGGGCTTGACAAGACAGAATGCTCTTTCTAAACCTGGAGTCTGTCTACACTTGCAATTGATCTTAGGATTTAAAGTGTTTTTGTTGTTGTTGTTGTTGTTGTTTGTTTGTTTTAATGTACCAAGTTAAAATGTATTACCTTGGTAGAGATGCTAAGAAGAAGTTTGCTTACAGTATCTCATACATTTCATTTTATATTCCTCTCACTGATTGTAAATTTTAAAATGCAGTTGTGAATATATTATTTATGTAGAAGTAGGCCTTATGTTACAATGATTTACAGTAACATAGCTTCTAAAATCCTTTCCAAACAACTCTTTTCTTCACAGTATTATTCACAAATAAGAATTGTTGCATCATTTATTTATTTATTTATTTGAATGGAGAAACAACACAAAAAGTAAAGAAGGCCATTTTTCCAGCTCTTTTTCTGTATTTGCAGGTGCAATCAAAATCAAAGACTGTGTTGGTACATGATTCTTTGATTTATTATTATTTAGGATTTGAAGATGTGTAGCTTGTAAAACCTAAAGGAAAATTTGGGGCAGAATTTTCTTTAGATATTGGTAAGTCCAACCCAAGGCCAGATATGTTTCCCTCAGTGCAGTCAGACAGGTGGAATTAGGAGCCAGACTTCAGAAAGCACTAGGCCTTAAAGGGCTTCTCTCTAGCCTCAGTAATTTCTTACAGGTGCATTTGTTATGTAACTAATCTGTTGGGTTTCTTCAGAAGGAAAATAACAATAATAATAAAGTTATTGATGAGTCAGTTTAGACTTCCTGTGTATTAATGAACTTCCAGTGAGTAGCTCTTGCTTGAATCTCCTCAACATCGAGGTCTAGAGAGCTCTGTTGTGGTTTCTACTTCATCTATTCCACAAGAACTTATTCTTATCTTGTCTTGACTTTTCTGTATCAAGGGTACCAACAACTCAAAATAAAGATCCTCAGGTAAAAGCAAGACATTTCACAAGAGTAGTGAAACATACTGTATTTGTGCCTAGTTACAGACTGAATGAGTGTACCAAGAAGCTGGTGGTTGATAATTTGATTCAAGACACCTTGCTTTATCTGATCAGTAAGAGCTGTATTGTGACATTAGGGTTTAAGTTGAAGTCTCATGGAACTTAAATAGTTGACTTCTCATTCAACATAGCAAGAAGTTTGGCTTACAATAAGGGTCCCAAAGATGTTACTGGATTCGAAGTTGGAGTCACCAAGTACCACAGTTCACATCAATGGGAGAGCAATGAAGCCACCAGCAAGCTCATGAAAATTAAGCCAAAAAGAGGCAGGACCTTTGTTCAGATCTGTATTCAGGAGGTACAGAATATCCTTGCTATAATTCAGCAGTAGGGAAACCTACGCTGAAATTCTTGCCGGATTGAACTCCATTTAGCCCACTGGAAAGCTTCTGAGGACTTCAGTAGTTTCACAAGTCACAGAACTTGTTTAATGTGCTTGGCTTTTACATGTGCAGAAGAAAACAAACAAAAAAATATGAACCCATAATATGAAAGTCTCAGTTTTAATTCAATAACAGCAGCACCACCATTAACTTAAAAAAAAAAAAAAAAAAAAAAGAGAGAGAGAGAGAGAGAGAGAAGAAAAGAACCATGGAAACACATAAGAAAATGGATAATCTGCTGTTTTGCATAGAACCATGGCTACATCTTTCCGCTGTGTTGTTTTTTGCACTCATTTGCACCAAGCAAGGTGGGAGTAAAATAAGCCTGTGCTGGGGCAGAGGATGCTAACAATTTCCACTCACTTTGCTTTCTGATTGTGCAGAGTGCAGGGCAGTGGTGAATCAGCCCCAGAGCCCCAGCAACTCCATTCCTGAGCACTGTTCCTGAGCACTGAGGTTGCTCTAAATGTTTTCAAAGCAAGGTTTTGTGTTGCTGCATCTCAGAAAGAAAAAAAAAAAAAAAAAAAAAGCCTTGCAGTTATTGTTCTCACAGTTTTACTGTTTTTCCCTGCTGTATTGCTATGAAAATTATTTCATTCTTATTCTAATATTGTGAGCTTCAAGAATAGATCTCCTTGCCTAGCATTCCTCTGAAAAATGAAAGAAATGCCCTTCTGCAGCAAGCTTAACACTGCTATCATCTGCATAATAAAGATAGGCTGTATGTATAGAATATGCATATACATGTATAAATTTATACTGATATACTGTGTGGGCACAAAGATAAACAGAATAAGAATCACAGTAACAGAATAGGGGAGAGGCCTGTAACTCAGTGACTGACATAAAGCACAGATCTCA